>NC_059128.1:223376596-223681823 GCF_020740605.2 Lemur catta | reverse complement strand
AATCTCCAATCTTAATCTTCTGCACTTTTACAACCTTTCCTCTTCCTCTCCATTGAATTTACTGTTAATCTTTATTGTAATCTCCAATCAATACATCTCAGTTCTCTCAGATTACATTTTAGTCTGGCTTCATTTGCCTTGAAACTAGCCTGGACCCCCCGGTCAATTATTTTAGCTATTCACTTGCTACCGCATCAGAATTTTTGGCCTTCTTGACCTTCCATCATTTCTGCCAATCTGTACCACTGTACAAATTTATACAATTACTTCTGTTCATGTTACTGGACTGCCAGTAACTACAGGAGAAAGTCACAAGACTATGATTATATGGTTCAAAATTCAATGCCATCTACTAGTTTTCTAAATTAGGAACAATGGCATTATCCATCACTCTTCCATCTACCAGATTGCACATATTTGATCTATCAACAAATCTTGTAGATTCTACTTATTCAGTAGGTTTCAAATCTTTCCACTCTGGAATTGAAAAGTATAGTAACAAAACAAAAATTTAATAGAGGGGCTCAACAGAAAATTTGGACTGAAAGAAGGAATCAGTGAACTTAAAGATAGGTCCATAGAAATTATGCAATCTAAGGAACCAAAAGAAAAAATAATTTAAAAAAATGAACAGAGCCTCAAAGACCTATGAGAAACAATTAGGATACCAACATATGCAAAATAAAAGTTCCAAAAGGAGAGAAAAGAGAAAAGGGAAGAAAAGAAATGAAGATATAGTGGCTGAAAAAGTCCCAAATTGCTGGAAAAAATTAATCTTCATATCAAAAAAGTTTAAAGAACTCCAAGTAGTACAAAAATAAAGAGATCCACACCTAAATATATTATAGTCAAGCTATCAAAAGTCAAAGAAAAGTAGAAAGTCTTGAAAGCAGCAAGAAAAAAAATGATTCATCACATACAAGGGTTACTCAGTAAGATTGACAGCTTACTTCTTATGAGAAACAATGGAGGCCAGAAGTTAGTGAGATGACATATTCAAAGCGATGAAAGAAAAAAGAAACTGCCAACTATGAATTATCCAGAAAAACTAGCCTTCAAAAATCAAGGCAAAGTAAAGACAGTACCATATAAACAAAGACTAATAGAATTTGTCACTAGCATACCTAACACACAAGAAATTCTAAAGAAAGTCATTTAGGCTGAAAAGAAATGACAGTAGATGGTATTAACTTGAATCTCTCTGAAGAAATATTGTCAATAAAAGTAATTCCATAGGTAAATGAAGAGATAGTATAAATGTACTTTTTACCCTTTTCTTCTCTAAATGAATTTAAAAGACAACTGCATAAAATAATAATCACAAAAGCTTATTTTGGGATTATGACATATAAAAATAGGAATTCTAGAACAATAATAATACAAAGGAGGGGAGAGAAAAAGAAGCTATCCATATTGGAGCAAAGTTTCTATATTCTGCTGAAATTAAATTAGTATTAACCAGAACTAAAATGTTTTCAATTAACATGCATATTGTAACCCCCAGAGCCACCACTAAGAAAATTACTCAAAAAAGTACAGCTAAAACACCAATAAAGGAAGTAAAATGGTACACTATAAAATATATATTTAACACAAAAGAAGGCAGTAAGAAGGAATAGAGCAACCAAAAACATTAGACATCTAGAAAACAATAGTAAAATAACAAATATAAATCCAACCATTAATAATTATGTTAAATATAAATAGATTAGACCCTTCAATCAAAGGGTGGTTGCTCTGATAGAGTTTTTTGGTGGTTACTATGATAAAGAGCAAGTATCATGCAAAAATCCTGTGGAACAGGAAATGAGGGTGGCATTAACTTACAGATTACAGGGTTGGAGAAGTTGTGCAGTGCCCAGCAGGCACATACATCTCATTAGTAAGTAACTGCAGTTTTTTAAGAATGAAATTATAATTTTGTTTTGGCTTTTGGTTTATATGTATTTACTTTTCCAAATGGCTACCAAATTGTTAGCACATTTAGTACTTGTTTGGACCTACCTAAATAAATAGAACAGTTGAGTATTTCTTCTGGCTCAGAGCACAATATAGTTACTGAGACACTAAGAGACACATGAAAGTATAGGAACCTCTGGTTTAGTCTCATGAATGGCCAAAAGTTTGGATAGAAAAGAAGCTTTCCATTCAACATTGTAGGCCAGATATTTGTTTTTGGAAAATGCAGTATAATGGAAGAAAAAGAGCAAGAACAAGAAGGAAGAAGAGGAGCTGGAGGGGAGGAGGAAGTAGGAGAGTAATGATGGCCATTAATTGAATGCTTACCAAATGCCAGGCTTTGTGCTGAGCACTTTACCTACAACAATAATTTTCAATACTAAGGCCTGTACCATCATGTATGCTCTGGTACATAGTGAATTTTCTCTGTTCTTATTGGTAAACAGCCATTACTCAAAGCTGCAAGTGCTCCCTCACTACCCTGGCAGCCCTGTGCCCCCTCCTGCCGACACCCGCATGGACTTCCATACAAAACAGCAATTTAATGGTCCAAGCAAGGGGCTCCAGGACCTTGCTCTAGCACCATAACCTGTGTTTGTTATGTTTGATCATTGCCTGGCTTTCTTAATGTTAAATATTCGGCATTGTATTCTTGTTCAATCCTCACAGGAACTCCTTTGGGAGGGTAGATTCCAATGGCATAAAATGCCTTGATCTTGCAGCCAGTTCACACTTCTCTTGATTTGAGGGCCAATGCTAAATATGAGGAGCTCTTTCACTAAAGCTTGATCAGCTGACATAAATTTCCTAATTTGTAAGGGTACTATCTAATATTCTATTAAGAATTTTAAAAATCAACAACTATTATGTATTCCCCAAGAGGCAAATCACTCTGTGTGTGTGTGTGTGTGTGTGTGTGTGTGTGTGTGTGTAATATAATATCCAGAACAATGACTAAAGCTATGTAAAGAGATACACTCAAAAACACTATAGATAAATCAAAATAGAATTCTAAAAAAAATGTCCAAGTAACCCACAGGAAGGCAGAAAAAGAAAAGCAGAGAGAACTCAGAAAATGAAAGTTAAAATGGTATACATGATCCCTAACATGTCAGAATTACATTAAAAGTCAATGAGCTAAATACACCACTATATTAACAGGCTAAAGAAGAAAAATTGATAATCATATCAATTAATGCAGAAAAATCACTTGACAAAATTAAACACCCATTATGACAAAAATTCTCACAAAAATAGGAATATCCTCATATTGATAAAGAGCAGCTACAAAAATACTACAGCTAATAATAAATGTAATGTTGAAAGACTGACTACTTTTCCCCTCAGATTGGGAACAAAACAAGTATATCCACTCTCACTACTCTTGTTTTCACACAGTGCTGCAAGTTCTAGCCAGTGTGAAAAAGACTCCCTCCTTGACTAAACTTTAGGCAGGATCCTGAGCCCTTCTTTTTACCAGGCCTTGTGTTTGGGTCCTGTTTTCATCATGCCTACCATAGTTTTAGCAAGAATCCTGATAAATCAGTTTAGAGAGAATTCTCCACTGTGAATGTAAATTGGCATAACCTCTATGGAAAACAGTATGGAGATTTCTCAAAGAACTGAAAGTACATCTACAATTTGATCCAGCAGTCCCACTACTGGGTATCTACTCAAAGGAAAAGAAATTACATCAAAAAGACACCTGCAATCACGTTTATCACGGCACAATATGTGAATTTCCATATCGCAATGATTTGGAATCAACCTAAGTACTCATCAACGAAGGAGTGATAAAGATGATATTGGTATATATATACATTATGGAATGCTACTCAGCCATAAAAAAAGATAAAAGAATGTCTTTTGCAGCAATTTGGATGGAACTGGAGGCCATTATCCTAAGTAAAGTAACACAGGAATGGAAAACCAAATACCACATGTTCTCACTTATAAGTGGGAGCTAAGCTATGGGTATTTAGGGGCATACAGAGTAGTACAATGGACATTGGAGGCTTAGAAGGGGGAAGGATGAGAAGATTAGGGAAGAAAAACTATCAGATGCAGTGTACACTATTCAGGTGAAAGGTACACTAAAAACCCAGACATCACCACTATACAATTCATTCATGTAACCAAAAACCACTTGCACCCCTAAATCTATTGAAATATAAATTGAAAAAATACCAAAAAACAAAAAAAGAATTCCCCACACTGGCCTGCCTTCAGTGAAAATCCTATTAAGTGAATTTAGCAAGAATCTCCCACTCATGTCTTCTCTTAGTAATTTTCCATCCACTGACCCCCTTCCCTCTGCTCTTTGGCTATAAATACTCAGCTATTTTTGCTATATTCAGAGTTGAACCCACTTTCTCTCCCCTATTGCAATAGTCTTGACACCTATCACAATAGTTATGAGTAAAGTCTTTCTTACTGTTTTAACAAGTGTCAGAATAATTTTTGTTAAGGCAAGAATATGAAATAAAAGGCAGACAAATTGGAAAGGAAGACATTAAACTGTCTCTGTTTGCAAATTACATGCTTATCTATGTAGAAAATCTCAAAAAAGCTACAAAAATAAACTTTTAGAACTAATAAGTGAGTTCGGCAAGGTCTTAGGATACAAAGTAAACATACAAAATTCAATTATATTTCTATATACTAGCAATGAAATTAAAATTAAATTTATAATTAAAATTACAATACCATTTACAATCCCTTGAAGAAAAACAAAGAGATACTTAGGTGTAAATCTAATAAACATGTATAGGACTTGCATGCTGAAAACTACAAAACACTGGTGAAAGAAATCAAAAATTAAATAAATGGAGAGACACATTGTTCATGGATTACAAGATTCAACATAGTAAATATATCAATTGTCCTTCAAATTGAAATATAGGTTTAACACAATTCCAGTAAAAACCTCAGCAAAATTTTTTATAGACAGACAAGCTTATTCTAAAAGGAATAAGGAAACTTGCTGCTAAAAGGAAATATAATAGCTAAAACAATCTTGAAAAAGAACAACTGGGAGAAGTCAGTCTACCTGATTTCAAGACTTATAGTATGGTTACGGTAATCAATACTATGTGGTTTTGGCAGGGGGATGGGCACATAGATCAATGGAACAGAAAAGATATCCCAGAAATAGAGCCATGTAAATATGCCCAACTGTTTTTTCCCTTAATAGACTTTATTATTTTTAGAGCAGTTTTGATTTTATAGACAGTAGAATTTTAATAACCCCCATTCTATCCCTGCCCCACCCCCAGTTTCTCCTATTATTAACATCTTACATTAGGGTTGTACATTTGTTACAATTAGTGAGCCAATATTGACACATAATTATTAACTAAAATCCATCATGCACATTAGTGTTTACTCTGCATTGTTCTATGGGTTTTGACAAATGTGGAATATCACATATCCACTGTTACAGTATCATACAGAAGAGTTTCACTGCCTTAACAATGCCCTTTGCTGTACCTAGTCATCCCTCCTCCTACCCTAAAAGCTTGGCAACCACTGAATTTTTACAGTCTCTACAGTTTTGCCTTTCCTAGAATGTCATATAGTTGGGATCACACAGTATGTAGCTTTTTCAGACAGGCATTTTCCACTTAGTATTATAATATACATTTATGGTCCCTCCATGTCTTTCCATAGATTGAGATTTCATTTCTTTTTATCACTGAAAATACTCCATCATATAGATACACCCCAGTGTGTTTATACATTCACCTACTGATGAACATCTTAGTTGTTTCCAACTTTTGATAATTATGAATAAAGCTGCTATAAACATTCTTATGAAGATTTTTGTGTGGAGATAAGTTTTCAACTCATTTGGGTAAATATCTAGGAGCAGGATTTCTGGATCATATGGTAAGCCTATGTTTATCTTTGTAAGAAACTGCCAGAATATCTTACAAAATGCTGTAAAATTTTACATTCTCAGCAATGAATGAGGGCTCCAGTTGTTCCACATCCCCACCAGCATTTGATGTTCTCAGTGTTTTGGATTTTAGCTATTCTTGTAAGTGTGTAGTGGCATCTTATTTTAATTTGCAATTCTTTAATGACATAGGATGTTGAACATGCTTTTTTTCATAGGCTTATTTGCCTATCTTATACCTTATTTGCCATCTGTATATCTTCTTTGGTGAATTTGCCATCCCAACCCTTTGTCCATTTTAAAATTGGGTTGTTTCTGGCCGGGCGCGGTGGCTCACGCCTGTAATCCTAGCTCTGGGAGGCCGAGGCGGGTGGATTGCTCGAGGTCAGGAGTTCGAGACCAGCCTGAGCAAGAGTGAGACCCCCGTCTCTACCAAAAATAGAAAGAAATTATCTGGCCAACTAAAAATATATATACAAAAAAAAAATTAGCTGGGCATGGTGGCTCATGCCTGTAGTCCCAGCTACTCGGGAGGCTGAGGCAGTAGGATCGCTTAAGCCCAGGAGTCTGAGGTTGCTGTGAGCTAGGCTGATGCCACGGCACTCACTCTAGCCGGGGCAACAAAGTGAGACTCTGTCTCAAAAAAAAAAAAAAAAAAAAAAAAATTGGGTTGTTTCTTTTCTTATTGTGAGTTTAAAGAGTTCTTTGTATATTTTTGATACACGCCCTGTAGTAATTGGGGTTATCCAGAGGGACAGAACCAATAGCATATATATGAAAGGGAGTTTATTAGGGAGAATTGGCTCACATGATTGCAAAGGTGAAGTTCCATGATAGACCATCTACAAGGTGGGTAATGAGAAAATCTAGTATCATGGCTCAGGCCAAGTCCAAAAGCCTCAAAACCAGGAAAGCTGACAGTGCAGCCCCCAGTATGGCTTGAAGTCCTGAGAGCCCCCGGGAGGCCACTAGTGCAAGTTTCCAGGGTCAGCGTGCAGGAGAAGAATGGGGAGATAGAGGTCAAAGGATACAAAATAGTAGATATGCAGAATGAACAAGTTTAAAGATCAAATGTACAACATGAGGACTATAATTGATAATAATGTATTCAGGATTTTTGCTAAACTAGTAGATTATAGCTTCTCTTACCACAAGTAGAACAAAATGGGTAACTATGTGAATTGATGGATATATTAATTTGTTTTACTATAGTAACCATTTTACTATATATACATATCTCATAATATCATGTTGTATGCTGTAAACATATACAATAAAATTTAATTTTTAAAAACACAAAAAATAAATAAATAAAAGGTCATCACCAAACTCAAAGTCACCCAGATTTTTGCCTGCATTAACTTCTAGGAGTTTTACAGTTTTGCATTTTACTTTTAGATCTATGATCCATTTTGAGTTAATTTTTATGAAGGGTGTAAAGTTTGTGTCTAGATTCAGTTTTTTCAGATTTCCTGTTGTTCTAGCACCATGTATTGGAAAGATTCTTTTTGCTCCATTGTATTGCATTTGCTCCTTTGTCAAAAATCAGTTGACTATATTTGTGTGGATCTATTTCTGGGCTCTCTATTCTGTTCCATTGATCTATTTGTCTATGCTTTCACTAATGCCATACTTGGTTACTGTAGCTTTATTGTAAGTCTTGAAATTGGGTAGTGTCAGTCCTCCAACTTTGTTCTTTTTCATTATTGTGTTGGTTACCACACTGATTTTTGATAGAGGTGCAAAAGTAATTCAATGGAGGAAGGCCAGGCTTTTCAATAAAAGGTGCTAGAACTATTGGACATCCATAGGCAAAAAAAGGAAAACAAACAACCCAGCTCTGCCACACAAAAATAACCAAAACCCAAACCAAACGAATAAAAAACAAAAACAAAATACCTCAACAAAACTTCAATTTAAACCTCACACCTTATATAAAATTTAACTCAAAATACACCCTAGACTTAAATGTAAAGTATAAAACTATAAATTCTTTATGAAAAAATATAGGAAAAAATCTTGGGGATCTAGAGTTAGGTTTTAGAATTGACAAAGCACGACCCATAAAAGGGAAAATTGGTAAGTTTGACTCCATAAAAATTTGCTTTGTGAAAGCCCCTGTGAAGAGGGTAAAAGGACAAATTATACACTGGTAAAAAACATTTGCAAACCACATATTCAGTACAGTACTAGTATCTGTAACATATTAAGCATTCTGAAAACTCAACACTAATAAAATAGATAATTTAATTAGAAAATAGGCAAAAGACATGAAGAGAAATTTCAAAGAGGATATACAGATAATAAGTAAGCACATGAAAAGATGTTTTTTCATTAGCCACTAGGGAAATGCAAATTAAAACCACAATAAGATGTCACTACACACCTATCAAAATAGCTAAAATAAAAAATAGTGGCAACATTAAATTCTGGTGAGGATGCAGAGAAATTGAATCACTTATACACTGATCGTGGAATGTAAAATGATATAGCCACACTGTAAAACTGTTTGGCAATTTCTGACAAAACTAAACATTCAACCATATGACCCAGCATTCCTGGGCATTCATCCCAGAGCCCGAGGGCCAATCACAAAGTCAAACTTGGAAGCAAGAGGCCTGCATGGCAAAGAACTTACAAAATTGCACTAGCAATTTACTGGCAAAAACCTGGGTGAATATATGTGAAGTAGAATTATTAATATAACGCTTACTACCCCAGTCATAAAGGAACACAAATTTAAGTTAGGCTGAAATTCTTATATAGGTGAACTTACCAGAGATTCTGCATTCAATGTCTAACATACACAGTAGAGTTCTAACTACCATTTTCCGTTTTTGTTGTTGGTAGACTGAAAATTGGATTCACTTTTGGCCTGTGCTGAGTTGAGATTTCAGAAATACCTTCCAGAGAAAGAAATACAAAGATTTAGGGAGATGATAATGTTAAAGTGGATTTGTTATGTGTTATCCACTCAGCTATCCCAGCCCCAAAAACATACTAGTCATAAGAGAATTGAGAAAAGCCTTAATGAAGGTAGTACCAACATATTTGAAAAGCATGATTATCACTGACTTTTATATGCCAGTGATAAAGCTGGAAAATATGGAGATTGAAATAAACTCTACAATTTCAATAAGGATGACGACATCTCAGGGTGGTGGAGACTAATGAATAGTACCAGAGACAACTCGGGCTGGTGATTTTGATAGGCAGAAGGACTGGTGGGTAATTATAATGGTTCAACCCACAGGAATCTTTGCCATTGAATATTTGATCACAGGGTCCCTGGTGTGGAAATCGGAGAGTTGTCATGTTTACCTGGGTAAATGAAGTTTTCTCTCCAATAAAAGTCATTTGGTGAGCAATTACATAGGACACAAATATTCTCACATTCTAAATTCATTCTGAGAGAGCCATTCACATAACTCTTTCTCCAGACCAATTTGTTATCAATCTTCATATCTTATTCCTTTCATGTGCCCGACCTGCCAAATCATTAGCCCCTATCTATGTATTACTATAGAGTAACTTCTCAGGCCATCTCTCCTTTGGACAAAATGGCAATAGATATCCTGCTTAAAATTCTACCCAGTGGAAGGAATCCCCCCTACACTTACTGCAGGGCTGCCCCTTGGTGGAGCTGCTGCATTGGAGAGGTCCATCTCCAGCTTTTGTGCAGAACCATCTATAAACTAGCTGATACTTTTTCCTTTTTGGTCAATTGGTCATAGAGGACACTCCGTGTGGCTTAAGCATAAATGATAGTAAGATGGCAGTGTGGTGGCAGCAGGCACACCGGAAGCAATAGCCATCTGCTCATCCAGTTTACACTTGTTTTTAGGACCTGCTCAAGCCCAATCCCAAATACACCACATGATGAAGGAGTGTTCTGGCATGCTGGACTCTATGGCTTGATAGATCAGACACCAAATTCATGTGAGCAACTGATGTCCTACAGTCAGCAGATGTTCAGTCTCTACTATGGTCCAAAAGCAATCCAAGAGCTCTCTCTCAAAAGGAGGATAAGTAATTTTCAAAACAGCCATGATTTTGCTCCAAAACCCTATGGGCCTCTACCCTGATTTTCCTATCAGGGCTTCCACTGAGTCCATACAGCACCTTGATCAGCTATAGATATTTTGAAAACCATTGGACTCATTGGTCATAAGTAGTGTGACAATCTATCACCCAAACTAGGACAATCTTGAAAGTGAAAGAAAGCACTAGTAATAAATATGCCAGGACAACATATGGTCATCTAGTCCTAAGAGTAAGGAAATGTATTTGTTTGCTTTGCACCCTCAACCAGCCTGAGTACACATTGAAAGATGAATCTAGAAAATTTTGATAAAGAGCTCTCAATTTTTTCCTGGATTAGGGTGTTGAATTTCAAGCAAGACATCTTTAAGCACTCAGGCAAAAAAAAGTAAATATTTAATCAGTTATAAAACGAGTGTGCATGAGAAGCACCTGGATGGTTTGTTAAAACAAATTACTACACTCTATACTGAGAATTCCTAATTAAGTAGCTATAAAATGGGAGTCTGAGAATTTGCATTTTAACAAACTACAGGTGATACTGATGCTGTTGATCCAGGGACTATACTTTAAGAACCATTGCTCTACAGAGAAAAGAAAAAAAAAAAAAACGATAGACTACCCTCAGTTTTTTCCACAGCAACATTCAAAACCAAAAGATAATTGAGCAGTTGCTATAATATTCTAAAGGAAAAATTATACCAAGATGTAGTTTAAGTTTTAGGGCTACTTACAGTTTTCATTAACATGAACAACTCAAGGACCATTGCCTTTATGAGAATCTTTTGCAAAAGCTATATTGTCGCGCCGCACTTGCCTGCAAGGACGACGCAACAAACTGGAGTTCTTCCAACAGCAGTTTAATGAGGCATCTAGTCTAGTTACATGGCGAGAGACCCCGAACAGGAAGGACAGTGGGCTTATATACCATTGCAGGTAGTCGTGGCGGGAAGTGATTGGTAGAGGGCCCTGACAAGGCTCCCAGCAATGATTCTATTGGCTATGTGCTCACCCGTAATCAGAGACCGCTCCCAACACTATATGATGATGAAGTCACTACGTTGTAAATTTTTTTGTGTGACAATAGGATCTAGGGGCTACAGTACATTTATGACCTGGCTGTATAAAGAAAGGTTGTATTTACTAACCTCAGGTTCAGATGAGGTTTCCAATAATACAAAACTTGACTATGATCTTTAACTACTACACTATTTCTCTGCTTACTTCCCTTCCATTCAAGCTAAAGAAGTTAAGACTCTAGTGCTGTCAAACTGTCTAATGACTCATCTGAAATGTAAACCTTTATGTTTGTCAAAAATTGTGAAATATGTTTGAGATAATTAAAAGAAACCTGAAGCCTTGACTAGTTCATGTATTAATGTACCTGAACTTCAAATGAACTCTATAAACTCTGTCTTCCTTAAAACTCCCACAAGAAAAGACCAGCTTTTTCCTACAGAATTATAAAAGACCAGAATAGCTTTTGATTTTTAAGATGGCCATCAGAATTCTTTCCTGTCTGTGGAAGTTGAAAAAGCCTTGAATAAAAATGATCTTTTTCAGGTTTTCTAAAATAAAAATAACTGGTTTTGTTTAACAAGTTGGGAATTGAGGGGCTGTAATATTAGAAGTATGAGAGTACTAGCAATCTCATTTTTATGCCAGGAAGTCCATTTGAAACCTAAGGTTTTAAAGCACAATTATTCTAACTGCTGCACGTTTTTCTTTGTCTTCTTTCATAATCTAGGAGGATTTCTTTAAGAAGTAAAATCTCTTAAAAATGAAATATTTGAAGTTTAATAATTCCTCCAGTTTCACTTCAATTTTCTTTTCTTCTGTTAAAGTTGAGCAAAAAAGTTTATTTTTTAAATTAAAAGTGGTAGCATTCATATGAACACATTGTAAAAGAGTATCTATTGCTCAGAGTAAAAAAAAACTTGGAATAATGTTCATCTACTATGCTTAAAATCTTTAATGAAGTATAATATACAATTCAGAAAATTCACTCATTATGAGCTTACAAGTTAAAAATTTTTAGTAAATTTACAAAGTTGTTCAACCATTGCAAAAATCCAATTTTAGAACACTTCCATCACCCCAAAAAGAACCCTCGCATCCATTTACAATTTCTGTTTCCACCCTGGTCCCAGGCAACCACAGATCTACCTTCTGACTCTACAGAAATGTAAGCCTTTGTTTTTGGACAGTCCATATAAATAGAATCATACCACACGTGGTCTTTGCATCTGGCTTCTTTCCTTTCACATACTGTTTTTGAAGTTCATCCATGTTGCAGCATATGTCAGTAATTTATTCCCTTCTATTGCTGAATAGAATTCCATGGATATGCCACATTACGGACTGAATTGTGTCCTGTCCCCCCACTGTCCCCCACCAAATTCATATGCTGAAGCACTAACCCCTAGTACCTCAGAATATGACTATATTTGGAGATAGGGCCTTTAAAGAGGGAATTAAGTTAAAATGAGGCTACTTAGGATATGTCCTAATCCTATTTGACAGGTGTCTTTATAAGAAGAGATTAGGACATGTGAGAGATATGTGAAAAGGCCACTATCTGCAAGCCAAGGACAGAGGCTTCAGGAGAAAACAAATCTGCTGACACCTTGATCTTGTTCTTTTAACCTCCAGAACTGGGAGAAATAAATTTCTGTTAAGTCACCCAGTCTGTGGCATTTTGTTATGGCAGATTAAACACACCATTCCAATGATTATGAAGTGATATCTCAATGCAGTCTTAATTTGCATTTCCCTAATGATGTAGATCATCTTTTCATGTGATTATCAGAAATTTTTATATCTTTTTTGCTGAAGTCTCTATTCAAATCTTGCCCATTAAAAAAAATTGGGTTGTCTTGTTATTGAATTGTAAGCTTTCTTTATATATTCTGGTTAGAAGTACTTTATTAGAATATGATTTCCAAATATATTCTCTAAGGTTGTGGCTTGTATTTCCATGTTTAATGGTATTCTTTGAAGTACAAAAGTTTCCAATTTTGATAAAGTCCAATTTATATATTTTTTTCTCTGAAGGATTATGCTCTTGGTGTCATATCTAAGAACTCTTTGCCTTGCCCAAAGACACAAAGAATTTCTTGTATCTTTTTTGTCTAAATATTTTACAGTTTTAGCTCTTATATTTAGGTCTATTATCATTGTGAGTTAATTTTTTGTGTGTTAAAAGTATAAATTCATCTTTTTGCATATGACTAAACAAATGGTCCACACCATTTGTAGTAAAGACTATCTTCCTCTTATTGAATTGTCTTACCAGCTGTGTAAAAAATCAACTTACCCATAAATATAAGAGTTTATTTCTGAATTTTCAATTCTGTCACATTAATAGGTCTAATCTTATGTCAGTACCACACTGTCTTGATTATTGATGCTTTATAGTACATTTTAAAATTTAAAAGTGTTTTAAGTCTTCCAATTTTATTTTTCAAGACTTTTCAAGATTTTTTTTAATGTATTCTGGGAACCAAGCTTGCTTACCTGGAATAAATCCCATTTGTTCATGGTGTGTAATTATATTTATTTATTAAAAGGTTTGCTAATACCTTGTTAAGGATTTTTACATCTAAGTTCAGGAGAGATGTCTGTTTATAGTTTTCTTTTCTTGTAATGTCTTTGTCAGGCTTTGTATTGGCCTTCTAAATGAGTTTGGAAATATTTCCTCCTCTTCTATTTTCTAGAAGAGATTATATAAACTTGGTGTCAATTCCCCTTTAAGGGTTTAGTAGAAATTCTTTAGTGAGACCATCTGGGCCTGGAGATTTTATTTTGGAGAGCTTTTTAATTAAAAATTCAATCTCCTTAGTAGTAATAGCACTATTCAGATTGTCTATTTCATCTTAGTTTTGGTAGTTTGTGGTTCTCATGGAATTGTTTCATTTCTTCTAAACTGTCAAATTTATGAGGATAAAGTTGTATGTCGTACTCCTTTATCGTCTTTTTTAATGGTTGCAGTATTTGGAATAATACCTCTTATTTTATTCCTCATATTAGTGATTTGTTTTCTATTTTGTCAATCTTGCTAGAGGTTTATCAATTTTATTATAACTTTTTAAAGAACCAGATTTTTGTTTCATTGTTCTTTTTGGTAATATTTTTCTATTTTCAATTTTTAATTTTATTGGCTTCTGCTCTTTATTATTTCATTCCTTCTGCTTGCTGTGGGTTTATTTTGCTCTTCAAGTTCCTTGAGGTAGGAACTTATAGATATATCTTTCTTCATTTTTGGGGGGAAGTGGACAGGGTCTCTCTCTCTCTTTGTTGCTCAGTCTAGAGTGCAGTGGTGTCATCATAACTCACTGCAACCTCAAACTCCTGGACTCAAGTGATCCTCCTGCCTCAACCTCCCAAGTAGCTCGGACTACAGGTGCACAATACCACACCTGGCTAATTTTATTTATTTTTGTAGAGACTGGGGTCTCACTGAGTTGCTCAGGATGGTCTCAAACTCCTGGCCTCAAGTGATCCTCCTGCCTCAGCCTCCCAAAGTGCTGGGATTACAGGTGTGAGCCACCAGTTCTGGCCTTTCCTCATTTTTAATGTATTTAGTGCTATGAATTACAGTACTGCTTTATCTGTATCCCACATAGTTTGATATGTGTTTTCATTTATATTTAGTTCTATATCACCTTTTAATTTCCTTTGAGATTCTCTCTTTGATCCATAGATTGTTTAGAAGTGTCTTGCTTAGTTTTCAAGTGTTTCAAGAATTTCCTGTTGTCTTTGTTAGAGATTTTTAGTTTAATTCCATTATGGTCAGAGTATGTGCTCCATATGATTTTAATGCTTTTACCTTTGTTGAGGTTTGTTTACCTTTGTTGAGGTTTGTTTTATGGTATATATATATATATATATATATATATATATATATATATATATATATATATATATATTCTTTTCTATTGGGTGAATATTCCATGGGCAGTTCAGAAAAATATATTCTGTTAGGTCTATTAGATGGCATGTTTTATGAATGTTAATTAGATCTTATTGATTGTGTTGTATGGGTATTCCCTATCCTTGTGATTTTTTTTTTTTTTTGCCTCATAGTTCTATAAATTGCCAGGGAGGGTATGGGTGGGGGTGTTGAAGTTCCTGACTATAATCATAGAGTCTACTATATCTCATTTCAGCTTTATCAGTTTTTGCTTCATGTATTTGAGACTCTGTGGTTTAGTTTGCACATGTGTAGTATATCATGTCTTTCCTGATGAATTTATCATTATATAATATCCCTCTTTGTCTCCGGTAATTTTCTTTGCTTTGGAGTCTATTTTATCCAAACATTACTATTGATACTTTTTAAAAAATATATTATTAATGTGTACCTGGTATATCTTTTTCCACCCTTTTTTACTTTCAACTTACCTGTGGTTGAATTTGAAGTGATTTCCCTTTATGTAGCATATAGTTGGATTATGGTTAGGTTTTTTAAATCTACTCTGCCAATCTCTGTCTTTTGATTCATGTATTTAGACCATTTACATTTAAGGTAATTATTGATATGTTAGTACTTTAGTCTGTTATTTTATTATTTATTTTCTATTTCTTTCCTCTGGTTCTCATTTCTCTTTCTTGTCTTTCTGCAATTTACTTGAATATGTTTCAGATTCCATCTTGATTTATTTATAGTACTTCTGAGTTTGTCTCTTTGTATAGTTTTCATAGTAGTTGCTCTGGGTGTTACACATGCTACTTATAACAATGTACTGGTATCAACATTTACCACTTCGAATAATCCCTTTGGTTTCCTTTAAGCATCATTGTTCTGAGTATCAGATGCTGTTATCATTTTTGTTTCAGTCATCAAACACGATTTATAAAACTCATAAGGAAAAAGATTGTCTATTATATGAACCAATATTTCTGCTTTTTCTGTTGTTTATTCCTGCCTGATGCTCTAAGTTTCCTTCTTTTATAATTTCCTTTCTGTTTGAGGAACTTCCTTTATTAGCCAGTCTTTTAAGGGTTGGTCTGCTAGTCACAAAATCTTTTAGTTTTCATTCATCTGTGAATGTTTTTCTCTTCCCTTGATTCCTGATAGTTTTTCCAGATATAGAATTATGGATTGACAGTTCTTTTCTTTCAGCACTTAAAAAAATATTTGGCCACTTCCTCATTTATGGTTTCAGATGAGAAATCCATTCAAATTAATGTTCCCCTACAGGTAATGCACTATTTCTCTCTGGCTGCTTTCAGGCTTTTTTTGTCTTCAGTTTTCAAAAGTTTAATTATGATGTGTCTTCGCATGGATTTATTTGGATTTTTCCTCTTTGGAATTAATTCAGCTTCTTGGATCTCTAGGTTGGTGTCTTCCATCAAATTTGGGACCTTTTCAGCCATTATTTCTTCAATTATTCATTCATCCCTACCCTTTTTCTCCTCTACTTTAATTCCAATGATATAAATAAAATAGATATTTTGTTATTGTCTCATAGGTCCCTGAGATCTATTCATTTTTTCCAGTTTATTTTCTATTGTTCAAATTGGGTAAATTCTATTGTTCTGTCCTCAAGTTCACGGATTTTATCCTCCATCATCTCTACTGTACTACTGAGCCTATCTGGTGAGTTTTCAGTTTTGGTTATTGTATTTTTCAGTTCTATAATTTCCATTAATTTCTTTTAAAATATAATTTTTATTTCTTTGGGATTTTTTTCATTTGTTTCAAAAGAATTTATAATTATTGTAGCATTTATATGATGTCTGCTTTCAAATTCTTACCAGATAGTTTCAACATCTGATTCATCTCAGTGTTGGCATCAGTTGATTTCCTTTTTCATTTCAGTTGTTATTTTCTCAGTTCTTGGTTTGTATTTTGGACATTTTGTCTATTATGTTAGGAGACTCTGAGTTCTATATAAATATTTTAGTTTACAGGGAGTCATTCTTTAGGTTTAGCATATAGGTCTTAGCCTACTTTTGTGGGTTGTGATTCTAATGGCAGTTTAATTTTCAGAGCCCTGTAGTGTTATTTTGGTCTGCTTGGTTTATTTGGTGTTCCTGGAGCCCCCACTAGTCTCTAGTAGGTACTGCCTGAGGGAGGCAGGAGGAATTTCCCCTGCTCCAGTTGCCAAATATCTCTTGGTGAGGGAGGGGTGTGAGGAATCCTCCTGCTGGTGTCCCCCAGCTGATCAGGTTTCTCTGGGCCCAGGACAGTCTCAGTTCCACAAAGTGGCTTCCGTGATGAAGCTGCTAGCTGCAGGGCTGCTGGCTGTGACAGGGACCTTTTGTGTTTCTACAAGGAAAAGGGCAAGGGAGAAAAGTCTCAGGCCTGCACAAAGAGGCTTCCCCAACTGGACCACTTGTTTTTCCTGGGTTTCTCTTACTAATTCTTATTGCCCACCTCAGTATCCCTCCTCAGAAAAAGAGGAGTCTCTGGCCCAGCAGGGAGGAAAGTACTTCCCTTGGTCACTTGTTTTTTGCAGGACTCCCAATCAGTATCCTTGCCTCAGGTTGGCGGCGGGATTCCATTAGATCCAGCAGGATGAGTTCCCAAACCAGATTGCCACCTTCTTAACATCCTTCATAGTTGTCCTTTGGTTGTCTCTTGTGCCATTTCCAAGATGTATAAAGTTGTGCTTAGTAGGGAAGAGCAGGCAGTGATATCTTGTTCAGACCAGAAGTCCCTCACCTACTGAATTTTTATGTCTACATTATCTGTTAAAATCTTTTTTTTTTTCTGTTTTGCTACTTTCAATCCAGTTACACATGGATATCAAAAAAGAAACCTTTGCCCAATGCAGGAATTTAACCTATTTTCTCCACATGTAATTAAGTGAATGAGACTGGGAAAAATGGATGTGTTAATAGTGTACAAATTGAGCACACATGAATACCGTTGAAGAACACACACATCCCTCCTCCACTCAGGCTACCTCCTCCCAATATGCTCAGGGCGGGTCTCCACATCAAGCATAAATCGATTGATGAAGCCTCCAAAGGGGCTGCAGAAAATGAAAGAGGGTAGTGAAGGTTATTATAGAGAGGGCACACACAGCCCTTTCCTCCTGGGGCTCTCTGAGTGGCAAGACCTGCCTGGATGCTTCTGCTTGAGAAATCTCAGCTCTGAAAGACTGAGTAGCAGCACAAGAACGATGGCCCCAGAACTAACCAGGTTGGCCTGGCTTTTCTCTGAGCATTAGTGGGGAAGGCGGCTTAATCCCATCAAGTGCACCAAAGTAGAAAAGCAGATATTTATTTGGGGTAGAATCCTCAGCCCGGTACGTTTTATTTCTTATTCATTTATACACTTTGTTGTTCCCAAGAAGCATTTAAAGTGATTTTAATGGATACATAATATATAAGAAACTATAAATTAAGAGTAAGAAGAAAACAAGGCACAGGAATAAGTCTGTAAAAACTGCTTACCTGTGAGTTTTTACATTTAAAATAAATAGCCCATGAGAGGGCACAAGGTTGGAGTATTTCCTGTGACATCTCTTGCTAGAACCTTAGGATGGCTCAGGACTGAGCGTGGGGGCAGCAGGATAAACTCCAAACATGGAGGGACCCTCAAGATATGCAATAGAGAGAGACAAGTTTCCACAGGAATTCCCTATAATATTCCATAGATTTCCAACATGTTTAATTTCTTCTTAAAAATTCCTGAGTCCTCACTTTGAAAATGGCCACAGTCCTGGGCAGTGCAGCCTAGTTTAAAGACTCAGGCTACTTAAGTTCCTGAGGGATCACATCCCAGTTAGGGTCCATTACTAGTCAGAGACTATATAAATATGCAGAGTGTGTGAACCAAAGCTAAAATGACAGTCATTAATTCCTTAAATTCTTATTTTTAAAATTCTTCTATTTGATTCTCAGAATCTAAGCCAAAACCCTTATATACAGACTTGCAGGTCTCGCCCAAGTCAGCTGGAAATCTACGTGATGCTGAGGACACGCGGGAGCCAAGAAGTAGCCACAGAATCTGTGCTGTGCCTGGTGACTAAATGACAACACTCCTTCCGCTACGGGAGCTGCCTCTCTCCTGGGGAATAGAAGAGCACAAAAAAATCCAGTCAGCCAGAATCTTCTGTCTATGTATACAATACACAAGGCATGCTTGATTCACAAATCCTGGGTGAGTGGTAGCTGCTGGGACAGCAGATCTGAACCTAAAGAATATTTCTTAACTCTACATGAATCAAGTCTCTCCCCCCAGGCTTAGGTTTCTCTTCCTGCCTACCTCTCTAGAGTCTCCCTCAAACACCTTTAATTTTGAAAAAATTCTTACAGTCTTAGCCACTCTGCCACTTGGTCTGTTTTTTAACATCTTCAAGTCTCCTTTAGACTGAAAAAAAAAAAAATCTGATGAATGGAACAGGTACCTGTTGCATTCATCAGTCCATCTCTCTACCATTTATCCATGAAGACAGGGCCCAGTTCTCTTTTTCCATTTATAGTCTCCAGAATCATTCATTCCCAGCCTTTTTCTAAAAATTTTAGCTTAATACTTTAGTATTTCTCTGAAGTTATTTTTCAAAGATCACTAATTACCTCTTCCTGACTAAACTCAGCGTCTTTTCGTCAGAAATTATTCTGCTTGGTCTTTGGGCTTTTTCCACTTGCTTGATGAGGGTAAGAACTATGGTTTACATTTCTCATATTTCTCTAACTATGTACTATGGGGGATCATTTTAAGTTTTGAAGATCTATACTTGTAGTTCATGAATGTGACCTTCCTCATCCTACTTGATGTAGGAAGATAAGGCATCTGTCCTAAAATATACTGTTCAAAAGGTGTCATATATGTATGTACATTCATGTTGCTGTAAAAAATCCAATTTATCAGGAAAGTGAGTTTTAGAAGTCATGGTTTCTAACCAAAATGCTGTGGGATTAATGTTATCTGACACAAAGGAAAACAATGAAATGGGATAAAAGGAGTTTGTGCACAGCTTGCTAAAGGAAAACCTAGACATGACCAAGGAGTAGACATTTTGTTGAAAGCAGAAGATCAAGAATCCTGATATAAAAGTTTTTTATTAAATAACAAAGTCAAGAAAAAAAGGGAAAAGCTAGGATTCTCTATTGAAAATTTGAATTTAACTTGGTGAGAATAGAACACAGTGGTTTTCTCTTGTAGTAGAATAAGTGTGTACAGGCCAAGTTTGGAACAAGTCAGAAATGCCTTGGCAAGATTGGAAAGAAAGATAACTGATTTGAAAGAGGCTGGGAACACAGGGGCCGCTCAGTCTGTAATCACTGAAGTTCAAAGCTTGAAGTTTCTGTTCCTTATATTTCTGAGGTTGTGGCTCTGGCTGAGCGAAAAGACCACCAGACCTGAATTGGGAAGATCTCAGCTGGAGTCCTGGTTCTCGAGTTGGAGGGGAGATCCCTCAACGTAACTTCCATTTCCTCATGGACACTGTGCAAAAAATAGTTCTTACCTATTTCAGGGTCCTATGAGATCATCTACATGGAAACGCTTGTTTATTAGTATCTATTTGTTACACATTACGCTTGAGAGTAAAGGTTCCATGTGAACCAAAAACTTTTTTTTAACTCATATTTTTCTAAATACTAAATAAAGTATTTTTAATAAGTATCTTATAGTTACGGTTAAGCTATAACTGCTAAAAGGCTGCTTTTCAAAAAACAAAACAGTGATACATCTTATCAACTCTAGGAACAAACAGAAACTTCAAGTGTCCATGATCAAAGATCACCCTCTAGGGGCCCAATCGTATTATGGTATCTGAATTCTGCTGCAAGTTCCAATGACTTCAGAGGCTAGGAAGGTAACCTGTGTGGGAAGCATCCAGTCCAGAGGTGGGGAACCTGTGGCCTTAAGGCTAAATGTGGCCTTCTAGATCCTTAAGTGCAGCCTTTTGACTGAATCCAAATTTTACAGATAAAAGGCAGCACTTAAGGCCGCAGGTTCCCCACCCCTGATCCACCCTCACCAAGGAGAGGAGGGAAGAGCCAGACTTTGGCCCTGGAGACGTTTTTTTGCCTCAATAAAGGCATTCAAAATTCAAGTTGCAAACAAATCAAACAAAACACTCTGCCCTTCAAACTAACCAATCTGCCAAATCAATTTTTGGTCCTGGGCCTCTGGTCATGGTAAGAAAATGAGGGGAAAGTTGAATGTGATAATGTAAAATGATAACTCCTTGGGAGATAAGCTCAGAGACCCAAAACAATGGAGGCTTTTAAAATTGTCTTGAACAAAATCTCTGCCTCTGGGGAGCAACTTTACAATTGAAAATTTGGTTTGCTTAGGGTAGAATTATTGTTGTGTACATTTTGATGCTAACGGAAGCTGTATTACTCTCAGAAAATGAGGAAGAAATAAAGTTATCAGAAAATATCATTAACCCCTGATGATACTCCTCTGTCTTTCTAAGGAGTCAGCATGAGTTATTGAAAAGGGCACAGGCTTGGGGGGCGAAGGGCTATGTTCAAACTTTGGCTTCATTCCCTATTGACTGTGTGGCTTTGGGCATGTTACTCAATCTCTCTGAGCCTCACATGGTGGTTGTGAGGATTAACTAAGGCTTGGAAAAGGCTAACTCTAGTGTCTGGAACATAACTTATGTTCCTTTTCCACCTCTCTTATAAGAAGCCACATAATTTAAACTTAAAGAAAATCAAGAAAACAATTTAACTTAGAAGAAAATAGGGTTTAGATTTTTGGCCCCAAACTGGTTTTTAAATTATATTTTTTCTGTTAAAATGAAGAGACATGGTTTAGTCACTATATGATAAAGTAATTGTTGTCAGTTGTCTGACCTTTGACTGTGTTTTCTTTCAGGATGTAATTTTCTTACTGGTAACATAGAAAAAATAGTTGTATCATGCGCAAATGAGGATAATAGTATAAATCTCACAGGATTATTGTGAGGATTAAATGAGATGTTACATGTCTATAACTCAGTACCACTTAGCAAGGGGTAGCTATTTTCACTATTGCTGATCTTTGTCTCTCATGGGACATCTGTGATAAAATGACATAGCTGCCATTGACTATTTCAGATACACCTGCTGGTCTTTACTACCTTCCTCTTAAGTTGCTCTCTCACCAAGGTTCTGCTTTAGAAGGAGCAGCACTGTGGCTCTCCCAAGAGGCCTGTTCCTTTGCACACACCATGTGTGTGACTGATTTTTTAATAAAAGCATAGCAGAACACGTACAGTTATATCCTTCAAAGCCTGTGAGAGACTGCAATTCTTCTTTTTATAATATCCCTCTACTCTGGGAACTTCCCTTAGAACTGCTTCATGTCTCTTTGACTTTCTCAACAGAGCAAAAGAGAAAAGGATTTTTGTTAAATAGAAGATTTTGGTGGGTAGCTTGTAAGTTGGCTCTGAGGCAGTTCATTAATGTTTTTGAGCAATGGAAGCATTCTTTTTCAAAGTGGCAACATTAAATGAATACCATCATTTGAGTGTATTAATTATAAATGATTTTTTAAAGTCACTTCTTGAAAAAATATCTGTATCCAGAGGCCCAAAAGACCTAAATCCTGGCCAGATGCAGTGGCTGACACATGCAAACCTAGCACTCTGGGAGGCTGAGGTGGGAGGATCTCTTGAGGTCAGGAGGGCCAGACCAGCCTGAACAAGACCCCATCTCTACCAAAAAAAGAAAGAAAAACAGAAAGCACCTACATCCTCCTTTTAGCCTGATAAGCTATGTCTAGCACCCACTGACATCTTGCCTAATAATCCCAAAGTTCTGATCCATATTTGGGATATCAGGGTTTTGTTTTTTTAAAAAATCAGTTTAAACGATCCTTTCCAGGGGATGCCTCAGAGGGCCTCATCCTCACATACACTAGGACCTTGTGTGCTGACTTGACAAATGTTTTCTGTCAGGCCGCCCATTCTAATTTGGGGTATGGAAATGCACGGCTAAATAAAGCAGGGCAGCTGTGAAAGGAGGTAAAGCCTCAGCCACGAAGGCCTGCATTCAAGTCCTAGCTCCACTACTCGCAAGGTGCTTAATCATTCTGAACCTCATTTCCTCATCCGTGAAATGGGGACACTGCTTGACCTGCTCACGGGACTGTGATGAGAGCTACAGTGACACTGAGGACAAGAAGGCCCTTCGTAAGCTTTGAGCCCCTCCCCTGCACTCTACTCTGACTGGCACCCTGTACTCATTAGGTCCCATTAGCTCTAAGGAGGGGTGGCTCACCCAGCCGACCGGGGTAATTTGTGCAAAGCAGGGAGGACGTGCCCTCAGCAGGGGCACACGAGGCAGCCTGTGTCAGCTGTGGCCAAGCCTGGCCGGAGAGTCCTCTTTGCCCTTGCCCGACCCTCAGTGGGATGCCCCAGGCTCACCGAGCGCCTCTCCACACTCCCTTTTTTCCTGCCATTCTTGCCTGGAATGACATCCAGCGAGCTGTAGCTGGGCGGCTTCTCCTCAGGCCAGTCTGGGGAGTGGGAGCGCTGGCGGCGGGCCCTCCGGCTCTGGGGCTGCCTCTCCCTCTCCTCCTCAGAGCTCCAAGAGCTGAGGCCCGAGGGCAGGGGCGGGGAGTGGCTGCGGTGCCTGCGTCTCCCTCGCCTCTGGGCGCTCTCCCGGGGGCGGGGCCTGCGGGGCCTCTGCTGATAGTGGCTCCTCAGGGGGGGTCGGCTGGGATGCCAGCGCGCCACGCTGGAGGAGGGGCCATCGCTGAGGCTGTCCCTGTCTGACCAGGGCATGGGTGACCCATGGAGCCTGGAGCTGCGGTGCCTTCCACTCCACAGGTGGTCCAGCTCCCTTCTCTCCAATGCCCAGGGCTTTGGCCCCCCGTCCTGGAACTGCTGCTGGAAATCAGAGTAATGATGCTGCCTTCTCCCCTCCCTCAGATCCCAGGGTCTGGAGGGAACTGGAGCGAGCCACTGCTGGTGCATGGAGTCGCTGGTCCTCCTTGAGGATGGCAGGTCTCTGATCAGCGGGGGCAGGTGGATTATTCTGCGTTCCACAACCTCAGAGCCCAGGGAAGACAGCATGCTGCAGGGATGGCCCAATCTGGTTTTGAGGTCAGGGGGCAGAGGCTGAGCGGGGTTGAGGTTCCGCAGCTCTTTTTCCAAATACTCCAGGACACCGTTGGTGATGGGAGGGTGAGCCGTGGTCTGGGTCACTGGCATCTGTGGAAGACTGGACCGCGAGGACAAATCTGAATGGAAACAAGGACAGAATATGCAGATCTGCTGGCCCAAACCATACTCCTCAGAATCAGGACATCAGAATGTTACCTTATTTAGCTTGTTTTTACTCCCTCCCACCCACAGTCATGAAGACACACACCCTATTGGTCATGGGGCCCCAATGCAGTCCATGTTCCTACCCTTGCCCTCTGCCCTCCCCAACCCCAAATCTCGGGCAAGGTTTACCTCGCTGCAGCAGCGGGTTCATTGCATAAGATGAAACCTGGGAGCTCCTGTCCGCCCCCCAGTACAGGGGTTTTTCCATCATTTGAGAACCTAGGGCCTGAGCCTGCTTCATGTAGCGGTGGCGGGCCAGGGCTGCAGGGGAAGAAGGAGAAATGCAGACCCTCAGCCAGGGCAAGCCCCAAACCTCCCACTTCACCTCTCTCCACCTTGTGGTCTTGCAAGAGGCCAGCTTCTCTCCTCTAAGTCCATTCTTACCTATCTTGCATGGGAATAAGGGTGAAGGAAGTAGTACATCAACTGTACCCCTGGCAAGCAGCTGGGAATAAATTCTCTATATGCAAGACTGTAACTTCTGTACCCCATTTCACCATCCTGCCCACTCCTAACATCACCTAAAATGCACAGGTAGATGGATTGATACTGGCAGACAAGGAAATCTCAGGCCATGAGCCAACAAAACCAGAAGCCAAGGCCACAAATAGGAGGAGCAGATGCAAAATTCTTAGAGAAAGTTGTGAGTCAGGGGTGGGGGTGTCTGCTAGATGAGCTCAAGGCTGTCTGCTCGGAGTGAAAGAAACAAGGAAGGGGCCGGGCGCGGTGGCTCACGCCTGTAATCCTAGCTCTGGGAGGCCGAGGCGGGCGGATCGCTCGAGGTCAGGAGCTCGAGACCAGCCTGAGCAAGAGTGAGACCCCGTCTCTACTAAAAATAGAAACAAATTATCTGGCCAACTAAAAATATATATAGAAAAAAATTAGCCGGGCATGGTGGCTCATGCCTGTAGTCCCAGCTACTTGGGAGGCTGAGGCAGTAGGATTGCTTAAGCCCAGAAGTTTGAGGTTGCTGTGAGCTAGGCTGACGCCACGGCACTCTAGCCTGGGCAACAGAGCGAGACTCTGTCTCAAAAAAAAAAAAAAAAAAAGAAACAAGGAAGGATATGATGCTGAAGTCAATGGGCAGAATTACGTGGTCATTACACTGAAGAGTGTTTCTAGCTGGTAAACCAACCCTGGGTGGGAGAAAATCTCTGGGACAAAGGCAAGGAAGTGCAAAATGCTCAAGTGGACTCAAGTGGATCGTTTCTACTTTTCTCATCAAGTGTTGGGATTTTCCCGAAGTGTGGGGAGTGTCAAAAGAGTGGGGTACAGGCAGGAAGAGGAAAGGGAAATACCATTTCCTTTATGGGCAAAGAAAACAGAATATAAAAAGCAGCACAAGGGGTCCACAGCAATATGGCTCCAGTCAGCTAGGCGTGGCTGGTCTGAGGCACAAAACCCACAGTGAGTGCAAATTAAAAATGAAAGCGTTTAGTTGTTTTTGTTCATGAAATTCTATTTTGAGGCAATTATGGTTGAATACGTCTCCCAAGGTCTCTGACTATCCATGCATGTAAGGCATGTACTTTCATGTTTAAGTGCAGGAAATGCCTGCCACATGCTGTGAACACTGGCAGACCCCTAACCTGGCTGTTTCCCCACTTCCTCCTCTGTTCTCCAGACCCCGTGGCCACCCCTAAAACAGTAGGGCGCTGCCTGAGGCTTCCCCCTGGCATAGCAGAAGGGGGCAGAAAACAAGCACTCTGGACCCAGCTACAGAGGGTGAGAGATTTGCTGAGGCCAATGGCAAAGGGGTCATCTGGTGGGCTACCCAGCGGCTCCAGTTTGAAACAAACTTCCAGCACAACAGGAAGTACTCACAGCGGAACCCCCAGAAGCCCTAATGGCGAGTCACAGCACAACCTGGAAGAAATCAGATGGAAACTTGCGGCAGCTCACCCAGCTGCCACACCATCACGCCAACCGATAGCCTCCCAGCCTGCCTGAAGACAAGTCCACCGGCTCACCACTTTCCCTTTCCTCTTGCTAACACATGCCTCTCCCTAGCTCCCTCTACCGGCCACCAACACACGTACTGGAATGTCCTGCCTAGTACCTGCCAGTTATTTTACATAAGCTAACTAGTCCTCTGAGAAATTTCTTAATGTGGGAATCAGATGAGGAAGTTCATCTCAGAGAGGTCACCTTCCCAGCCCAAGGTCCCACAGCCAGTGACTGGCAGAGCCAGGGTGTGAACCCATGTCTGTCTGACATTCAAGCCTATGCTCCTTGTGCTACACCACCGAGTCCCCATACTCCTTTATTTCTATGATGAAGTAAAAAACCTTCCCCAGGGGTACCTCCTCAGTTTACTTCTCTCTAACTCAGCTCCACACTTTTCAAAATCCACTCTAGGCTAGTCTCTCCCTCCAAGACCTGGGTATGCCTGATTCCACTGGGAACAACCCTACCAGTCGCCACCCCTTTAACTGAATCCTGGTTTTTTCCAGATGGTACCATTCCCCTGTTTGGCCACTTCCTTCTTTTCTACTCTCCAATTCAATAGGGGAGAAAGGAAGAGTTGTGCTTCCTCCTTGCTTCTCAGATGATTTTTTTTCCATTAATGGGACTCCCAGAACAGATAACTCCCTAATGACCCCTCCAGATCCTGCATTAGCTTTCCTGCCATTTCCCTGAATTTTTTCACACAGTCCAGAGATTAACCTGCCTGCTTCCTTGTTAACTGCCACAACTTTTTTCCAGGGCCCTTCCCTTCCTTATTGCACTAGAACTCATGAAACAACACGGAAGACACAACCTCTGAGCTCCTCTCTTGCCCTCCACCCCCATCCCCGGAAACAGCCTCTCAGGGATGCCTAGACCATCGGGGTATCTGTTGCTCACTTAATGGGGAATCAGACCAGCAATAAAAATAAGAAACAGACAAACTAATGAAGCTTCAAAAGACTCCCAATAAGTTCTCTCTTAACTTCAGGGGAGTAAAGTCCACCTTAGTCAACTTTAACGAGCTTGCTAAAAATACAGATTTCTGGGTCTCACTCCCAGAGACTTTCCTTCAGTTGCCTTTCAATGCAAGGCAAGAAAATTTGTATTTTCAACAAGCTCCCTGTTCTAATGCAGAAGGTCACCTTGGAGTTGAAAATGAGGATTCTCAACAAATGGTCCTTAGGGAGAGGTCTCCTTAAATATGGACTCTGAAGGTCAGACAAACTTCAATTTGAATTCCAGGATGTATTAGCTATGTGATTTTTTTTTTTTTTTTTTTTTTGAGACAGAGTCTCACTTTGTTGCCCGGGCTAGAGTGAGTGCTGTGGTGTCAGCCTAGCTCACAGCAACCTCAAACTCCTGGGCTTAAGCGATCCTACTGCCTCAGCCTCCCAAGTAACTGGGATTACAGGCATGTGCCACCATGCCCGGCTAATTTTTTTTTCTATATATATTTTTAGTTGTCCAGATAATTCTTATTTCTATTTTTAGTAGAGACGGGGTCTCGCTCAGGCTGGTCTCGAACTCCTGACCTAGAGCGATCCACCCGCCTCGGCCTCCCAGAGGGCTAGGATTACAGGCGTGAGCCACCACGCCTGGCCTAGCTATGTGATTTTGAATGAGTTTCCAGAGTCTCTGAGACTAGTCTCCTTATCTGAGAGCTGGGGATAATAATAGCTTTTTTTACAAGGTTGTTGAGGTTAAATGAGATAATGCACATGAAATGCCTAATGTATGTCAGATAGTCAATAAACAGTTGCTCTCATTGCTGTGAATTGCTTTTTTTGCCCATGATCTCAAAGAAGGAGACAAAACAAATATTGGGAGACTAAACCACCAAAGGTATATTAATCTTCATCTCTGAAGAAAACCCAGAGCATATTCTTTAAGATGTCCCCTTCATGACAGAAATGACACTCAACACCTCACCCTCCTGCAGAGACATGTACCTCTCCTGCCCTGAAGCCGGCATCATCTGTGTGCATCACCACACAGAACTGGTGCACCTGAGGGTCTCCAATTCCACTTGCCTGTGACAGGTTGCCGTTCCTTACCATCCCCTCTCCACTCTCACAGAACCCATTCTTGCCCTCCTTTTAACCACAGTCACATAGTTCTTTTGCTTTTTCTGAAACTACCAGTTCCCCTGACTTGATTGCCCAGTCATTTCAGTGACATCCTCAAGGAGCTTCTTAGAATTCCATGCCCCTTTGAACTCTTGTAATTTCAGCTTTAGGAAACTACCTACAGAAGCTTCTGGGCCCCAGGCAAGCAGCTGACCTTCAATAGGGCTCATCCCAAGAGGGCTTTCCTTGATTGATCTACTAAACATGTGTTCCCTCCTCTACGGCAGCAGGTTAAACATTCCCTATTTCTCAGGTCTTCCCCTCCCCATGAACTTACATGACTTCATCTTTGTTGAGGAAGAGGAATTAGCCTTGGACGTAGAATTAAGAAACCTAGGTTTAGTCCAGGGCACACTGCTAACAGGCTATGTGTAATTGTGTAAAAGTCTCTCCAAGCCTCACTTCCCTCAGCCGGTGGGGAGGCGGGGGCAGTTAAGGAAGGGTCAGGATAGATTAGGGATCCTCAGTGTGGCCTGTGCCCACTGCAGGGTATGCCTAGAGGTTCTCTGGGAAGGAGGGCCAGTAACCACCCTAGGGATGAAAGCCGTTTCTCCAGTTCTCATGGAAAAACTAATATTCAATTTCAAAAAACTTTCATCTTTAAGTCCTACTGACGGTTGTTTACCAATAGTAAGTGAATTCTCAAGGCTTACTAAAATGTGGTGTCGTTTTCATTTTTCTCCTCTCTAATCCTCTTTTAACTCTAGTTGGAAAGTGGGAGCAGGTTAAGGAGGTGGGCTGTGGTCAAAGAAGTTCAAGAATCACTGACATCTTTCTTGAAGCTCCCTTTTGTGTCTAGAATTTTGATTTTCTGAAATCGAGTCAGGCAGCTGTGAGCTGCCTCAGCCTCCTCCCTTATGTGTTAATCATCCTCCACATTTTAATGACTTCCTCTCTGTCTTCGGAGGTCAGGCTGCCTCCCTTTCCTTTCCCTTCCCTTGCTAAGGCTAATTCTTTCTGCTGTAGGCCTGAGGCCACTCCCACTGGCTTCATCACTCATCAGTGATCACCTCACTTCTTAATGCTTCACTTTACTCCCTTGTCATTGATCTTGGTTCTTTGCGTACAAATAGGCTTAGGATTACCTTATTCTACAAAACCAACAATCACCCCCCTTCCCCCAAGCAAAGGACTCTCCTTAACCACGTGTGCCCCTCCATGCAATTCTTCTTGTCAACAAACTTCTTAGGACAGTCTGCCCTATCGATGTAGCTTTGACAGTGATCTCATTTGCTCAAGGTCAGGGATCTTTATGGCCTCCATTTCTTTATTTCACCAGTTCTTTTAAATAAACTTTAACCACTTAGGAGAAAGCACTCTCCCCTAGAAGTTCTGTTTATTAGCTTACCCACAAGGAATTCATTTATCACTTGTGCTAGTCTTGTCCCCAGTCTTGCCTGTTTTAGTGTCCCACAGACCTCTGGATTCTAAGACACCATCCTGGGAGGGTTTTTCTTATCTCATTCTGCCTATTACTACTCCAGGGATAGTGGCTTCTCCATGGCCTCTCTCCCTGAGGTCCCTGAAGGGTAGGGAGCCCCATGACCCAACATTGCATCTTCTGCTATTTTCCCTCTTTAAGGAGTTCACAATATCTTAGCCAATCTCATAGTGATCTGCCTACAGAGGCTGTGGCAGTCTCTGCTGTGGGAAATGCAGACATTCACAAGTCAGATGAACATGGATTCCACACTGCACCACCACTGCTACTTACTAGCTGGGGACTTCTCTGGACTTCAGTCTCCTGTCTGTTAAATACAGATGACATCCGCCTTCTAGGGTTGTTGTGAGATTCAATGAGGAAATATATGCAAAGGGCCTACACGTAGTAAACATCCAATAAAAGTTAGTTCTGTTTTCCTGTAAGACAGCAACTCGGAGCACACGCCTGAAACCAGACTCAGACCGTTGACCTTCTTAAATTAACATTGTAGATTGAGTTTTGTTTCTATCTTAATGGGCAATTCCTTATTTTTCCTTTAAAATTTTTTTTTCAAATTGACTAAAATGATGAGTGATTATCTTTGGGTAATTAGATTAGTCTTTACATTTTCCTGAATTTCTCAACTTTCCTACAATGTAGTACTTTACTTTTATCATCAGGAAAAGGAAATGTTATTTAAAACAAACAAAAAAAAAAAAACTTCCACTTAAAGTACTTGATGCTATTCCATCTATTTACTAAGAAAAGATCTTTATAGGATAATTTTTTATTCTTTTGCCTTTACTGTATATTCTGTAGCCAAATTTTTTAGGGCACAATTCTGTTATAATTCTGTTTTGAAGGATCAAATTTTAGTCCAAAAAAGATTATATTAAGGGCAAGATCTTCCGCTCCCTCTTCCCTTCCCCTAACTCATAGGTGGTGTAATGATGTTGGTGCCCAGACCAACAGCATTACATCCCCTGGGAACTTTTGAGAAATACACATTTTGAGGCCCTATCTCAGACCAACTGAGTCAGAAACCTTGGAAGTGAATGCCAGCAATTAAGTTTGAACAAGCCCTCCATGTAATCCTAATGCAAGCTTCAGTTTGAGAACCACTGCTCTAATACCTTTCTCATCTGTTCTGTTCTGTTCATCTCTAAAGAGTGGTACACCATTGTGCTAGAATAAGAAATATATATTTGGTCTTGTGATCTAAGAGACCAAAATAGATGCTCCTTTATCAACTCAGACAGACTCTAAGGTTAAGGAAACAAAAGTTACCCACAAATCAAGGGTTCAGGGCCCAGCTGGCATGGCAAATTTCTAAATGCTACAAGAAAAACCACACTCTTGCTAAACCCACTAACAATCGCAGCTATCAGGCAAGTTATCAGAGCCCTTCTAACTCTGATTTGCAAACCAGACCACTACAACTGGTTGGACAGAGGACCAGCCTTACATTCTTTTCTGATAAGCATCTACATACCTTAAGCCAGTTCCAGTCAGCTTATAGAGACTATACACAAACTATCCTTGTGTCCTACAGTTTACTTTTTGCATAAGGAGCCAAATTCCACTTCATTTTAATGCTAAAACCCCACCCCCAAGGTGAACATGGGATGTATTAATATGTTACATACATGTTTACCTATTGCGCATGTGCTCAGCTCTCCTCACAACTATATCAATATATAACTTTCCCCCTACACCTACTGAGTATGTATGACTCCATTGTGCAATACAGACCCTGTGAGGTATGAAACCCAACTTGATCTCTCCCTTTTCAAAGAGAGAGCACCTTTGGTCCACGCTGGAGACTGTCTTTTCCTAGTTTGCAAATTGATATCACCAATAAAACTCTCCTTTCTACTATTTAGCCGTCCTTATACTCTTTTGGATGAGTCTCTGCCCCTGGTTCCTGGTATACAGCTCCTATAACCCTTGGAATCTCCAGAATGATGAGTTCCTTTTGTATGCTAATGGGATAACTAGTGGCTGGTCACCAGAAAGATAAAGTAATGATTAGAGGGTTAGGACTTTCATTTCCATTCTCCTGACAACCAGTGAGGGAAGAAGGGCTGAAGGTTGAGTTGATCATCAATGGCCGATGATTTAGTCTATGATTCCTATGTAATGAAGTCTCCATAAAAACCCAAAAGGACTGGGTTCAAGGAGCTTCCTTGTTATTGAACACACGGAAGTGCTAGGAGGATGGCACACCTAGAGAGGGCGTGGAAGCTCCTCGCCCCTTTCCACATACCGTCCCCTATGTATCTCCTTCTTCTGTCTGTTCATTTGCATTCTTTAAAACATCCTTTGTAATAAATGGGTAAACATAAGTAAGTAAAGCATTTCCCTGAATTCTGTGAGTCACTCTAGCAAATTAATTGAACCCAAGGAGAGGGTCATGGGAACTCTCAATTTATAGCCAGTTGGTCAGCAGTATAGGTGACAGCCTACTACTTGCAATTGTGATTTACAACTAAAGTTAGGGGAGAGTCTTGTGGCACTGAGCCCTCATCCTGTGGGATGTGATGATACCTCCAGATAGACAGTGTCAGAACTGAGTTAAATTATAGGACACTCAGTTGGTGTCCACTGGAGAATTCTTGGTGTGTGGGGAAAACCCCCACATAGCTGGTATCAGAAATGTTGAGTAGTGTGTGAGAATAGGAAAAAGGTTTGTTTTTTCCTTTACAAGTGGTATTCTTTCTGTTTCTTTTAAACAACTTCCTCCAGCCACCTATGTCCAAACAAGGGCAGTGCTAGGAGCAAAGACTGAAGCACAGGCTATCAGGGACACTGAGGAAATGCCATCAGTAAGCTGAGCTATCTGATAGAGGCTTTAGGCAGCCTAGAAAGTGCACACCTTCCATATGGCTCTATACAGCCTCCCCAAGCATCATTCTCAGGGCTGAGGCAAATGTCCTCTGAGCCTGCAATGAGAGAAGGGCATGGAGGAGAACCTGGAAGAACTTTTGGCCTGGGCAGGTGAAGCTGATGAGCTTGGGGTCTTGGGCACCAGTCCACCCTATCCCACCACTTGCCTATCCCCTCTCACCTTCCTCAGGGCAGCAGCAGCGGGTGGGACAGCAGGGGCAGCGGACGTAGCAGCAGCAATACTGAGGACAGCACTGACACCAGCACACACCAACCAGCAGCAGGAGGAGGAGGGCTCCCAGAATGATGAAGATCACCGTCAGCCAGTCTGCAGAGGGGAAGCCGAGCAGGGGTCAGACCAAACACTCAGGGGGGATGCTTCCAGTCCTTATACTCTAGGCATCTAATAAATACAGTGCTTGACCTACAGGTTAAGGTTGAGCAATATACTGGAAAAAAAAAGTTTAGCTTTGATAAGGGAACTTCAGAGGCTGACAATGTAATAACAATAACCTAGGTTTGCTTATGTCCGTTTTGTTTTTTTCCTGTAAGTAAGTGTTACGATGGTGAGGTGGCTGAACAGAAAGCTCCAGCAGCACTTACGCAGGACGATGAGCTTCACCTCCTTATCTGGGTCTCCTGAGGTGTCCCCTGGAGCCTCAATGGTGCAATAATACACTCCATGATCCCACCACATCACTTCATTAATCACCAGATCTGCTCCTACATAGGAGGGAGGGAGAAAGCGCTAGTCGTTAGAGGAGAGGGCACTGATTTTGACATGATTAACCATGTCAGCTTCAAGACCCCAGCATTATTATTCCACAACCTACAAGGGAGGGCCCCTGGCAGTTCAGAGAAATGTCTCAATTCCTCTTTCTCCAAACAATATAATGATGGTAGAACTGACTAATCACTGAGCCCCACCAAGGACTTGGCAAGGATTTTGGATACACCGCCTCATTTAATTTCCACCACAGCCCTATAAGCGGGTGTGGTATAGATTACCAATTGTCTCCCATTGTTCATTCTCTCCTTCTCCCATGGTCATAGAATATTGACCATGTACATGACTACTGTGATTTGCATGTTTGTACCCTGCAAAACTCATGCTGAAATTTAATTGCCATCATAACAATATTAAGAGGTGGGGCCTTTAAAAGGTGATTGGGCCATGAGGGCTTCACCCTAATGGGTGGGATTTGGGCTGTTACAAAGGAGTGAGTTTGACTCCGCCTTGATTTCTCGCCTTCTGCCACATGATGATGCAGCAAGAAGACCCTCACCAAATGTTGGCACCTTGATATTGGACTTCTCAGCCTCCAGAACTGTGAGCCAATAAATTTTTGTTCTTTATAAACTACCCAGTCTCAGGTATTCTGTTAGAACAGAAAAAAAATGGACTAGGACAGGGCCATCCAGAATAAAATCAATGTTTCCCATCCTCTCTTACAGGTGGACATGGACAAGTGACTCAGTTCTGGCCAATAGAACGTAAGCAGCAGTTGGGAGTGGAGGTTGTGGAAGGTATATACCTTCGTGTTTTTAGGGGAAAAAAAAAAAAAACAAAACAGAGAACATAATGGTTCCCACAAACTTTCTTAAAAACAGCTTGTGAACATCTTTGCCCTTTTCTTCTCTCTCTCTTCTACTGTGTTACCAGGCAAGCAAATGTAACAGCTGCCACTGTGAACCATGAGGAAGAAGATGACATTTTTGGTGAGAACCCAATGGAACACTGCTACCACACTAACTCTAATTTTATATGTGAGAGAGAAATAAACTTCTTTAAGTCATTAATATTTTGGGCTTTTGCTTACTCGCAATCAAACCTAATCCTAACTGATACAGTGGGCATTATTATTTAACTTCATTTCAGATGAGGAATATCAGGACTTAAAAAGGCTAAAGGAACTGGCCTATTAATATAGACACAGTGCTCAGCAGAGGGAGGTTCAGGCTCATATCTCTCTGCCTCAAAGCTCTTATCTACTAAGCTCTGCTGTCCTCTCCCATCTGGATGGAAAACTCTGCAGCCTTCAGCCTTTACTAGCCTAAAATGATCAAATACCTCTAGATCCAAAAGGGACAGGTATGAGATGAACCTGAATAAGTGAGGATGAAATGCCAATATGTTAAGAGTAAATGTAACTCAAGAAAAGATCGGGTTCTTGTGAGCGCTGAGTGCTATGTTATCCCATTAAGACAGATGAACGGTTAACATGTTTGTTCAAGTTTAGCAAAGTCAACCAATATTCACCAAAGACCTTTTGTGGGTCCAGCACAACATCAGGCAGTGTGTGGGAGATCTGAAAGGAACAAGACCCTTCTCTGTCCTGAAATGGTTTAAAACCCAGTCAGAGGCACCGGGGCAGCCTCCACGTCTGGGCGCATTGGCTGTCCCTGCTCTCTCACCCGTGGTAACAGCCAGGCGACCTTAGCTTTATAGACTTGCTCCTGTTTAGTTGGTGGTCATATCTGCAGTTCTTTATTATGTGTTCGTCAAGAAATATTTATTGAGGAAATGAAACGAAAACTCGAGGTCATGCAACACTGGACCTAACTTTGACTTCTGTTTCCTTCTCTTTCTATTTCGTAAGTCAATCCCCACAATTTTTTCCTATGCGCTATTTTCCAAACCCACTACCTTTCCAAGAAACAGGCTTACTCCAGACTTGGAAGAATGGTGAAAATGCTTTAAAGGAAATTCCCCCTTACTGCTTGATATGTATTATAAACCTGCCCCAATTTTTATTGGAGACATAAAGTGTATTTTAGGGATGTCAGAGTAATGAGAGTATTCAGATATGTGAATATTTTAAAGGATCCAAGAACTGATTTGACAGGGTTGTCTCAAATGTTCACAGGCACAAAAGTGTCAGAAAACAAGGGCTCCAGGAAGTCACAGCGAGTCTGGAAGTGGAAATAAAAACCACAAGGAAATAGTACTGCTTTCCGTGGGAGTAAGAAAGAGGTAAGGTTTGATCCAAAGGTTGTTGGGAGTGGAGGTTGTGGAAGGTATATACCTTCATGTTTTTAGGGAAAAAAAAAAAAAGACAGAAGAACAGGAACTAGCACCTATGGGGATTTTCAGCCTTCAGAAACTGTGAAGGTGACTTGCTTTGGAGTCAGATCAGAAGTAATTCTGCTGTCTTGGAAAAAGTACAACCACCTTGAATCTTTGAAGATGTCCCTGGAGACTAGAAAAGAAGGACAGATGTTTCCTAAGGCTGAGGGATCTGGGCTGGCTTAGAGAAATCAGAGGTTGAATGTAAAAGGATCAGACTTAAGTATTACAAAGTTGGAAACAATTATTAATATTAAACTGGTTCCCTTTAAATGAACTACCTTTAAATAGTCATAGAATATGCCCTGATTTCCTCAAATCATAGATATGGCACCATGAGTAGCCTGCTGAGTTCTCCCCATTTTTCTCTTTTAACTGGCAAATATTTATTTAACACAGCACATAAGGCTCATTGAAATAGGCTCCAAATTCTGTGCTGATAACCTGCTGCAGGAACCCTGGATTATAAGATAGGAATGTGGCAAGCTAACCCATTTATCCAAAAGTGTACTGAGTCATAACTAACACTGTACACTAATAAATGCTTTATACACGTTATCTCAGTCCCCACAAATCTCCATGAGATAGGTACTATGTCAATTTCCACTTTATAGAAATTGAGGCTGAAGAAATTGAAGGTGCTTGTCCAAGTTCACACACCCTCTCAATGCAGAATAGGGACACACAACTGAGTCTGACTCCAGAGCCAAGGATCTAACCGCTACTCCCGGCGCCAAGCACAAATAGATAGGCTTTAGACACAGCTCTTGGATATTACATTTGCTATTCACTTTGGTGTAGCAAATACCATTGTGTCTGTCTTTTAGATGAGGAAACAGAAGCCAGAGAAAATAACTACACTGAGCTAGTGAGAGGGAGCACCAGGACTCTCACCTGGGGCTTTTTAATCCAAGCCCAATGCTCTCTCCTCTATCAATGAAGGGCAGTGGTCTCAAGATGACCATCTACTCAGAAGTCCCTATTTCCTTCCAAATGGACGACAGGAATGGCCAGAGGGGAACTCAGAAACCTGGGGTTTGAGTTGGCCCTGAGAGCAATCTGTGGGAAAAAAATCAAAGGAACCTGATCCATACCTTAACCCTAAATCTCAGGAGAGCAAAGGAAATCACCCAGCCACAGACTTTTAGCCAAAGCTTAGCCTTTGGTCCAGAGGCCAGCTTCCAGGGAAGTAAGTTCAGATGGTGTAGCACATTCAATGAATATGGCATTTTTCTCAGACAATGACAGTGACCAAGTAGACCAACAGGCAGAAGAAAAAAAAAAAAGGGAAATCCCATACTGACACAGCCTGCTGGGCCTGGTGTCTCCTCCCTCTACCCCTAGTTCCTCTGCCGCCTCCCCCACACTCACGGTTCTGGATGGTGATCTTACGCTGCCGGTAATCCACCCCCAGCACAGGCTCATTCTGTCCCCGCCGCTGGGCCACGATGCGAACTTCCCGCTGGTTGTCGTTGCAGTCATTTGATGGGTCCTGGCCCAGGGACAACGCTGCCTGGTATGCTGAGGAGAGGGGACACACCTGAGTCACAAAGCAGTAGGGGATTCCCACGAAGGAAGGTGCCCTTCCTGGTCACTGTGTCAGACACATTGAAGTGTCTTAATTTTTCCTGAGCCTATGCATCCCCTGGGAATCCTGTTAAACATGAAGATTGTGATTCTGTAGGTCTTAAGTGGGATCTGAGATTCTGATTTCCAAAAGGCTCCCAGGTGATGCCAGAAACCACACTTTGAGCAGCAAGACTCCAGATCCCCCACAATAGGTCATCATTTCCAAATCCCAGCTGTATCCTGTGTCTCCTATCCCAGCTTCCCTTGTCTCATTTTCAAAGTCATCCCAGCCTCTACTCCATGGGGTTCATCCACCTGCTCTTACAACATAAGGTTTGAGAGCTATGCCTACCACCTAAGTCTCCCTTCTCACTTAACCCAGGCATTTTAAGAGTAACCCTCAGAAAACCATACCTCAATTTAGAAAGGAGTCTTTTGGGGACAATATCAGGTTCAGTGGGTGGCTCAGCAGTTAGCTTTTGTGGTTTTACTCAAATCATAGTGGGAGATATTAGCCCCAGGGCTAAAACAAAAGTAAAGCTGATGCCTCCCTCTCCCTTTGCCTTGTCTTAGGAAGCTCCCTTGTTATGAACAGGGTATCTGTTTCTATTCTCCAAATTTCTAAAAGGTTAATTGTTCTGGGCTGGCAGTGGGATTCTGAGTTCCCTTGCTCCTTGGGAGAGGGAACAAATGGGCAGCCAGGGAAGAGCTCTGGTCCAGACGCAGAAGTGACTCGAATGGGAAATTGTTACTGAGACGCAGGACTGGCTGAGCCTCATGGGGAGTTGTGCGGCACTGAGAGATGTCCCACAACACATGGGCTGCCTGGGGGGCTCTGAAAGTGCTCAGTCAGCAGAGGAACGGCCTGCCCCAGGAGGGCTGTCTGTAAAGCGAATGTGAGGCACGGAGGAGTCCTCCTGCCTGTGTGCTAAGGCAGTGGGGGTGATAAGGGGCAGGTCGGCCTCTTTGGCTCAGCGTGCTGGCGTGAAGTCAGGAGTGCCCGAGGAGGCAGGACTGGCTCTGCCTTTTACTTCATGTCTGAGCTGTCTGAAATCTTTTTAGTACAAAGTGGGAGCAAAAAAAAAAAATTAAAATAAACTAGTATATGACCTTGAATAAGTTATTTCATCTGCCTGGGCTCAGTGTGTTTACCTATAAAATGAGGGGATTGCATTAGGTGATTTTTGTGGCTTTTCCTCACTATAAGGATTTGTGATCCTAAATAATTCCCAAGCCCTAACGGCAGTACATCACGGAGGTGACTGGGACCCAGAGAAGCAAGAAGGGGGAGGGCACTCACATGCAGAGTAGTAGTCAAAGATGGGGTCCTTGCAGAAGGACTTGAAGCGCCAGGTCACCACCACGTCCTGGAGCTGGGCAGAGGTGGTGTAGTCACATTTGAGGATGACGGAGGCAAACAGGGTGACATAACGCTCTGTGTGCTGGACCGTCACCAGCAAGGACAGGCACCCTAAAGCCAAGACAGGAGACAATGCTGAAGGTGACCTACTTTCTGTTCGTGGGGCAATAAAAGCAATGCAAATGAGCAAAACACACTGCCTGCCCTCCTGCCTGCCGCTGGTCGGGAGCTCCCAGGAGGAGCCAGGTTCTTACCGGGCCTGGGCAGGGCATGGGGTGGGGTGGAGAAGGCCCCGGCAACCTGGGGGAAGCGTTGGACAAAAGGAGTAAGGATAACTCTCAAGAATTGACCGTCCATTCACAGTGACAGCACATTCAGTGACAACAAAAAAACTGTATCAAAGTAAGGCCATATTTCTGCTGGACTGACATTGCTAATACACTTTTTCCCACATCACAACTCTTCTTAAAATGGTTTCCCATCTCCCTAGGGATAAGTTCAAACTCCACGACCAGGCCAGTGAGGCCAAGGGTCTACCTCCTGCCTTACTCCGCTGCCTCCTCTCCCTTCACCCCCACCTCCCACTCGAGGCTTCAGCCACTCTGAACTCGCTGCAGCCCTTCCCACGTTAAGATATTACTCTTCTCCAAATATTCACACGTGTGGCACTCTCAGCCCAGAGCACAGGCTCTGGCCCCCAGAAATGACCCAACCCATCTGCAGGATTGGGCTGCAATGAAGATGGCTCCCCACCACATGTGCTGGAGAGCAGCTCTGCAGCAGTGCAGGGGAGACCACCTGCGAGCAGGAAGACTTCACAAAAGGAAGAGATTTAAACTAGATCCTAAGGCTCAGGTGGGATTAGGATTACACGTGAGAGGTAGGGAGAGGGCAGAGAAACTCATTTCAGTAAGGAAGAAAGGAGGGAGCGAAGACCTTTATCAGCAAGGGGCAGTTACTTGGGCAGCCTGAAGGAAACCAATGTAGCTGGCCTCTCTGGTTTCATGGAAGACAGAGCGCATAAGTAAGGCAGGGCTGGTGGTGGTGAGCGGGAGGTGGGGAGACCGGGTAGAGTCTAAATTGCAATCCAGCATCAATTTCTAGTCCATGGACAATCACTGAAGGCTTTTCTGCAGAAGAGAATAGGGTGAAAGTGGTGTTTTTAAGAAGATGGATGGCTTCCCCATGTGGCTGTGAATGGAAAAGAACATCATTTTGAGAACAAACTTTATGTAGTTTGGGGAAAAATAGTTGCTGTCTCTACCAGCTGTAGGAGTCCCCAAAATCAGGCCAATCGGAATAGAAGGGCCAGTGACCAACAGACCAACATCTCAAGTCTAACGTGAATTATTTCTCAATCTGATTTTTTTATTCTTGTTCCTCCTCTCCAACCACTACTTTTTTTTTCCAGAACTGACCCGAAATAGACCTTAGAGCTTTTGCCCACCAGTTTGAACTGAACAGTAGAAGTAGCTACAGATAAGATTGTCACAATGAATGAGGAGCCACTGTCAACACTGGCTTATTTTGTTACAGAGCAAAACACTGATTTGTGGTCTAAAAATCATCTTAGGCTCACACAACACCTTCCAATATTTTCTTTTACATACTAAATGTGATCCCTGGGAGGAGGTAGGCTGTGCCCACTTCATACACAACAAATCTGAGGCTTGCAAATTGAAGTGACTTGTCTGTGGTCATGCATTTTCTAAGGGGGTCAGAGTCAAGATTCTGCCCCTGGGCAGTGCTCTTGTCTCTAGGCCTGGCTATTCTTTAAATAAAGGAAGATGATTGGTATTTATAAGTCTGCAAATAATTGGAGCTTGGAGTCAAGCTATGTAAACAATAATTAAAATACAACTGGCAGCAGTAGCTCTGACACAGCGATTACTAACCCACACATCTTTTATTTGGCTGAATGGTAATTGGACATAAATAGTTTGTTCAAAAACTCTAGTCAACATTACTTGTATAGAGGGAGAGCATTTGGGAGAGGGAGGGTAGGTGTGCTGGGGGTCAGAAAAGGGAATTTGATTGGAGTCAGAAGTTTCTTGGGTGGCTTTGAAGATTGCAGAATCTGATACCCTTAAGGGAGGAGAATGGGGACAAGGGTGATCCCTCAGCTCCCCTTACATGAATGCCCTTATTATGGGCAAACCACAGCAGGGGTGACACGACTGACCTTTACCAACGTCAGCACTGGCTTTCCTGCTCAGGTACTCGTTTATCCTCTATTTTATTCGTTAAGTGAATTTCAAGCCTTAAAATACGTCAGGTTTCCACAGGTTCTGACGGTATTGAGCTCACTCACACTCCCTCCAGGGTTCTGCCAACCCCACAGCATCCTGCCCAGGTCTCACCACCCCTCACCCTGCCACACACACACAGGGAGGGTGGGGAAGAGTCCCAGGAGAAGAGGTGCTAAACAACCCAGCCAACTCCCTCCTTCTCAGTCGTTGCTGCCAGTCCTCAGCATCTATTTTGTACCAGGTGATATGCGTTCTTTCTCTCTAATCCTCACAAAACCCCATGGGTAGCAGCCCTGCTCACATATGTGGGCAAAAGTTCACAGAGCATAAGCCAAGCCCCCATGCGTCAACATCACATACCTAAAAAGTATCAGCATCAGGATTTGAACTTGGGTCTTTCTGATGCCCAAACCCAGTATTTCCCAAGCAGGCGAGCTTGATCTTCCAAAGAGGAAGTCAGGTGCCAGATTCTCAAAAAGTGGTAGGATTTTCCAGATTGGGAGGGAAAGAAAGGAGGTAATAAGACAGCTCAATTCAAAGGCACAAACCGCCCAAAGTTCTTTTCCTAGAGCCTCTAACTTCTCTGTAAAATGAAACACACTGGGCCTGCACAGCGCTAAGCAGGGGAAGTTTTCAAGAAGAGACCAAAAGCAGCAGAATATAGGCTGAAAACACGAACAATCTCAAAAATATAAATGCCCTGATCATACATATCCTGGTTGCATCTTTGCTCTTTAAAACTTAGTACTACAAGTTTCTGAATTCTTAAATTTTCTTTCTGAAATTTCCTTCATCCTGTGGCATTTCCTCCTCCCCAGTCCATTGCCTCCTAATTTCCTAGCTGTCTCTATCATTTTCTATTGAAAACTTTAATTCTGGAGCCTGATGCCCTGAGTTCAGATTCTACCTCCACCCTCCCCCACCAACTAAAGACCTAGCAAGTCATCTCCAAACTTCCATTTTTCTTTATATGCAAAATTGGGATGATGATAAAACTTGCTTCATAGGGTCATGGTGAGGGTAATAAATGTCTCCTATTTAGCAAAGAGCCTGGCACATAGTAGATACTCAATAAACATTTGTCTCATTTGCACTTATCTTGACAACTTTAGGAGATTGAGATCCACTGAGATCAGTGTGCAAAAACATCACAGTGATACAAATGTAAACTATCATTACTGTCTTCTCTTTGCAAAATGAGTTAGTATATTAAAAGCTTTGAAAGTTTCGTACCCCAGCAAACCCATTCACAGTTTGCCCTCCCTATGAAAGGGGAAGGGAGGGAGACCTGTCACTTAAGGGCAGAAAGGAAACTTCAGATGAGATGTTAGAGATCATGGGAAGGCGGGAGGGGGAAGGGGATTTGCTATTTCCCGCCATGAGGTACTTTCCAAGACTACAGGGCAGTGGGGACTGCCATCCTATGCTAAAATAGAAGGAAATGCACCCAGGAAAGCAGAGTATTTTTGCAACTAAATGCTCCATGTTCCTATATACAGGCACATCCGTGTACATTTTTTAATTAAGTCTGTCTTCCCTGTAGTATCAGATCAGGCAAGATGTTTTAGTTTCTACAAGATATCCACACAGCATAGGAATATATTTTTAAAAATTGTTAATGAAGAAACTGTTTTTTGAGGACTAGATAGCATTTGCCTTCCTTCCAGTGAGAAAGGCCCTGCCTGGAAGTGAATGGTAGGCAGGGAAGGGGAGCCAGGTCTTTGCTGAGTAGGGGCGGCAGTCTGGTGCTGACCTTGATGGGCACTAGGGATTCCTGAGTGGTTTTCAGGTAAAAAGGCACCTTGACTCTATGCAGCAGGTTAACAAAAAGTACACAGGTCAATCCTATCAGAGTTTATGTCTGAGCAAGCTATCTCAGCAAGCATGTTTGCCATCAGTACTCGTTACATTTCCTTAGATAACAGTGCAAATACTAGAGGAACTAAGGGGAGGAGGGACTGGCAATGAGTAATGGACAAGAAGTAAGGGTGAGGGAGAGTTGGAGAGGAGGAAAGGGGACCAGGAACGCGAATGAATGGGTGGGGGAGGAATTATGCCTAGGTATCGTACATTTAACAGAGCACCCTGCCCTGAAGAGGAGACATGCTGAGCACCTACTATATTGTTAGACATGGTATTGGGTGCTTTATCATACATTATCTCATTTAACCTTTGCAGAAAACCCATGAGATTGGCTTTACTTTCTCTCAATTTCATTGATGAGGAAAATTCTCAGTGAGATTAAGTAACCTGCTTAAGCCCACCCAGCTAGTAAGCACCAAAGCTAGATTTCATCTTAGACCTCTAAAATTCCAAAGCCCATACTGTTTCCACTATACTACCCTGCCTTCTGGATAAGTTTTCTAAGTGGTTGAGACTTAATCCTTTGAGGAATATTTATAAATTTAAAGGACATTCACAGATTTACTGTAATCATTCCGTATGAAAATTTTTTGTTTAATGCAAAATAAATAAGAAACTTCAAACAATAGAGAAGAGTATAAATTTCCTCCTTGCTCACCATGAATTCCACTCTCCAGAATTACAACTGTTGATAGTTTGGTGTACATCCCTTCACATCTTTTCCTATGCTGTTTTTTTTTTTTAATTAATCATGTTATGTACATTGATTTGCAACTTTTTTCTTCAAACTAATGACATATCATTATATTCTATATCATTATATACAGAGATGATTTTTTTAGTGGCTGCATGAAAATTCCCTCCATAGATGAGCCATAGTTTATTTATATATTTTCCTGATGATGGGTATTTAGGTTGTTTCTGATTCACTTTTATAAATTATGCTGACATAAACTGCTAAAATGAATATTTTTATATAAGTAGCTCTTTGTATGTATACTTTTATTCAAGTAGGATATATTTCTCAAAGTGAATCTGCTGAGTCAAAGTATCTATTAGACAGAATAGTCTGCTGGTTCAAAGTATCTATTAGATATCTATTAGATACTTCAGGTAAGAAATTTATACTCTGATGACCACTGAGGGACAGCCCCATGCTTCACCACAATCTTTTCAAAAGGGAAAATATCAATCTTTAAAAAACATTTATAAACTACTAAGTGAAAAAAACACTCAAGTGGTTTGAAGTTGGCATTCCTTTGGTTACTAGGGGGAGGACAAGACCTGAGTAAAGGGCAGATACTAGGAGTTTCCCAAAGTCATTCACCCCAGGTTAGTGACTCATGTCTCCACACACTAATTTCAGAGCACATGCAAATTGGTCCCAGCAGAATGCACACTCATTCATTTATTATCTACTTTGAGCCAGGCACTGTTCGAGATGATGGTGGTACAGTAGCAAATAAGAGAGACAAGGTCCCTCCACTCTTGGAACTTAGGCTCTTGGTGGGAGAGTCAACAATAAACAAATAAACACATAAAGTACTTCTGCTTTGAATATTAAATCCTAGTACAAGAAGGGACTGGACAGACACTTGTATCCATATGCTCCTGATAGCTCTTCTTGGTTGTTTCAAATTCTAAATCAAACCCGAATTGAAATCATCATCCTTCCATATAAACCTCAGTCTCTTCCATGTTTCCCGTCTCAGTCAATGGGCAAGAACAAAAACTAGGAATCATCCTCTTGTCTCTTTTTCCCTCACACTCCACCAAATTGGATTTGTTTCTCTCCTAAATATTTCTGGAATTTCCCTGTCTTCACTACCATCCCAGTACAGGCTACTATCACTTCCAGCCCACATACTGCCTCAGTTTAACTAGTACCATACAGGCACACCCTCTGGTTCCTACCCATGTGGGTTCCACACTGCTGTTAGTCTCCCAACTCCTCCTCCTTATAAACCTCCAACAGCTGTCCATTGCTTTCAAGATGAACACAAAACCTCCTACCATGACCTGTGAAGCCATACATATCTGGTCCTACCCACCCCTCTGGCCTCCTCTCTGCCACACTCCCCATGGCTTCCTCCATTCAGTCACAATGACATTCTTCCCATCTCTCACACTCACTGGGCTCCTATGCAGTGAGTCTTGCACATGCTATTTCCTTGGTTTTGAATGATTATTTCTCAGTGCTCAACTCAAGCATCACTTCTTCAGGGAGGGCCACCCGATTGAGCAAGCTCCATCTATTATGTGCACTTCTAGGACCTTGTGTGTCTCTCTCATGACCCCTGTCACAGTTGTATTTATTTGCTTGTATCCCCTTTAGACCACAAGCACCATGAGGTCAGAGCCACGACTGCTTTTGTTTGCCAGTCTCATGCCTGGCACATGGCACACAATAAACATTTGCCAAATGAGTGAACAAATAAATTCATGCAAGATAGGCTAAATTGCTTGGAACAAATTTTAAATGCCCTAAAAGTTCAGAAAATAAATGGTTAATCATATGTAGTATGGCCAGACAAAAAGCAAGAAAGAAGGGTGTGTGTTGAGGGGGGAGGGGGTACAATAAGACCATGCCCATATCAGTGGGGACAAGACTGCCCCAAGTAGTGAGTGCAGAATTAGTTAGGCTGGAATTCCAAACAAAGGGCTTTAACCCACTCTTATAAGCTATGGGGATCTAATGGAAGTTCTTGGATGGAGAATTAAAGTGAAGGTGAGAAAGATTAATTTGGGTAGGTTAACCTGTCATCTGGGTAGAGGCAGATATTGGAAGTAGACCTAGAGGGAAGGAGATGGCTAAGATGCTTAATGTAGGCTAGTATGAATACTGTTCTAGAAAAGAAAAGAAAAGAAAAGAAAGGACAGATCCTGGGACTAAGTAACATAACTTGAGGATTAACTGGGTATGGGAAATAAAAAAAGTGTCAAAACTGCTTTCCTCTGACCCTACCTTTTCCCAAGATTTGCCGATTTGAACATCTAGAAAGAACTGGAGAAAGATAAGGCATGGCCAGAGTCTTCCCAATTCTTTTTTTTTTTTTTTTTTTGAGACAGAGTCTCACTTTGTTGCCCGGGCTAGAGTGAGAGCCGTGGCGTCAGCCTAGCTCACAGCAACCTCAAACTCCTGGGCTTAAGCGATCCTACTGCCTCAGCCTCCCGAGTAGCTGGGACTACAGGCATGCGCCACCATGCCTGGCTAATTTTTTCTATATATATTTTTAGTTGTCCAGATAATTTTTATTTCTATTTTTAGTAGAGCCAGGGTCTCGCTCAGCCTGGTCTCGAACTCCTGACCTCGAGCGATCCACCCACCTCGGCCTCCCAGAGGGCTAGGATTACAGGCGTGAGCTACCACGCCCGGCCTTCCCAATTCTTAAAACACACAATTTCCACCCAAGGATTTCAAATGATGAAATAAATTATTATGGTAAAAGAAACCCAGTTTGACTGTACACTACTTACCCAACATTTCATTTCACAGCATTGCTGTTAGGGCAAGATGTTTAATAATTACCATTTAGTTAGACATCCAGGAAGAAGTCACGTATTTCTATTTCTGTATACCAGAATTAAATCAAACAAAAGAAACCTGCTCCATGGTATGAAATAGGGGAAAGAGCAATGGGCAAAATGTAAGGACACCAGGGTTCTGGTCCCAGCTCTCAAACTAACTCCATTGTGTCAACCCAAGACACATGACTTCCCTGAATCAAGATTTCCTTATCTGTAAAACTGACTGGGAGGGGAAACAGGGCTGGGAGTGATTTCTACCTGTATTTACAGAGCACTGGGAGGTACTTCAGGGCCCCCCCAAGGGGGTAAAGGAGCAGCTAAGTGGGCAACCCTCCATCCACCACTCATACCCACCTCACCTGGAGAAGCTCTACTTTATTATCCACTATTATCAGAGAAATTTATAAGATTTCATTAGGTCTACAGGATAACCCACAACTTCACCCCCACCACCCAGGGAAAATTACTGGTCTAGATGCTCTCTCTTTAAGGATCTTATCCCTTAGGGGTCGACTGTCTGATTTCCCAAAGAATGATAATACAAGTTGATAGCAGTGTGGATCTGTAAGCTAATACCATTCTACGATGTTAAAGAAAAATTCACAAAAGCACAAATGACACACATCCTTTTAGAATTTCAGGGGAAAACTAAACTTTCATTCTAAGAATAAACATTGAGCTTGGATGAAGGCAACCAGAGCTCTTAGCCAATAATGCAAACAGCTACAGGTACTTATTTTAGCTTCATCTTAATGTTTTAAGGAGCAAATATTCACATATCATGTGTATGATAAAAATTTCTTTCTTTCTGAAAGAAAAAACTTCAGGAAATTACAAACATACACACACACCCCTCTGACAACTGATCTCTGTATAGCTCAGAGCACAGGGACTGCAATGATTTCACAAGAGTCCCTGACTTCAGAAGCTTCATCAGTGGCCCCAAGCCACACTGACCAAACTGACCAACGAGTACCTAAATCTGACACAATTTCACTGCTGCCTCATACTTTACAATGTGGGAACTCAGATGCTAATCAAAGAATTGGGTTGACTCTTCTTTAAAGACTGGAAAACAAGGTGATGGACCAAAATAATAAACCACACTGTAGTATATAGGGTTTTCCAAAGTGCATATCACAGTTTGCGATGTGTCTTGAGAAAATCAACTCACTGGATGTTTCTATTTAATATCGTTAAAGTCAAGATCATTTTCTATGAGTTTAAATATCGATAAGATAATATTTGATGTCAATTTTTATTATTTTATCCAACAAAGTAACAGAATTTTTTGGGTGAACCTTTTGTTTCTATTTTATAAACCTTATACATGGGCAGACATGTCACAATGTAAACTATTTCTCACTGGGAGCTGTGAAAAAAATTGAAAAGCATTGCTTTGGTAGGTACTGAGAACAAGAGAAGAAGCTAGGTCTTCACTTTGATCTTAACAGACATTTGGGGAAGTTTGGCTTAAAAATAAAGAAAAAGTGGGGGTAGTACAAGGGACTGTTCCCCAGTATTTCCTGAGTGATGACTGTCATAGACACTGTGCTTGACCTTAACCCACCCAACAAGAGTGTGTGAAGAATTTCACCTGTTTTCTGGATGAAGGGAATTCAAATAATTTGTTCAAAATCACAGCTAAAAAGAGGCAAATTTTGAATTCCAACATGATAGTCATCTATTAGTTCAAAGTTTTTTAGCCATGGGTGAAGGAGTATGGAAACTTAATTTCTCTCTTTAAAGTTAGCTTTAAACAATCCTACCTGGGTCTAAGTCATGACTACCATCATCATCATGGCTAATATTTATTAAGCCCTCCCTCACTTTGTTCAAGCACTGTATTAAGCACTTTAAAAACTTCACTTTATTTACCCCACACAAAATCCTTATGAGACCTGTACTATAATCATCCCTATTTACTGGAGGCTTTGAACAGTTCAGTAACTTGCCCAGAGTCACGCAAACATCATCAATGCAAACCCACATTAAATAGCTGAATGTAGTTTTATTTACATTCCTACACATATTCAGGGAAAATACCTGCTAAAATAGCTATTTCCCTCAAAGTATTGGAGTCAAACAGCTGAAATCTCAATCTCTCATCTACAAAAGTGAATTGAAATGCTCACTTCGGACTTTTTTTGCTTTCAGTGCTCCCTGGTTCTAAAATGTGTCATTCACTTAAAGAATGCCAGGCAAATACCACAGCCTGTATAACTGCACTACTTCAGTGTCCTGGCTACTAATACTATGTGGCTGGTTCACAAAGACTTGGAACTCTGCTTTCTAAAGTAACCAAAATGTTTGTACCCCCATAATATCCTGAATTAAAAAACAGACATTGAGAAAATAAAAAAATAAATAAAGTCCCCATCCATTTAGCAATTTGCTTTCTACAGGTTGAGTATCCCTTATCCAAAATGCTTGGGACCAGAAGTGTTTCTGATTTTGGATTTTTTGGGGGGAGAGGGGCAGATTTTGGAATATCTTGGGGGGTGGGACCCAAGTGTAAACATGAAATTCATTTTTGTTTCATATATACCTTATACACATAGTCTGAAGGTAATTTTATACAATATGTTTAATCATTTTGTGCATGAAACAAAGTTTGTGTTAAGTACTTAATGTGTGGAATTTTCCACTTGGGGATAATATCAGCATTCAAAAAGTTTCAGATTTTGGAGCATTTTGGATTTCAGATTTTCAGATTAGGGATATTCAAACTATATAAGAATTCACTCTTTGGTTATAATCACTGTATTTGAAACATGTTCAGTGTTCAATATTCTTAATAAAAGCTGGATAGCTTTTTAAACATCATGCTGGTGACTTAAGTATTAGGGTTTATACCCTAATGGGATTTTTGTTTGTAAGGCTTATTTTCTTACTCTCTTGACCTGTATGACTATTGTCTATGAATTCTTAATTCTGGGGATGGGGTATCCAGGGCAGAGGTGGGAGCAGATCTCTATTTTCCTAAAAAGGCAGCTCAAGCAGCTTCAGAAACCCCCAGCTGCTGCAGAGTTTGAGATGAGCATGTGAGGTGCAGGAGAGAAGACCTTGCAAAGCTGCGGGATTTTTATAAATTTGCATTCAGTCTAATCTGGTGACTGCTGTGGTGGAATTTTAGACACTTAAATTTAGGTGAGGTTTAGTTCATTTTCTTGTGCATCGTGAGTGTCCAACATCTAGTCTTGTCAGCTTCAATATATAGTATGTATATCTTGCAGAAAACCTTGCAAGCCAGAAGAGCTTGGGGATACCAAGCTTTTCTACCCTTTTGCCTTCCTCTCCCCCTTTTATTCTCAGCATTAAGCTTAAGTTATTGTAGAATCCTGTCTGAATGAAATTAGATTACACTTGAGCAATTATCATGTCCTACCCAGCTTGTAAAAAGGAGGCAATTATGCCAACATCTTCATATTACATCTTTTCTCTCTAAAAAATACAACACTCAAATTGGTCTGTGAACAAACTCTGAGCTGACCTTCCAGTGACAACTTAGAAGTAAAAGGGCAGCCATTTCTAAAGGGGGTGGGGGAGTGAAAACATAACAGGGTGGAACTTCCAAGGGAATTTATAAGTCCTTGTTTGTTTGCAAGATCACACCTACATCCTAATTTGAAAAGGGCTGAAAGTGTCTGCACTTTCTGTTTCTCGGCTATCCTTTCCTGCTTGGTTTCACTCATGCAGATACACACTTCTGTCATATTTCCAAGAGATACATAGAGACACACAAAACCATGCTTTCCAAAATAGAGAGCGGACTGGTGGGGAGGTTGAGTATGAAGCTAAGAAGGTAGGTCGTTGGGCAACTGATAAGGAGATAATGAGGAAGGGGTAAAGTTAGAGAACTGGGTGGATACAAAGTAGAAAAGCAACACTGAATGTGGTCAGCAAAGAGAAACATGTCTGGGCCCATACAATACATTTGGAATCATGGCGAACATTCCTTTATATACTGAGGACACGTTATAACCTTCCAGGAATGAAATAAATGCAATTCTAGGTCAATATGATTGTCACCATATCTAAAACCTAAAAGCAAGTGTCAGATGAAAGGAAAAAGTAAGAATTTTAAGAATGGTGCTTGGCCCCTATCAATTCAGCTTCTGAGATCAAGAAGTGCTTAGTGACTTGCAGGAGGGGAAGCCCAAAGGCTCTAGGTTTCTTTCTTAGTTGCACCTGTTTCAGGAGCGCCTGGGCTAATAAACGAGGAAAACAACAGGTTCCCACAGGCAGAAACTCGATCCCGCCCAGCACCTCCTGGCACCCATGCCAAGAGCCACCGGAGCGCGGCCCAGGCCTCCCCTGCCCACGTCCCTGCCCGTGGACAGCTCTGCAAGGCCAACAACAATGGCTTCCTGTCTCCTTGGGCCCAGGATGGGTCCTATTTTTTCACGGCTCACCTGCGGGGAGCCAGGTGAAGAGCAGCAGCCAAGGTGTGGGCACTTCGCCGCCCATGCTGGCCCCTCTGCGATCCCCTTCTACTCAGAGGCTTCGGGGCACCGGGTCCTTTCTTCATCAGCGGCCGCCCCAGGACGCACCCCTTCTCCCGAGAATCCCTCAGGTCTCCCCTCGCGGGGCGCAGCGCGGAGGGAGGGTCCGCCCGGCTGCCCGGCAGGTACAGCGGATCCTCCGCACCTGCGGCGCCCCCAGCGGCCCCCAGCGGCCCCGCCCGGCCCGCTGCGCTGCGGCTTCCTGCCCCGCCCCCGGCTCCCCGGAGCGCCGCGGCCGCCGCGCCTCCCTGCCACCGCCTCCGGTGCCGGCCGCCACAGGTGATTCTCCCCTCGAGAAAAGCCCTCGCCTGCGAATCACCCCGCCCGCCAAATGGGAATGTCACCCTTGTCTTCCAGAAGTTCCCGGGAAACATCACCCCTGGCGAATTATCCCCTTCTCTTTCTAGAATGATAAGGGTATAACTTTCTAGAGTGTATTTCCTGCGTCACATTTCCATTTACTCGAAAGTGCTTGGAAAACTTTTTATTTGCCCACTAAAGACACAGTAATATGAAGTTTACACGTAATGTCTGTTCAGGTTTTCTAAAAAGTAAAGATGAGTCTGTTTCTCATAGACTTAACTTTCCACAATCACAAAAGTAACAGATGATCATAGAAAATTAGAAAAATAAAAAGTAATAGCAATTTTTTTAAAAAATCTTGCTCTCACCTTCCATAGGTAGGCATTGCTAATGTTGGTATCTTTCTATTTTTTTGCCCATCTTGCATTGTCAGTGAGCAGCCCCCCAAACAGACCTCAGCCCTCCTAAGGTTTTCACCTGTGACTTCGCAAAGACCAGCATGTAATCTCCGTCTCTCCTTCCATGGCAGGGACCCCACCAGCCGTCGTTTTTCTTCGAGAAAAGAAATATAAAGATGCAGTTTCAGGGAGCTCCCATCCTGTGAACCGTTCTCAGAAGTCCACGTTACTTCTAAGCGCATCTCCTCGTTGCCATCCAACCAGGTTCGTTTGCCACTGCCCAAGAGGAAGCCAATACGCTGAGACAGCAGGGTTTGTGGCAGAGAAAGGGTTTATTCCACACAGCGCTAGGTGGGGGCAAACTTCTCAAATCCGCCTCCCTGAGAGTTTGGGAGATGGGGATTTTAAAGACAGTTTGACGTCGGCAATTGAATCTGCTAATTGGCTGGGTTCCAGAGCGGAACCATAGGGTTGTAGAAATTGTCTTCTTGCTGACCAGGCTCTTGGGTGGGGGTCACGAGACCAGCTGAGTCAGTTCCTCTGGGTTGCTGTTCCAGGTGGGGGTGGGTCGGCCATTCCGCTGGAATGTGGGACCTGGAAGATATCTGAGAAACTGTTCCTAGGTTTCAAAAAGGTGATATTGTCTACGGAGAAAGCTGAGAATCTTTATAACCACCAGCTGTGTAGCTCCAGAGTGGCAAATATAGAGAAGCAAACAGGTGGACAGTGGCTAATTACAATCATTATTTTCAGCTAGGCCTGTGCCTTATTTTTAGCTAGGCCCTTACCATAGTTCTCGCCTTGCACCCCATTTTTGATTTGTGTAAAGGGCAGTTTCCTGCTGTCCTGCTCTGCTGTGACGGTGTCCTGCTGGTGTCAGTCATCTCACCTCCACCCAGAGAAGCGACCTTGCCCTGGGTCTGATTTGAGGCCTCAACGTGGTCTCTTCTCCATCTCTTCTCTCCTCCCCATTCACTCCTGGGTCTGGCCTGTAGTTCCCTGATGGGCTTCTTCACTTTAAATGTTTTCTTATAGCCTCTTCTCTTCCAGAAAGTAGGAAGTAAATTCAGGAAGTGTGTGGCCAAAGGCAGGTGGTAAAATAGGTTTAGGAGTCTTTAGGTTTTCCACAGCAGGATCCCAGCACAGTAGCAACAGGAGGAGGCTGCAGTGCGGGGCAGGGACACCCTCAACCCCCTCCAGAGACCCTGTGCGTGCTCCCAGCAACACTGTGGGGGTTTGGGTGTCTGTGACCCTGAAGTATTTGTATGGTTTCTGACTTTCTGAATTGTCTTCAGCAAATTTTCAATCCTAATTTGAAAAATGTGAGCTCTCTCCTTCCTGCCCATACTCTTCCATACTTTGGTATAAAGGCCATTTTAATATTCATCTAAGCCAGCATTTCTCTGTTCCATGGAACAGTAGTTCCATGGAATGTTAATAAGTAGTATATGAAAAAAAAAAAGGTCTCTATGATTAAATCAATTCAAGAAATGCTGGATTAAATTAAATGAAACATTTTCCTGGACTTTAGTTTTTTACTTGAACCCCCTTTCAAGAAATCCAGGACTTATTAAGCCCTTAGGGTGCTAGTACACATTTGAATCTCCAAAGGAATGTGGCATGCAGCATTACCCAAAGTTATTCAACCATAAAATCCTTGTTTTCATACATAGGGCAGATGTTCCATGGACCACATTTTAGGAAATCTTGGTGGTCTAAACCAAACATAATTGGGGGGATGAGTTAGAGACCTCTATAGAAACAACAACACAAAATGACTTTAACAAAGGTTAAATACAAGGTTTAATAAAAGTTCAAGTGCAATAGAATTAGAATTTACTTATTTTCTCTTGGAAATCACTCATCCAGTTGAATATTTACCTCCATTGCTTCTCTTAGAGTAAACACTTAGGTTAATTTTATTTCTATTTGTTTCTCTGTCTGCTATGCACAATTTTTTTCTTCACTATTATGTACTGTATACCAAGCAGGGTTCTTAGTGCTGCACATGCATTATCTCATTAAATTCCTACAATAACTGTGAAATAGGGGCTGTTATTGTCAATCCTATTTTGTAGTTGTGGAAACTGAGATACAAAGAGATAGCTTGCCCAGGGTCCCAATGCTAGTAAGTGGTGGAACAATGAGTGTAAGTGAGGCAATGACTCCACAGCTTGTGCTCTTAGCTATTATACATAGACCCTCACCTAGCTGCATTTCGATCTGTATTTACAGCTAGCTGACTGTATCAGTGTGTGCTAATGCAGTTTCTTTCCACATATGTCATTTAGCTCTAGGTAAAGGAAAACTCAACTCCGAAGCTCTGGGAAATCCTGGGCTAGTCATTCTTCCAACATGTGCCATTGGTTCAATAAAGGTTAGATAAGAGGATATATTTGGCTCAGAACAGCAAATAGTTCTTTTATTGCTGGATATAAGGTGAAAATCATTTGACCTACTATTAGTGACCAAGATAACTGTCCTTATGTACAAAATAATAATAATATTATTTGTTAACCATTTATTAAACATTTACATTGTGCTAGGCAGTACTCTAAGCAATTTTTTTTCCTCCCCCCCCCCCCCCCCCGTAATGGGTCCCAAGAGAGGGGCCCGAGAACTTGCCTCTAAGCAATTTTTGTATTAACTTCAATAACTCTGTCAACAACACTATGAGGCAGGGACTATCATTGTCCTCATATTATAGATGAGGTGCAAACTTTCAGTAACTTACCCAGGGTAACCCAGCTTGTAAGTGGCAGAGCTGAGATGTAAACTCAGTCAATCTGTCTTCAGAGCACAGACCCTTAATCACTACCCTAGCCATACTGTGCTTCTGTGTGTTAACTGAGCCAGGGTCTGACGACAAAGTACTAAGCTGTGATTTTGCCATTTATGATCATATTTCCTAGTTGAAATTGTTATCCATGAATGTTTCTGAATACCATGTGTTTTCTGAATACTGTATATGTACATCTATATTTGAGAATAGTGTAATGTTTATACATTTACATGTGTACAGTATTTATCAAGAATGGAAAAGATTTTGGGGGCCCACAAGAAAGAAAATGAAGAACCACAAAGGTAAAAATCATGCACCAGGCACTTAGAGCTAAAGGGAGGCAAGAAATGAAAGTAGCTAATTGATGCTAGAAGATCTGGACCAGGAGTGGGGAACCTTTTCATGCTGGAAGGCTGCATTAATTTAGTTGTAATCAAATAAAACCACATTCAAGAAACTTCAATTAGATATACTTAAAAATGTCCATTATTTTGTAAAAATTTAATTACTGTGTACTTAATAATTTCAAAAAATGAAAACTATTTGTTAACTTTAAAGTTAACTAACCTTTTAATGACCTTGTGTCTGCTTTTTGTTGGAAAGCATTTGAATATTTGGTTGCAGCATGGAGGTCCACAGTTTCAGTTGATCCCTAGATGGGTATCAGTCATTTGTGACCTTAAGGGTGTCTTGATTTGGGTTAGGTAGGAGAATGTAGATTCGCAGGAATAAGTGGTTGAAAAGCAAGAAAGCATTTTTCGGGTATGTTGCCAAAAGCATGGGTATTCTACTGCATTTTTCCATATTTCAGCTGGATCTTTCTTAGCGTTAAACAATGACTTTAAAATGTCATCTGCTGTGAGAGCTCAATCAATTCCATCTGTGGTTCTTTAGGTGCCTTGATATCAACTAGGTGAGGCTGAAATGCTAATTTGAGTGTGATGTCATGATTCTCACAGTCAGTGAACCTTTCCTTGTAGTCTCCAATTAATAGGTCTATAACAGTTGTGTATTCTTCAAATGATTTGCATACATCATCCTGCTCATCAATGACTTTTGCTGACTGGGGAAAATGTTTATCCAAAATTTCCTTTTGAAAATGAAGTGTTTTGAAAAAAGATAGCTTTTTTCAAAATGCTTGGTTTTTTTTTGGGTTTTTTTGCCACATATCATATATGGACTTAGTTTACCTTACAAAGAAATATTCAAGTCGTTTTGATTTGACATGATATCACACAGAAATGCTGCATTCCTATAGAAATCTTCTTTCAATAATTCATATTGCTGATTCTGTTATTCATAAAATTTAACTATCTGTTCTTGCAGAGATAAAATTTTGGCTAACACCTGTCCCTGCCATAGCCAAAGCACTTTAGAATGATATGATGAGATGAGAATTTAGATGAGATGAATATCTCATCTGGATATCTCATCATTCAGTTTTAGCATGTTACAAAACTAACCATGCCCTGTTGCATTTGCAGGAATATAGTTAACAATACTTATAACTTGTTGCAATAGTAGCTTTTGCTGAAGCTACTATTTTATTCAAAGGTACAATGAAAAGAAATGAGAGTCTCTGGATCTGTTAGTACCTTTTTTTATCTGTGCAATAAACCCTTCTTGCTTTCCTGTCATGGAAGATGTACCATCTGTACATACACTCACCGAATTTACCAAATTCAGTCCAATTTCATGACATTTATCTTGAAAGTTGTTGAAGGTATCTATTCCTTGTGTTCTGTTTGCCAGAGTGCCCAAAGTGAGTAATACTTTGTAGCAAAGAAAATCTTGTTATGACCCAAATGAAGTATAAAACTTGCACCAAGTCAGTAGCATGAGTTGATTCATCCAAAGTGATTGAATAATATATATTTTCCTTTTGAGGTATTTCATGAAGTTGTTCTAAGTCGAAGGCTTATTCATGCTGTTGATCATTATGGTTCTCCCTGAAAGAGGCAGTTGCTTGTATTTTGAAACATTACTGGCATCTAAGTATCCTACAACTTTGACAATGCATTCTTTCACAATTTCTACAACACTGAATGGCTTCCCTTTTTTCCCAAGTATATAAGCTACTTTATAAGTTGCTTCAGTGGCATTACTTCCAGGTCTTATTGCTACTTGAAAGAAGTGTCTTTGCTTTTACTTTTCATCTTTTGATTTCTGCAATACAACCTTTTGTGCCTCTCCCTCTAATTTAAAATATTTGTGGTCCTTATGAGTGTTATAATGCTGATGAGCATTGAATTTCTTTAGTGTTGATATTGCAGTATCACAAAGCAAGCAAATCATCTTATCTTTAGCAGAAACAAGATAATATTGCAATTCCCAATCCTTATTAAAAAATTTGTTTTCTTCCTTCAGTGTTCTCTTGGTCTTTTTTGACACGATGAGTTGTTAAGCAGACAAAATTAAAAAATACTGTTGAGCTGTGCAACTATTCACAAATTCCACTTCAAAGAGAAATGCAGTGCATTGATGTCAAAAGCTGATAACAGACTGGAGTACTGGACTCCCATAAACTCTCGCCAACCAGCCTTGTGCCATAGTGGCGCCAGTCAGTTGGGGAAGGTTAGAACTAAATCATGAGTGTAGCAGCCATCAATTTAGCCTTATGGCTTACTAATGTTCTAATTGTGCCAGTCAATCTGGGAGGATTATTTTGTTGAAACTTATTTTATTCTTTGGTATTTTAAATATGTTCATTTTAAAAAATAAAATAAAAATATAAAAGAAGAACAAAAAATGTATTAATAAAAATAAAAGGATTTGTTCTATAAAATTTGGACTCAGTCAAAAAGCCATGCTTAAGGACCTTTGGCCACAGGTTCCCCACCCCTGATTTGGACCATGTCTTATGGATTTTTGTATGCCTAACATCTAGCATAGTACCTGGAATAAAGATAGATAAATATTTGTTGAGCTCTTTATTAATAATTCCTGGAGGAAGTGACATTTGATCTGGGTTTGAAAATGAATAAGACTTTGCCAGAGCAATCCAAGCAGAGAGACCAGCATATACAAAAATCACAGCACCAGAAAACGGTATAGCTGAACAATAACCTCTTTAGTTTTGCTAGGCTAGTATGTCAGAGAGCTAGCCAAGATAAATAGAGACTTGTATGACCAGCTGGAGGACTAAGACTTCATACAGTAGACAATGAAATGTTTTAAGCTGAGCAAGGCATAATGAGCAATTTCGAAAGATAAACTTGGTAGCAGTGAGAATTAATTGTAGGTGGAAATTGAGACAAAAGGCAGGAAGACCAGTTAGGAAACTTACTATAATTATGGTGGGAGATACTGAGGGCCCAAGGCAATCACTGGTGTTGGAAATGGAGAAGAGAGAATACTTTGGCAAATATTTAGAATGTAGAATTGAGAAGATTGATGATCAATCAGTGTGGGGATTGAGAATACAATACAGGTTTCTGAGTATTGACCCTGCATGGAGGATGATGCCTTTAAAGAACGTAGATGTATAGAAAGAACAACAGGTTTTGAATAACTTCAGACACGTTGCACCAGAGAGAATAGTGGACAAGGAGCATCCGCATAAACCTCGTGTGGATGGTTGGACACATTTACTAAATGCGCAGTTGGCTGAATGATGCTGGTAGGAGCTGCATGCCTATACAAGCAGGTCTGGGTCAGTAGGCGTGGGACACCCACTTCTTACTTAATGAGCTATAACAAAACAATTCATCTTGGAGTAAAGCTAAAAGCAGGAGGTGGTAGAATCTAATGAAAAGAGTTCGAGATAAGTATGGTCATTATTACCACTCCTATTTAATATTATACTAGATATTTTTGCTTATTTCCTTAAAAATGACATTTGTATCAAGAGTCTTATACCAGATATTCTAACCAACACAATAGGAAAATAAAATTAAGAGGCTGAAAATGAAGAATAAAGATGTTATTATTCCCAATATTATGATTATACAAAATATTAAGGAAAATCTATACATTAAATGTAAGGACTACAAGAGAGGTTGCTGGAAACAAGGTCAATATATTCATGTCACTGACATTTGTATATACCAACTATATACCAAAATACACATTTGCAATAACAATAAATCTATAAAGTAACTAAAAATAAATGTTATAAAATATGTGGGATAATTTGATGAAGAAAATTTAAAGAGTGGGAACATTTTTTTAAAGACCTAAATAAATTCAAAGATACAGCATATTCTTAGATAAGAACCATTGGTATCACTAAGAATGATAATCTTTCCCAAATTAATCAATTCTATATATTTCTAATAAGAATCTGAAAATTTTTTCTAGAATTTCACAAACTGTTTCTAAAATTAAATGGAAATTATAGGATGGTCAATAACAAAGACAGTTTTGAAGAAGTAGGGAGAGGAAGAATTTACCCTATCATACTGCAAAATTAGTTAGAACAATGGAAACAGTGTAGCATTGACACATGGATAGACAAACAAGTGGAACATAAAAGGGATTTAGGTGGGGACTTGCTACATAACAAAGATGGCATCATAATTCAGTAGGACAACCATAAACTATTGAATAAGTAGTGCTGGGATAATTGGCTTATGTTCAAATATAAAGTGTATCCTTTCTTCATACCACATACAAAATAAATTCCAAACGAATTAAAATCCAAATGTTAAATGCAAAAATTTCAAGCTTTAAAAAACAATGTGTGGTAGAATATCCACGTGATGTTGAAGAAAAAAATGAATTTTAAACAGAAAAGAAGTCATTAGAGAAGACCAATACGTATAAGACTGTTGTGACATAATAAGAAATAAATATTTAGTCTCCACCACCCCTTTCCTGGCACACAGCTCCTGAAAACCTTGGAATTTCTGAAGTGATGGGTATGTTTTTGCATTCTAATGAGATGACTGGTGTCTGGGAGCTACTGGATAGCTTCTGGATGGGGGCTGGTTGCCAGGGAAACCAAACGTGATTTGAGGATTGGAACTTTAAGCTCCACCTGTCCAACCTCCCAGAAGGGGAATAATTTAATCAACCACGCCTATGTAATGGAGCCTCCATAAAACCCCAGCTTCCAGGTTGCTGAGCACGTGGAAGTGCTGAGAGGATGATGCACCTGAAGAGGGCATGGAAGCTTCACACCCCTTCCTCCGTACTTTGCCCTCTGCATCTCTTCCATCTGGCCGTTCCTCAGTTGTATTCTTTATAATAAACTAGTAATCTAGTACGTGAACTGTTTTCCTGCGTTCTGTGAACCATTCTAGCAAATTATTGAATCCAAGGAGGGGGTTGTGAGATTTATAGCCACATGGTCAGAAGCACAGGTAACAACCTCAACTGGCAATTGGCGTATGAAGTTGGGAGGGGCAGTCTTGTGGGACTGAGCCCTTAACCTGTGGGTTATGATGCTATCTCCAAGTAGACAGTGTCAGAATTGAGTTAAATTGTAGGATGTCCACTCAGTGTCCTCCAAGAAGTTGAGAATTGCTTGCTGTGGGGGGAAAAACCACTTATCTAGTGTCACAGGTATTGTGTGAGAGTATAGAGAAAGAAAAACAGTTTGTATAAAAAGAAAAAAGTTCTGCAAACAAAAGAAAGTACAAACAAAATTTTAAAATCACTAGGAATTATATTTGCTGTGCATTAAAAATAGAAAAAATTATATAATTAGAATGTATAAAGAACTCCTTAAAAATCAGTGAAGAAAAATAACCGAATTGTAAGGCAGATGAACAGCGATTCACATAAGAGGCAATCTGATTCAGCATATTAAACAATTCTCAACTTGGACCAGTAACAAAGATAATAGAAACTAAAACAATAAATGCTATTTCACATCCATCAAATTAATTAAAATGTGAAAGTCTGAGTCTATCAAGTGTTGGTAAAGATGTGAGAAGTGTAAATTGACTCAACCACTTTGGAGAATAATTTGACAATACCATGTAAAACTGAAGGTGCACAAATCCTAGGACCTTGTGATTTCCCTTCTAGGGCTCCACTCTATAGAAACTGTCATTCATGCACACAGATAAATGTGCAAGGATGTTCATTGCTAAGAAATTTGTACAAAATTTGAAAACAACTTTCTATCTGAAGGATAACAAAAAAATAGGGTGATGTTTATTCACAGATGAGATAATATGCAGCTGTTAAAATAAATTGACTAGATCTACAACATGGATGAATATTGAAAATATAATTTCATATGAATAAAGAAGCTGTAGAAGGCTACAGTATTATGTCAATTGTTAAGACACAAAACCAGCCGGGTGTGGTGGCCAAGGTGGGAGAATCACTTGAGCCCAGAAGTTTGAGATTGCAGTTGAAGTATGATGATGCTACTGTACTCTAGCCAGGGCAACAGAATGAGACCCTGTCTCAAAAGACACAAAACAATATCATATAACATATGGAAGGTATATATATATGTAGAAGAAAGTGTAAAAATATTCAGAGATATGGGACTCACTAATCTTAAGTGTTGTTACTCCTGAGGGGGAAGGGAGGAAAGAGATGAGTTGGTATGATTTTAGCTAAATCTTTAACATTTTATTTAAAATATATATATGAAACATAATCTCTAAATATGTAAAATTAAATTTAGGTAGTATATGCTAGATGGTGCCTATTATATTATTTTATGTACTTCTATGTATCTTTGGCATATTTTGTTATTATAAATACTTTTAAGACAAAAAAGAGTGAGCTCTGGGTATAGAATCAGACATGTATGTGTGTCCCGTGACATTTCCACTGACATATGTGTGGCTTTGCATACATTTACTTTTGTCCAAGAATGTTTTTAATCTATAAAATAGAGAACTAGATGAGATAACCTTTTTGGTCCTTTTCACCCTTGGCATTCTACAGTTCAAAGGGGATAAGAACCCAGGTTAGGAAGGTGTCAGGCTCCCATGGGTGGACAGAATAATGCAGAACTAAAGTATCTCTAAGGGCCCAGTTTGAACTTCAGACTCTGAGCTCATCTGATATGATGTGCTCAGTCCACACACATCTCAGTAACACTCGAGAAGAGTCACAATATCCTGTCCTTTCCAGCCCACTCAAGAAAGTCTGATTCAGTTAGTCTATGGCGAGGCCCAGGAAACAGTATTTTTTAAAAGTTCCCAGGTGGTTCTAATGTGCAACTAGAGCTGAGAAGCTAGTTAAAAGGTGAGCTGAACGAGAGAATGCCCCGAATCTTTGTGATCAAATAGGGCATTCCCCAGGGCAGTCCCTGGAATGCTTTTCAACACATTTCCTATCTCAGCTTCTCTTTGGTAACTTTGCCACCACCTAGAGTGACAGACTAGGACAACTCTTATTCCAAAAATCATGCTCCTGAGATGTGTAACTTTTCCCTTTCTTGCTTCCCCTCCCCCTAGAAAAGCATAACATACTCATGGTACATTCATATCGGAATGAATTTTAGGACATTACTACAAGTAGTTCCATAACCCTAAAGAAGTAACACAGCCTGTCTAAACCTCAGTTCCTTTATTTGTAACACCAGGAAGTTGGCTAGATCAGTGGTTTTTAGACTGTGTTCTGAGAAGTTCTGACCTTCTCTGGTGTGGAGTACCTAAGGGGTTGCCTCTGCCAGGGAGGTCCTTTTTGAAAAATCACGGAACCAATGATCCAGAAGGTCTTTTCCAGAACTAACATGCCATTTTTCTAAATTCTACAGGAATAAATTGATGCTACCATCAAAATCTATCATAACTCATATGTTTTGAGGCCTGCAGAAAATTGTATTTACCAGCTGCTATAGACTAAATATTTATGTCTCTTCCAAATGCATATGTTGAAACCTAATCCCCAATGTGACGGTTTTTGGAGAGGGGATGTTTGGGGGGTGATTAGGTCATGAGGTTGGAGCCCTCATGAGTGGGTTTAGTGCCCTTAAAAGAGAAACCCCAGAGAGCTCCCTTGCCCTTTCTGCCATATAAGGACTCATCAAGAAGATGGCCACCTATGAAGCAGGAAACGGGCCCTCATCAGATATCAATCTGCCAGAAGCTTGATCTTGGATTTCTCAGCCTTCAGAACTGTGAAAAATAAATTTCTGTGGTTTGTAAGCCACCCAGTCTATAGCAGTTTGTTACTGCAGCCCAACTGAACTAACACATCGACCTTGGTCTAAAGCAGATATTACAAACTGACTACTTGCAAGCCAAATCCAGCACACATACCTGTTTTGTTCTTGCCAGAAGAGTGCTTTTTAATTTCCTTGATAGCTTTAAAAAATTTTTAAATTGAAGTATAAGACAATTCTAATATATGCACACAGAGTTGTATGGTTCAATGAACTATCACACTGTAAATATACGTTTGCAACTACCACTTTGAGCAAGATATAGAACAGTCCAACCATTTTGGAAGCTCCCCCTTGTGACTCTTAGTCATTCCCTGCTTTCTCCTTCCCAAAGGTAACCACCATCTTGGATTCTTACATTATACATTGACTTTGCTTCCATTTAACATTTATATAAAAGAAATAATATAGTATACATTTTTTATTTCAAAATATTAAGGGGGTACAAATGTTTTTGTTACATGGCTACCTTGTATAATGCTTAAGTTGGGGTTTTAGTGTGCCCATCACTATAATAGTGTTCATTGTATCTGATAGGTAAGTTTTTACCCCTCACCCCTTTCTCACCCTCCCCCCTTCTTGGTTTCCAGTGTCCTTTACATCTCTTTGTGCCTGTGTGCTCCCATTGTTTAGCTCCCAATTATTAGTGAGTACATGTGGTGTTTGTTTTATTATTCCTGAGATACTTCACTTAGGATAATGTTCTCCAGTTCCATCCAAGTTGCTGCAAAAGGCAATATTTCATTCCTTTTTATCGCTGAGTAGTATTCCATGGCATATATATATATATATATATATATAAAACACATTTTCTTTATCTATTCATGAATTAACTTAGGTTAATTTCACATCTTTCCAATTGTGTGTTGTGCTGCAATAAACATTTGAGTGCTGGTGTCTTTTTGATAAAATGACTTCTTTTACTTTGGGTAGGTATCCAGCAGTGGGATTGTTGGATCAAATGGCAAATCTACATTTATTCCTTTGAGGAATCTCCATACTGTTTTCCATAGAGGTTGTACTAATTTGCAGTCCCACCAACAGTGTAAAAGCATTCCTTTCTCTTTGCATCCATGCCAACATCTATTGTTTTTTTTTTACTTTTTAATAATGACCATTCTGACAGGTGTAAGATGGTATCTCATTGTGGTTTTAATTTGCATTTCCCTGATGATTAGTGATGTTGAACATTTTTCATGTTTGTTGGCCAGTTGTCTGTCTTCCTTTGAAAAACCTCTGTTAATGTCTTTTGTCCACTTTTTAATGGAATTGTTTGGTTTTTTCTTGCTGATTTGTTTGAGTTATTTGTAGATTCTGATATTTGCCCTTTATTGCATGTATAGTTTGCAAACATTTCTTTCCCATTCTGTAGGTTGTTTATATACCCTGTTGATTATTTCCTTTGCTGTGTATAAGCTTTTAAATTTAATTAAGTCCCATTTATTTATTTTTGTTATGGCTGTATTTGGGGTCTTAGTCATAAATTCTTTGCCTAGGTCAATGTCTAGAAGAGCTTTCCCTACTTTTTCTTCTAGAATTTTTTATGGTTTCATGTCTTACATTTAAGTATTTTATCCATCTGGAATTAATTTTTGTAAATGGCAAGAGATGGAGTCCTGCTTCATTCTTCTGCATGTGGCTATCCAATTTCCCAGCACCATTTATTGAATGGGCTTCCTTTCCCCAGTGTATGTTGTTAGCTTTGTCAAAGATCAGTTGGTTGTACATACATGGTTTTATTTCTGGATTCTCTATTCTGTTCCACTGGTCTATGTCCCTACTTTTATACCAGTACCATGATGTTTGGGTTACCATAGCCTTGTAGTATAATTTGAAGTCAGGTAATATGATGCTTCCAGATTTGTTCTTTTTGCTTAAGTTTGCTTTGGCTATTTGGGCTCATTTTGGTTCCAAATGAAGCCTAGAATTATTTTTTCTAGATCTGTGAAATATGACATTAAATATTTTGATGGGGGTTGCATTGAATCTGTAAATCACTTTGCGCAGTATGGATATTTTAATGATGTTGATTCTACCAGTCCATGAGTATGGGATGTTTTTCCATTTGTCTGTTTCATATGTAATTCCTTTCATCAGTATTTTTAGTTGTCCTTGTAGAGATCTTTCACCTCATTGGTTAAGTATATTCCTAGGTATTTTATTTCCTTTGTAGCTATTATAAATGGTATTAAGTCCTTGATTTCACTCTTAGCTTGACTATTATTAGTATATAGAAATGCTACTGATTTGTGTATATCAGCTGTATAATCTGAGACTTTGCTGAATTTATTTATCAATTCTATGAGTCTTTTGGTGGAGTCATTGGGTTTTCTTGATGAAAGATCATATTGTTAGCAAATAAGGATAATTTGACTGCCTCTTTCCTGGTTTGGATATGCTTTATTTCTTTCTATTGCCTGATTTCTCTGGCTAGGACTTCCAGCACTATGTTGAATAGAACTGGTGACAGTGGGAACCCTTGTCTTGTTCCGGTTCTTTGGGGGAATGTTTTTAACTGTTCCCCATTCATGATGTTGGCTATGGGTTTGTTATATATGGTTTTTATAGTTTTGAGGTATGTTCCTTCCACGCCTACTTGTTGAGAATTTTTATCGTAAAAGGGTGCTGGATTTTATAGAATGCCTTTTCTGCATCTACTGAGATGATTATTTGGTCTTTGTTTTTGCTTCTGTTTATGTGGTGAATCACATGTATTGATTTGTGTGTTGAACCAGCCATGCAACTCTGGATGAAACCCACTCTATCATGGTGAATTATCTTTTTGATGTGCTGTTGAATTTGGTTTGATAGTATTTTATTGAGGATTTTTGTACTTATTAATATCTTCATAAGGAATATTGGCCTATAGTTTTCTTTTTTGGTTGTGTTCTTTTGTGGCTTTGGTATTGAGGTGATGCTGGCTTCATAGAATGAATTAGGAAGGATTCCTTCCTTCTCGATGTTATGGAAAAATTTCTATAGGATAGATACCAGTTCTTTCTTTTAGGTCTGGTGGAATTCAGCTATGAATCCATCTGGTCTGGGGCTTTTTTTGTTTGGAGATTTTTTTATTACTGCTTTAATCTCACTGCTCATTAATGGCCTGTTCAAGATTTTTATATCTTCCTGAATCAGTCTTCAAAGGGTGTGCATTTCCAGAAATTTATTCCTTTCCTCTATGTTTTCTAGTTTGTGTGCATAGAGGTTTTTACAGTATTCATGAATGATATTTTATATTTCTGTGGTATCAGTTGTCATGTCTCCTTTTTCATTTCTGATGAAGCTTATTTTAGTCCTTTCTCTTCTATTTTGGTCTATTGATTTTATTGATCTTTTTAAATATTCAACCTTCTGTTTCATCAATCCTTTAAAAAATATATGTATACACACACATATACATACACACACATTTATATATATAATTGGTTTCCATTTCATTTAGTTCTGCTCTGAGCTTTGTTATTTCTTTTCTTCTGCTGGTTTTGGGTTTGGTTTGCTCTTCTTTTTCTAGTTCCTTGGGATGTGACCTTAGGTTATTAATTTGTGATCATTCTGTCTTTCTGATATAGACATTTAAGGCTATGAATTTTCCCCTTAGGACTGCTTTATCTGTATCTGAAAGATTTTGAAAGCTTCTGTCCCCTTCATCATTCAGTTTGAGGAATCTTTTGATTTCCATCTTAATTTCATCAAGGATCACTCAGCAGTAGTTTTTTAATTTCCATGACTTTGTGTAGATTTGAGTGTTTCTCTTGGAATTAATTTCTAGTTTTATTCCACTATGGCCTCAGAAGATACATGGTATGACTGGTTTTTTTTTTTTTAACTTGCTGAGACTGGCTTTGTGGCCTAAGATATTATCAATATTGGAAAATGTCCCATATGCTAAGGAGAAGAATATATATTCAGCAGTTTTGGGGTAGAATGTTCTATAAATGTCTGTTAGATCCATTTGTTCTAGAGTCCCATTTAAGTCCAATGTTTCTTTATTGATTTTCTGCTTTGATGTTCTGTCCAGTTCTGTCAGTGGAGTGGTGAAGTCCCCAGAAATTATGATGCTACTGTTTATTTCTTTGCTTAGCTCTAGTAGTATTTGCTTTATGAATCTGGGAACTCCTGTGTTAAGTGCATGTATATTTGGGATGGTTATGTCTTCTTTTTGAATTGCTCTATTTACCTTTATATAATGACCATCTTTGTCTTTTTTAACCATTGTTGATTTAAAGTCTATCTTATCTGTTATGAGAATGACTATACCTGCTTACTTTTGGTTCCCATTTGTGTGGAATACTTTTTCCATCCCTTTACCTTGAATCTGTGAAGGTATTTGCAAGTTAGATGTGTTTTTTAGAGACAGCATATACTTAGCTTATGTTTTTCCATCCATTCAGCCAGTCTGTATCTTTTAAGTGAGGCATCAAGACTGTTTAATTTCAGTGTTAGTATTGATATGTGGGATACTGTTTTGTTCATCATGTTGTATTACCTTGACATTTTATTTTCTCTCTTGTGCTGTTGTTTTATAAGAACTGTGAGCTTTAACTTTGGGATGTTTTCATACTACTGGGTAGCAATTATGCTGTCCCATGTATAATGCACTTTGGAGTATTTCCTTTAGAGCAGGCCTAGTAGTGACAAATTCCCTTATTGTTTGCTTGTTTGGAAAAGTATTTCTCCATCATTCATAAAACTTAATTTTTTAGGATACAAAACTCTTGGCTGGCAATTGTTCTGTTTAGGAAGATTAAAAATGGGAACTCGATCCTTTCTGGCTTGTAAGGTCTCTGTTGAGAAGTCTGCTGTTATCCTAATGGATTTTCCTTTGTAAGTTAGTTGTTGCTTTTGTCTTATACCTTGCAGAATTTTCTTCTTAATTTTGACTTTGATCAGATTGATGATTATGGGTCTTGGAGATGTCCTATTTGTTATGAATCTTCCCAGTGTTTGGTGACTGTCATGTGCATATCTGGATATCTGAATCTCTGGTGATACCAGGAAAATTTTTCTCAATAATTCCTGTGAATATGTTTTTCCATGCTTTTTGCTTTTTCTTCTTCTTACTCAGAGATACCTATAAATTGTATATTGGCTTGTTTTGCATAGTCCCATATTTCTCTGAGTGGTTGCTCATTCTTCTTTATTGTTTTTTCTGCATCTTTGACTGACTGGGTTAGTTCAAAAACCTGGTCATCAAGCTCTGAGATTATTTCTTCTGCTTAGACTAGCCCACTGTTTGAAGTTTTCTGCTGTATTTATACCATACATCTTTTCAGACCACAGTGGAATAAAATTAAAAATCAACTCCAACAGAAACACTCATCTCTACAAAAAGTCATGGAAACTAAACCACCTACTGCTGAATAATAGTTGGGTCAAGGAGAAAACTAAGATGGAAATCAAAAGATTCTCTGGACTAAATGATAATTGGGACACAAGTTATCAAAAAAATATCTGTGGGATACAGCTAAAGCAGTCCTGAGTGGAAAATTCATAGCCATAAATACCTACATCCAAAAGACAGAAAGATCACAAATCAACAATCTAATGAATCATCTCAAAAATCTGGAAAAGGATGAACAAACCAATCCCAAACACAGCAGAAGAAAAGAAACAACCAAGATCATAGTAGAACTAAATGAAATCAATAACAAGGGAATTATATGAAAGATTAATAAAACAAAAAGTTGGTTCTTTGAATAGATAAACAAAATTGACATGACTCTAACTAGATTAACCAGAAACAGAAAAGAAAGGACTCTACCTAGCTCAATTAGATATAAAAAAGAAGAAATTGCAACTTATACCACAGAAATACAAAATATCATCTCTGAATACTATAAAAATCTCTATGCACATAACCTTGAAAACACAGAGGAAATTGACAAATTCTTAGAAATACACACCCTCCCTACACTCAGTCAGGAAGATAATAGAATTCCTGAATGTACCAATATCAAGTACTGAAATTGAAGCAGTAATAAAAAACCTTCCAACAAAAAAAAGTCCCAGACCAAATGATTTCATACCTGAATTCTACCAGACAAAGGACTGGTGTGGGCAGAAATTATTCCACAACATCGAAAAGGAAGGAGTCCTCCCCAACACATTTTATGAAGCCAACATCGCCCTGATACCAAAACCAGGAAAGGACCCAACAAAAAAAGAAAAGCACAGACCAATGTCCCTTATGAATATAGATGCAAATAATCTCAATAAAAACCTAGCAAGCTAAATTCAGCTGCTAATCAAAAAAATAATCCATCACAATCAAGTGGGCTTCATTCCAGAGATGCAGGGATGGTTCAACATAAGCAAATCTATAAATTGTCATTCACCACATAAATAGAAGTAAAAAGACCATATTATCCTCTTAATAGATGCAGAAAAAGCATTCGGCAAAATTTAACACCCTTTTATGACAAGAACACTTGACAAAATAGGCATAGACAGGACTTACCTAAAAATGATACAAGCCATATACAACAAACCCACAGCCAACATCATATTGAATGGGGAAAAATTGAAAGCATTCCCACTTAGAACTGGAACCACTTAGAATTGCCCTCTATCACTGCTTCTATTCAACATAATGCTGGAAATCCTAGCCAGAGCAATCAGACAAGAGAAGGAAATCAAGGGCATCCAAATGGGGGCAGAAGAGGTAAAACTATCACTCTTTACTGATGATATGATCTTATATCTAAGAAACCCCAAAAATTCTGCTTTGAGACTACTGGAATTGATAAATTCAGCAAAGTCTCAGGTTACAAAATCAATGTACAGAAATCAGTAGCATTCTTATACGCCAACAACAGTCAAACTGAGAACCAAATCAAAGACTCAATACCCTTCACAACAGCAACAAAGAAAATAAAATACCAAGGAATATATTTAACTAAGGAGGTAAAAGACCTCTATAGGGAAAACTATGAAACACTGAGGAAGGAAATAGCAGAGGACATAAACAGGTGGAAAACCATACCGTGCTTATGGGTTGTCAGAATCAACATTGCTAAAATGTCTACACTACCCGAAATGATCTACAGATTCAATGTAATTCCTGTTAAAATACCAACATCATTTTTTGCACATCTAGAAAATATAAGTCATGTTACATTTTAAAATATTATATAACCATTAATATATTTTCATAGTTGTAGTTGTTATTTATACTTTCATATTTTAACTTCTATACCAGAATTAAATGATTTACACAATATCATTACAATATTACAGTATTCTGTATTTGTCCATATATTTACCTTTACCAGTGAGCTTTATACTTTCATATACTTTTGTGTTGCTATTAAGCATCTTTTCATTTTAACTTGAAGAAATCCCTTTAGCATTTCTTGTAAGGCAGGTATAGTGGTGATGATCTCCCTCAGTTCTTGTTTATTTGGGAAAGTCTTTGTCTCTCCATCATTGTTGAATGACATTTTTTTCAGACAGAGTATTCTTGGTCTTGGTTGGGTGTTTTTTTTTCCCCTTCAGCACTTTGAATATATCATCCCACTCCTTTCTGCCCTGCAAGGTTTCTGCTGAGAAATGTATTAATAGTCTTATGGGGGGGGAGGGTTGTATGTGATGAGATGTTTTTCTCTTGTTGCTTTCAAAATTCTATTTTTGACTTTTGACAATTTGATTATAATGTGTCTTGGTGTTGATTTCTTTGAGTTCATCTTATTTGGGTCAATTGGCCTTGAATGTCCATTTTCTTCCCCAGATTTGGGAAGTTTTCAATTCATTATTTCCTTAAATAAGCTTTCCATCCCCCTTTTCTTCTTGGACTGCCATAATACGTATATTAGTCTGTTAGATAGTGTTCCAGTTGTCCCTTAGGCTTTCTTCACTCATTTTCATTGTTTTTTTCCATTTTGTTCCTCTGACTTGATAATTTCAAACAACCTCTCATCGAATCACTGATTACTTCTTCAGCTTGATCAAGTCTGCTGTTGAACCTTTCTAGTGAATTTTTTTAGTTCAGTTATTTCATTCTTCAGCTCCCAAATTTTTGTTTGGTTCTTTTTAATGTTTTCTATCTTTATTGAAATTCTCATTTTGTTCATGTATCACTTTCCTGAACTAATTGAGCATCATTATGATGGGTAGTTAGAGTTTTTTGTCAGATAATCCATATACTTCTGTGTTTCTTTAGGGTCTGTTTCTGGAGATTGATTTGTTTCTTTGATGAAACCATTTCCTGATTTCCTCATGCTCCTTATAACTTTGCGTTGATGTCTGCACATTTGAAAAAATAGCCACTTCTTCCGGGCTTTACCAACTGACTTTGTACTGTGAAAGACCTATCAGCCTAGCTAAAGATTTTAGGGACCCCTCAAACATTTTCTGTGAATGTGTTTTCTCTACACTTGGGTATGTAGATTCTTAATTAGAAGGATTTTCTGGTTTCTTTTTTTAAGGAGCTCATAATCTCTTTCCCCCTCTGGTGTCTCTCTTCTATACTATGTTTCCACTGAAGTAGCAGCACATTATCCTACTCTCTTTTGTCCTTGGCAGCCCTCAGTCTCCTAAAGTTTGTCAGGTCTTATCTGTGTCCCAAGTTGGGCTACACAGAAATCAGTCCCTTGGGCAGGTCCTTGAAAAGCCAGAATGTTGGGCACATGCTCCACTTTTCTGTTATCCACCCTAAAGTAGAGGGCACTGAGCTATGTTGGCCTCTGCAATATCATGCGTCACGTGGAGTGGCAGTATGCTCTCCATCTCTTTTAATCTTTTCAGGGGCCCTGAGGTATCTAAAGTATGCCAATGCTCCAAGACAAGCAAGAAAGAACCTATCTGTTGGTCGTCTCCTCATCTGCCTAAAAAGATAGAATGTTCGATGTATACTCCACTCTTCTCCATGCCCCTGAGGGAGAAGCCACCAAGCTGTATCAGCCTGTGTCTGCTGTACCAAGGGCCCTCTAGAGCAGCAGCACATCACTGAGATCCTTTTGTTCTCAGTGTCCCTACAGCATCTAGAGCTGGGTTGCTATCAGCTCTACAAGATGGGCAAGACGGAAGCCATTCCCTCAGTTAGCCTCCTCAAAAAGTCATAACTTTGGATGTATGGTCCAGTCTTCCCTTCTGTTTCTCAGGGAGGAGCCAGGAATTGGGAATTTCCTCCTGATCATGTGGCACTGTGGCAAGGGGAGGGACTATGGTGAGAGGATACCACCAATTTTCCTACTGGCTTTGGTGCAGCTGGTTTTGTGCTCACCTACTATGATGGAGCCTCTTAACTGGCTTCTGGATTTTTCTCAAAGAGAATTAGTTTGTGAGTTTTTGTTGAATCAGTATTTCTGTGGGAGAGAAGAGGGCCATTTCCTATTCTGCCATCTTGCTGACGTTCATTGTGGTTTTGATTTGCATTTCCCCAATGATTAGTGGTTTTGAGTGTCTTTTCATGTGCTTATTGACATTTGTATATCATCCTTAACCAATGTTTATTCAAGTCCTTTACCCATTTTTTAATTGGTTGTTGTTGAGTTGTAGGAATTCTTTACATATTCTAGATAATATCTAAATATTTGTTGTTTTGAGCAACTAAGTTTTGGTATAATTTGTTATGCAGTAATGGATAAATAATGAATACTAAAAACTTATGTTGCAAATATATTAATTACAAAATGGTGATATAAAAATACCAAAAACTAAATATTATCTTATATAAGGGAGATAATTATAATACAATGTATCTACTTGACATATTATTAATGTGCTATTTAATAACTACTAAAAATTTTATAACATGAGAATGTGATTATGCTATCTTAATTAAAAATTAGAATATATACATTGATACCAAGAAACTGAAAGATGACATTCCATACCTTTAATATTTATAAAGTGGGTTTACATGGATTTATTTTTGGTTTTTTATCTCATCTTATTTCTAATGTGACATTTATTTTAAATACTATTTTATTTGCCTCCTGCAATAATTTGTAAGATGAATAATCTATTTTTAATTGTATTATTGCTATCTTAATTTTTTTAATATAAAGGTCAAGGTTTTATTTATATTCACATTCAATTCAGAAAGAATAAAAAATCAATACAGCTATGAAGCTGACTTACATTTTCCACAAACCTTGGTGTTTTTAAATGTGACACAGAAACCACACACAAAATGAGCCTTCCACAGAAGAATTTGGTTCACAGACATTCACATAGAACTCTATACTTTGCTAGCAGATCTCAAATATAGAATCTGCTCTATTTACACGTTGCTACTTTTGATACACCAATTTATTGATTGTTCTCTCTCCTGAATGCATTAAATTAATATCATCACAAATTAGAGGAATTTCTAATACCATTGCTTATTTTTTCAGGCATTTTCTTGTTACAGAGGGTAGAGGGTTTATACTATGTGTATTTATGAGACTTAGAGTTGTAATGGATCAGGAATGCCCCATGGTTCACATTGCCTGGGGGCTATCTTCATTTTTGTTAAAAATTCTCAAAACTAGATGAAATTCTCAAAGTTGACAAAATAATAATTGTGCTGTCTTTTTATTTGCAGAGTAACAATTTGTTGATTTTGCTTCCTTCCTCCAATTAGCAGTGACATCATCTGTTATTTTTATACTTCCTTAAAATAATATATATTATCTACTTCTAATAATTTTTTAAATTTATATTCTGGTATAAACTAATTTGCAATTATTTAGTCTTATTTCTATATGTTTAACTTGCTTTACAGCTCAGCACTCACCACTGGTATTTTTTAGCCATGGCTTCTGCATTCTATTCCATTCTTAGGCTTTCCAATTTTAATTCATTTCTTATTATTCTTGAACATATCTTTAAGTAATTTATTTAGGAAGGGTATCTTTGTAGTGGTATTTTTGTTGCTGTTATTTTCTTGTCTGCTTGGTGATATATTTCCATTGACATCACATGTAACTGGCATGTTCTCTAGGTAGAGAATGCTAACTCAAAACTCTGTAGATATTGTTCTCATGTTTTCTGCCATTTAAGCTTGAGTTACAGGCCAAGCTGGTTTGTATTTCTCTGCACTCATCCCACTTTTTCATTTGTTTTTAGCTTTCTTTGTCTTTGGAATTTAAAATGCTCACAATGATTTGTCTGGATGTGAATCCATTTTCACAAATTTTGCTTTGACATGAGTTTCTAGATGGTGCCCTTTTAAGTTCGTACGAGGAAATTTCTTCTGGTATAGTTTCTGCTTGGTGGCTCTTATGTTTCTTTCTCAGACACAACTATTAATTTTAAAATGCTGCTTTTTAAAAAAAGATTTCTATTTCAGAATATTCTCTTTCACTAATTTAATCTGTGGCTATAGCAGGAATGAAATCATAAAAGCAGTAGTTTGTATTTGCCGTCCTAAGTTGTGCAGTCCTCACAAGAGAACATGTCCCCCAGCCCCAAGCTCAGTGAAATTCTCTGTCATCTTGGCGGGGACGCTGCTCACTCCCAATCCACACCCATGATAAATCACTTTTTATTGTCTTACCAAAATCTGTAAAATGTTCTTTTATTCTGTTTTGTAGATGCAGAGATTTTTTTTTCCCTCTTTTTAAATTATTTTATTTTCTAGGTTTTTTGAGGGAATTTCAAAAACCCTATGGAGATTTTTAGTTAGCCTCATCTTAACGTCATGTCTGGAACTCAAACCACTGAATTATTTTTTTAAAATATATTTAGACCCAGGTCAATAAATTCAAAATGCAAAGAAAGGGTTAAATTTCTTCCTCAAGTGTGGGCAAAAATCTGTAGAGAAAAGAGGAACCACTTCTATTGAAGAAAGTTGACTGAGTAAGTATACAGTCACTGTGGAAAAGGCTCACACAGGCGTGGAAGGGTTGCTCTTCTGCTGCTGTAACGCAGACTAGCACAAGCAGACAGACAAGTGGGGTCATTTCCAGACATTAGGGACAGCAGAAGCAGCCAAGATGGATCCTACATGGTGAGTAATAATTCTTACTTTTTCAAGGCAATTATGAGTTGTGACCTCAGTGGGAGGCTGACATCTAGGATGGTACTCTGATGTGTGTCCTTCCTGTGTGAGAACGCTGATGTGTACTAAGGGCATGTCTATTCAGAGACCAAAAGTGGAAACCTTTGGGAGAGAGACGAGTCTATAGCCTTGGGAGGGAGAGGTTAGCCAAAGCCTGGAAGCCATTCTCCCTTCTTAGAAGATCCGCTCTAGGTTGCTTCTATAGCTCCCATGTGGGGAAACTTTTTTTTCTACAGAACATCTTGGCCACATGAAGGTCTGAATTATTTGAGGTGCCAAAAAGTAGTTTATTGGTGATAGTTGTATTTTCTTTAAGTGACTAATTTTGGTTTTTCAAATATCAAACATTATAGTCCTTTATTTTCAGTTAAGAATCAGGAAACTCTTAAGTGTCCGTATGCACACAAATGACAGAGAGTAAATGTTTTGTATATTAGGGTCAGTTTGGCCTAAAAGTTGGGGGATGAGATAGAGAAAGTAGATGGAGAGAGGCCAAGGAAAAGAAAGGGGAAAAAGAGGTATAACAAGAAAATGCACAACTCAGATAATGAATCAGAAACAGGCCCTGGGAGATTCTGGGCAGGGTGGAGTAGTGGAAAGAGGGAGGGCAAATCAGTTAGCTATCGTGTATTGAACATACATCATGTGCTATGTACTTTACTAGTGTTATTTCACTGAATTTTATTTTTTTACCATGACTTTCAACAGATATCATCATTCCGTTTTACAGAAGAGGTAACTGTGGCTTACACAGGCTAAATAACTTGCCCAAGGTCACGCTGCTCATAAAGGGTAGAGCTAAAAAATCTGTCTTTCCCACTTTGCTGTGCACCACAAATGTCTCCACACTGTGGCTGGTCCCCATGACAGGGACACACTTCTTCCTAGAAGGAGTCACACTCTTGGATGGTGGCGGCTGGGGCCAGTCACTACTACGTACTTGTTATTACTGTTCTTTAAAAAGCTAAGAAACTTTCATGTACCCAGTGTTTGCTGGTTTCAGAAACAGCTTTGATGCTTTTATTTCAGAAAATCATAATTTAATTTCCAAGTAAAGATTCCTTTTCCCTCCAATGGAATTTTGAAATATTATACATGTATGGGAAAAAAGGATTTCAGAATTTGTAATTTTTGTGGAACCATAGAGTAGATACTACTTCATTATGCTAGCACTGCCTGCAGAGGTCTATAGACCCATAGACTATTGTCTATGTTGTTCTCGTTAAGATTCTCTCTTTGTTTCACAGTGCCTGAAAATTGGTCATGAACCAATAAATAGCCAATAAGCAGTAAGAAATAAAATCAATGCAAATTAAAACAGTGAAGTATTGATTTTTCTCTATCAAAGTGGCAAATATTAAATTTTTTAAAAAGTAAGCAAGCAAGAATCCCCCATATTGCTAAGGAGGGAGGAATATTAATATCCTTGTTACCCACTGATAGTGATAAAATTTTTCTGGACAATAATCTGGTGATACATATCAAAAGCTTAAAATATATATGCTCTTTAATCAAGCAGTTTACTAGGTAGGAATTTATTCTAAGAATATAATCATTTATATTCGTAAAGTTTTAGTGACATAGATATTTTCTTGCCATTGTTTCTAATGGGCAACATCTTAGAAACAAATGTCTAAAAATAAGTGATTGGTTAATTATGGAACATCCCTAATGGAATGCCATGCAATCGTTCACAATTCTATCTTAGAATAACTCATAATGTGTTTAGCTTAAGAGGAAAAAAAAGCAGAATGAACAATACTGCCACTTTTATACATGATATACAATGTTAATCAGAAATATAGCTGGTCTTTATTTCTACCATGTGCTTTTGAACTTGAATCACATCTGCAGGCATAAAATAAAACTATATATTTAAGTAAAAAAAGAAAACAAAGGCTGGCTTTTCTCAGAAAAAGCAAACAACTATCTAGTGGTGTGTGGTCACACAATTCATGGGATTCCATGGTTAGAGCTTTAGCCCTTTTTGTGTTTAACTTTTTCATCTCTTGACTCATCTTCAAAATACACTCACTCCACCCATAATTCATTAGATCCAATGATAGAATTTTACATTTGGAAGAAATTAGAACTCTCTTCTCCTTTTACAGATGTGATTGCATGGCTCTAGAGTGAGCTGCATATTGAGAGGGAGGGCAGTGCAGTGGTTATCCAGATTACTGGGGTTTGAATACCACTCCCCCACTTTATAGCTGTGTGACCTTGGACAAGTTGCTTAGCCACTGTAATCCTCAGTTTCTTGTCTGTAAAATAGGAGTATAGTGATATGTCATATGGTGGTTGTGAGATTTTAATGAGATAATCCATTTAAGGTGTTTAGAAATTTGTCCTGGTAAATAGTTGGGAATTATTGGTTGTTTTTATTGCTGTTACTGTTAGGATTAAGAAACAGAGGGGAGGTGATTTGCCCAAGATTGTGCAATCACTTAATGGCCTTGCTAGGACTAGAATGAAAGAAGGTTATTTCCAGCAGAAATGTTCAGTAACTTCCAAGTCTGGCAGGATAGCTCCAGGCTGTGCTCTTAGGGGAGCTGACCTGCAACAGGCAGTATCCAATGACAAAGCCTGTGGGGAAAATAAGCTAAGAGATGTGAAATGTTTCAGGAGTTTTGCAGGGCTTTGCCTTGAAGGAATCTGTGAGTGTGTTAGTTCACAGACTAGAAACTGCTCCCAACAATGGAGACATTGTCAGGACGTCTGCAAAGCAACGTTTCTTTGATGCTGCCGGCCATCGCCTTGAGCTTTTTTGCAGAGCAGAAGCTCGGTTTGGGTCCTTGGTGGAGAAGCTGATTAAAATACCTGCCCAGCAGATAACATGCAGCTTGAACTATCTTAAACTTCAAGGCTATTCCTGCTTTACTCCTGACCATATGTCTCTGTATTTAGAGAGGTAGATTAGATTAGTACACAGACTCGGTGTTCTCACATTATACGTTTTTATCTTTAATTTGTATGCTCAGCTAGGTCTGTTTCTAATTTAGGGCTTAACATGTTTATCTTAGAAAAATTTTGTAACCATCTATTCTTGTAGACAAAATTAGGTAAGGGTCCCCTGGAAACCTCAATGAATGAGCTGTACACATAATTCTTTAACCAAGGACAACTATTTGCTGTAGCAATAAATACTGATGTGGGATTTCACTTGGGGCCTCACAGCTCATGGGAATGCTGGAGGAACCCTATCTCCCCCATCACTTTAAACTGCACTTTGTCTCTGTCTCTGTTATTTCTTTGTCTCTATTATTTCCAAATCTCTTGCAATGATCCTGTCTGGGACCTGTTTTATTGGGAGACTAGCTAACTCTTGGCACAAGCTAGCCTCCAGGGAGTGACTCTAATCACAATAGGAAGCCAAATGCTAGAAAGAAGGGTGAAGCTAAGGGAGCTGAGAGCCAACTTATGTGCAGGGATGAAGCCTGCAAAGAGCTAGCGCAAGAGAGAAGAGATAACTCAGACCCTGCTGGGGCTTTTAGGCAACCAGCTGTGGACTTCATGGCAAGTTAATGTGGTTTAAAGATCCAAGACCTGCGTGATCAAATAGACAAATGAAGTCTACATGCCTGGGGGAATTGTAAGTAAAGCTAAGCTGCGCTAGTATATGGAGCCCAGAGCCCAAACATCCAATGTTGATTATCCTGAAGGCACAGCCTAAGTTTGAAGAATCGCAAATAGGAAGAGACATGATAAAATTTGCTTTAAAAAAATTCCCCTGGCAGCAGAATGAAAAATAATTTGTAGCGACAAGGAGATCACTAGGAAACTATTAGAACAATTGAAGAAGTGATAAGGGCATGAAACCAGTCAGTTATGGTAGGATTAGAGAAGAGAGGATGCATTTCAGAGATGTTTAAGCACTAGAATTGACAGGATTTAGTTTTTGATAGATGTGGAGACTTGGGGAGAAGGAGAGATGTAAGTGCACAGTGGCATCCTTTATAAAATAGGAGGTATAGGATGTGGACTGGGTTGGGGCCAAAGAGAGAGAGGACACATGGTGAGTTCCTTTTCTAACATACTGAATTTGAGTATTTGAGTGCCTGTGGAGCAGCTGGGTAGAGATGTCCAAGTGGACAAGTAGATATTCAGGTGCAAGCTCAAGAATGAGGGATGGCCTAGAGTGGACATTAAGAGTCTCCAGCACAAATACAGTTGATAGTTGAAATTCTCATTGTGGGTGAGTTCCCTAGGGAGAGGGGATTATGGATTGAGAAGAAGCCAAGGACAGAATCCAGAAAACCTTGGCATTTAAGCAGGGAAATAATGAAGAAGAATGTACAATAGTGACCAAGGAGGGGCTAGTGAGATTGGAACAATCCAAGAGAAAAGTGGTGTCATAGAAACCAAGGGAGGAGAGAGATGCAAGAAAGAGGAGGACATGTCTGCTGAAAGACAAAGCATATTCACCAAACCTCTACACTGAGTACATGAGATATGACATAAAATGCAACTGTAGTGACTAAGTATTAAGGGTTGAGTTGTGACTGTCCCCATGTTCACATGTTGAATTCCTAACTCTCAGTACCCCAAGATTTGACTATATTTGGAGATAGCATTGTTACAGAGATAATAAAATTAAAATGAGGTCATTAGGGTGGGTCCTAATCCAAGACGACTGGTGTGCTTGTGAGAAGAAGAAATTTGGACCGAGAAACATGTGTAGAGAGCAGATAATGTGAAGATACAAGGAGACGATGACCATGTGTAAGCCAAAGTGGAGGGCCTAGAACAGATTCTTTCCTTACAGCCCTCAGAAGGAACCAACCCTGCCGGTACCTTCATTTGGACTCTGGCCTCCAGAAACAAATAAATGTCTGTTGTGTAAGCCCCCCAGTTTGTGGTCTTTGTTTCCACAGCCTTGGAAAAGTAATATACTTGGTGAGAGTGCATATAGCCAGAGAAAGCAATGGTGAATAAGTGTATCGGAGAGGAGGGAAGGAAACCTAAGAGGATTAGGTCACTTAAGATTAGAAAAATATTTCACGAAGCAGAGGGTAGTCACAGACTCAAATTCTGCAGAAAGGTGAAGTAGGAGAATGACTGAAAATGCCAGTCCACAGGCCCTTGGTGACCTTTGCAGAGTACTTCCAGTTGCGTGCTAGTCAGAGAGCTGAGAGCACAGAGGCAGCACACAGATGGACAACTCTGGCAAAAAGTCTGTGGTGGTGATGAATCGAGACCTCTTCACTGGAGCGAACCCACTGCTGTTGTCCAGAGAGAGCCACGTGGAAATAACCTGGAGTCCAGTCAGCCAGACCTGGCATCTTCCCTCTTCAACTTTAAAAGCTAAACAAAGGAGAGAAGAGTCAATACTTCTTTTTCCACCCAAAACTGGTTTGGGAAGGAGTTGAGAAAGAAAAGAATTTTTGCAGCTGTCATTTTCCATGTTGGAGTTTCAGTACTGACATAGCTCCCATTCTGTATTTTTAAGTCAAGAGAAAGTTGATGGTTAAAGCTTCTCAGAGATAAAGCCTCTGGTGAATTTGGTGGTGTGAAGAAGAAGAAGACAAGCCCAAGTGGAATTTCAGGGATCATTTATAATTTACATAATAGAAGGAGGGGAAAAAACACGGGAGAATTGGAATAGAGAAGTATTAAAATATTTTCTTAGAAATCCTTTGAGTCACAATGAATCTAAAATTTGCTTTCTGTAGTGTCAGGAATATGATAGGCCAAATAATTCAAATGTCACAGCTCTATATTACTGGGCTCAAATTAATCAGATATTACTGTACTAAGAGATCAAATAAAAATACAAGGAATGAACATTTAGGTAAGTAAACCAAATAGTGAATACCAGCCAGAAACTAGTAAAACTGGGTAAACCTGAAATACACAACTATTAGAAGTGTCAACCTAGATCATCATCACCATCTTACAACTATTTTCAACCAACAATAAATCTTTATCAAGAACCTGATAGTTTTAAGGCACTGTGAAGAATACAGATGAAATAGCTGATATGTTATTCTTTAAGTTTAATTGGAAGTAGAAACCAACAAAAGCAATTCATAAAATGACAAAAGCAATTCAATTCAGTTAGTAATTCAGTGATTTTTTAAAAAGAAATATAAATGACAAAAAATTCATTCTTGCTAAATAGTAAAGAAATGCCAATTCAAACACCAGTGAGATATTTTCATTTACCAAATTAAACAGTAAAACAAACAATCCAATTAGAAAAATGGGCAAAAGATATAAAAAGACATTTTCCCAAAGAGGATATGTAGATGATGAACACCACATAAAAAGATGGTCAACATCATTAGCCATTGTGGAAAAGAAAATCAAACCCACAGTGAGATATCACTATATACCTATCAGAATAGTTAAAAATAATAATAAAAAAGTGACAATACCAAAGGCTGGCAGGATGCAGAGAAACTGGATCACACATACGTTGCTGTTGGAAGTGTATAATGGTATAGCCACTCTGGAAAACAGTTGGGCAGTTTCTTACAAAACTAAACATGCATTTACTATATGATCTAACAATTAAATTCTTGGGCATTAGTCCCAGAGAAATAAAAGCCTATCTTCACACAAAAACCAGTACACAAATGTTCATACCAGCTTTATTCACAATAGTCAAAAACTGGAAAAAAATGTTCTTCAGTGGGCAACTAGTTAAACAAACTGTGGTACATACATACCATGAATAATACTCAGCAATAAAAAGGAAAGAACTATTTATGCACACAAAAATTTGGATAAATCTCCAGGGAATTATGCTAAGTAAAAATGCCCATCCCAAAAGATTACCTACTGTATGATTCCATTTATATGACATTCTTAAAGTTACAAAATCCTAGAGACAGAGAACAAATTGGTAGTTGCCATGGCTGGAGGTTGTGGGGGCTGCACGGCTGCAAAGGGCTAGCACAAGGGAGGAGGTGGTGATGAACAGTTCTGTATCTTGATAATGGCAGTCATTAGGTGACTCTACAGACATGACAACATTGCATAGAACTACACACATACACACAGATGAGGGCATGTAAAACTGGTGAAATCTGAATAAGCCTATGGACTATATCAGTGTGAATTTCCTGGTTTTGATATTTGCAATAGTTTTGCAAGATGTTACCCTTGAGGGAAACTGGATGAGGGGTACACAGGACTCCCCTATACATTTTTTCAACTTTCTTTGAATCTATAATTATTTAAAAATAAAAGGTTTAAAAAAGTAATTAAAAAATATTCATCTTCACTAGATATTAAAGAAATTCCAATTCAAATACAAGATATTTTCACTTACCAAATTAACAATTTATGTGTTTTTTTGGTTGGGGGGTGGTTAAGAGTAATAATGTTAAAGAGCATACATAAGAGGTACTTTCATATATTACTGATTGTGGGAATATGAATAGGTAGAACCTTTTCGGAAAGCAGTTTGTCAGCGTATATCAAGAGTCTTAAAAATGCTTGTACAAGCAGACACCCATTCTTGGCACTGCCAATTTCTCTATGTTCTTAGTAATTTTTTTAGTTCATTCGGCATCTTTGTTCCAGGAACTGTGCCACACATTAGAAATATATTAATACCAAAGATGAGTAAACATTATTTCTGTCCTCAAGATCTTAAGTTTAAGTGGTAAATATATCAAAGGTGATGTTTTTTATAATAGTGAAGTATGCAAGTTTCCACAGGAGTATGAAGGTGGCTGTTTTCCATTTATTTGTCTTTTCCATTTACGTTAGATAAAGGCCAGGGTTTTGAGTCAGTTGAGCTGCTGTCAAATAACAAGTAGTTAATAAATCGTTCTCTACTTATTAGTGCTATCACTTGGGGAAGCTATCAGCTCCCTAAACTTCAGTGTTGTCCTCTATAAAATTAGGTTAGTACTTACAAACGCCATGAAAGATGTAAGGATTTATAATGGATGTAGAGATCTATGGAAATACAATATTTTATGACTTACATTCTTTTCTTTAATATCTATTATTTCCTATGTTTTTAATTAAGCCTTAGATATCTTTAGCTCTGCCTTTTCTGATTGAGTTTTAGCAAACGGAGTCTTACCTGTAACCTACTTCCTAATTAGATAAGAAAGGGGCAGACCAAATGCAAGTGAATAAGGTGTAAGTCAAACAACAAAGCCAACTAAAATATATTTTATGTAAGAGAGGATGCCAAGAGCATTAAAATAAAATCCTATTCAATAATGGTAACCATGTGAGTATCTTTATGAAGTTGTCTACAAAAGCCCACATTTTAGCCTCTAGAATTGAAATATTTTAAGTTTGTTTTTAATTTACAAAGACTTTTTTGCTCATTGGCAATCATGAATAACTATATTCAAATTTACACTTCTAATTCTAAGAAGATACATAAACTACCCTTTTCTTTATCATAAAAAATTCTTCTTTATCTTGCTCTAATAATTTCACCTCTCAGGAGCTAGCTAGTTAAATAATGAGATATGGAGATATATGTGTGCACAAAAATGCTTATTATAGCATTATTTAATATAATGAAAAATAAGAATCAACCTAAATAAGTAGGTAAATAGTAAATTAAAAATGAAGTTGATAGTGACACTTTAATGACAGAAGACAACATAAGACTACAGAATCACAAAGAAAATAATGCATAGAATGTGTGTTATTTTTGGTAAATTCTTCCTAAAAACTAAATAAGTACATGAGAAGAATTTTAGAAAGAAAAGAAAAGCCCCAAATCAGGAGTTGAGAAGCTAGTGTTTTAGTTGAGAATATATTTGCACAGAGAAATCTTGGCATAAACATTGGTTTACAAAACAAAGCAAAGAAACACAATAATTCCAAAAAGTCAGCTTGTACAAAACCATTTGAAATCAGATGAATCAGCCAAACAAGACGGATGGGAAAGGGGAAGGGAAAGCGTGGCTCACAGGCAGGCTTGGAAGGAGGGCGTAAGTCATGCCTCTCCACCATTCAGCCCAGACAGTCGGGGAAGGGGAGGCAGCCTCTGTGTCCACAGCTGCAGGTTGACAAAGCAGGAAAAGGAAGGGCAGCTCCTCCTAAGAAGGGAATGCTGGAGAAAGGGGAGCCCAAGAGGTAAAATCAAACAGACAATGCATAGAAATAAGATAGCAAGCAAACATGTCAGAAAAACCACAGTGGTTACCTCTAATTGCGGAAATAGGGTTCTTTCTTTGACATTTTAAAATTGCCAAATCCTCGGTGAACTTACATTGCTCTGCTGAACAGGATAAAATCAAGTTAAAAAGTAATGTAGTGGTGATGTACAGCCTCTACACCAGGAATGGCCAACATAGATCCTCCCATGACAGAAGTGAGTGATGCAGGCCTGTGGTTTATGTACAGCTCCATGACGTACAAATGGCAGAAGCAGCATTACACCCACAGGAAAGCCCCATCTTAAGGCATGCTTCTTGTCACTGCTCTGTTGTCCTGTAGGTAGGGATATGGTCTGGACAGCCAAGTCTTATATTTCAAGAGAAGTCAGAAAGGCAAACTTATTGGTGAAATCCTAATTCTTAATGGCTCAATGTCTGGAGGAACTGGTTGGGTGTAGACCACCAGTTTTACCACTGACTTCTGTTAATGCAACAGAGGTTCAGAGGAGAGTGAAAAACTTGTGAACGGAGTGGTTTAGGAATATAGTATATTATAGCTCAGGCTGTAGTGAATCAGAGCCAGAAAGGAGGGGTCTGGGACTATTTGTTTATTAATTTATTCAATGAAGTTTTATTTAATGTTGGGGGAATGAAGATGAATCAGACAGAGATCCTGTTTAGAAGCTATTACAGGAGGATGTATTACTATAGTTAACACTGTTTACCATCTGGCTGGAATTATGGTGCACTATGTTACATCCTAAATTATCTCATTTAATTCTTACGACTACAGGAGGTTGGTACCATTATTATCCCCAATTTTCCACAAGTGAAAACTGAGTCTTGCCCAGTCACATCGCTGGTAACAGAGCTGTGATTCCAAATCTGACTCCAGACCCAAGCTCTGAACAACCATGCTGTATGTTGTGGGAGATCAGGGGAGGGAGAGATTACTCCCAGCAGCAAGAAAGATTTGTGGATGAAAAGATTTGAGCTTGGAGAGAGCTGTGTTGGGTCAGGTCCAAAACAAGCTCTGGCAGGCAAATGGTAAAGGGAAGAGCCAGGGAGCCAGTGGTCTGGGACAGGCACAAAATCTGGGGCGGAGGTTGAAAACTAAAGGCTGGTGGACTAGAAATGGTCCACGACAGAGAGTAGTCAAAATAACAAAACAAAACAAAATATTAAATTATAATTCATTGCCAATATTTCAAAAATCTGGAGAATTCACATAAGTTTTGCTTTCTAGCTCCTCTGGGGAATCAGAAAACCTGCTAACAGTGGGCCCGCATTCCCACGTGGTTACAGCTGGTGAATCCGGCAGAGGTTGCTCAACTTCCAAGGACGTAATCTCTCCTCTTCCCATGCGACCTGCTTGCCTCATTTATATAACCTGCTTGGACCCTGCAGGGGCTTGCATCTGAGAGCCTTGGTTTAGAAAATGAGACAGCAACAAGTGGGAAGGAATAACCTATGGATCAAAGCAGATAAGATCTGGGAGTCCAGAAGAGAAGGTTATTTGAAAATCTGGACCCAGCCAGCCCACTTCCTTGAGGAAGTCAGATCCTAAGGCAAAGGCCATCTACCTTCCCCACTCCCAGATCTCTGCCTGGGGGTGGGAAGGAAGTGAATAAGGAGAGTGGGAAAAACCTGACCAGGGGGCTTGATGGAGAGATGTAAATTTGAAGGAAATGAAAAATTTAGACAACAGGGAGTAAAAAAGTTAATGTGCCCATTCTGTGGTTAACCCAAGATTCTGTTTCCAGGAGACTTCCCTGGCTTGTTAAGTGTTCGTAGTTGCTAGAAAAAAAAAGTTAGAGAAAAAGGGAAGCAAACCAAACCCCAGCCTCTTAAATGTCTCTAGTTGTATTTGCACATGAACAGGTAGAGTGATCCCTTTACACACTATTCAGGTATTGATGGAAGGGTCCCATTCAGTTCCAGGGGGCCTTAAATTAAAGGAACTTTGGGCAGGTTACTAACTTCTTTGAGCCTCAGTCTGTTTGTCTTCTAGAAGGTTGAATAATTCAAGGTTGAATAATTCCAAACTTTCAGAGGGCAAGGATTAAGTGGTCAGATGGAGGGATATCAAGTGCATGGCTCAGAGCAGAAAGGAACAAATGACTTCTGTGATGACCAGGCACAGGGCTAAGAATGCTAGGTGGGTGCTGTCTTGATCCATTTTCTGTTGCTATAACAGGATACCTCAGACTGCATAATTTATTATGTAAAGACAGGGGGTTTATTTGTCTCACAGTTCTAGAGACTGGGAAGTCCACGATCAGGCAGCCACTTCTGGTGAGGACCTGGCACAGCATCGTGGCGTGCCAGGGAAGTGGACGCAGAAGCAAAGCGAGCACATGCAAAAGGGGCAAAACATGAGGGGCAGCTTCACTTTATAACCACCGGAGCTCTAGAGAACTAATCCAGTCCCGCAAATGAGAACTCACTCCCCCGAGAATTAACCGAGTTCTGCCAGAGTGGCATTAATCCTTCTTAACAACCTAATCACTTCTTAAAAACCCCCGTCTTTCAACACTGCCACAGCAGTCAGATTTCCAACACATGATTTCTGGTGGACACACTCCATAGCTGGTGTTGTCCCTAATTCCTGACAGTAACCACATGAGTTAGATATTATCTTCACAATTGAAAAAAATGAGGAAATTGAGGTTCAGAGAGGTTTAGTAACTAAGATTACACAATTAGTAAGGGGCAGAGTGGAGAGAATTACTCAAAAAGTGCCAAACCATTTAGCATTGAGGAAAAAAAAGTATGATGACATCTGACATTCTAACAGTCATATAGCATTGTCAGCTAGAAATTAAAACACATTCAATTCTATATTCTGCTAAAAACTTGAGATCAGTAGCTGTCTGGCCCTGGGCAGGTGGCCTAGCCTCTCTGAAACTCAGTTTCCTCGCCTGTAAATTTTTTTACATTTATTGTGAAGATTTGGTGAAGTCATGCATTTAAAATACTTCGAGTGTCTTAGAGTACTATCAGAGTACCTAGCTTACAGCAACCAATTAACAGACGTTAACTTTAATAAACAGACACTTCACTGAGCCCCCACTCTGGACCTGTTTCTATGCTAAGTGCCAGGAATGCAAAGGCAAATTCAACCTGTTCCCTGCCCTGGTGGAACTCAGGAGAGGACAGCCATATGAGAAGTGAAATTTTAACACAATGAGGAAATTGTTATAGTGGAAGAATAGTGTGATTTGGGAGGAAGGAAGATACAGATATGGTGAAAAGGGAAGGGTAGGGTGCAGGAAAGGCTCCAACTGCGGAGTGACGTGGATTTCAGAGGAAGAGTAGGGTTTCCCAGTGGAGAAGGTGGAAAGGCATTCCAGGCAGAAGGAACAGCTTGTGCAAAGGTAAAGAAGGCAAAAAGTCTTTGAAGGGTCCGAGGGGGTCAGGGAACAGTGAACGGTTCAGGTGTGACTTGGCAAGAAGTGGTACCGGTTGGATAATTAAAACAGAAGGGAAAATTTGGACTCAGGCTGTGAAAGGCCTTACGTGTCTTGTCAGGAAGTATGAACACTAGCTCGTGAGGAGGAAGGAGGAGGTCTTTAAAGCAAGGAAGTTTCATAGTCAGACTCTTTTTGATGAAAGATAATGAAGGGAACCGGCTAGGAGACTATATTGCATTCAGTGGTCCAACAGGAGGTGACAAGGCTCTGAAACCGGCCACCACCGGGTTGGAAGTGGGTGGAGAGGCAGAAAGGGGAGTGCATGGGGACATAAACACAATGTGTGAAATCCACAGTATGAAAATGTCCTGGTCCCTTCTTCCTTACCACAGTCATCCCGAGGGACCAAAACAAAAACAAAACACCTCTTATAAAAATAGTCTCTTTTGTTTGTATGCAAATAGGCCATGTACAGTGAAAATGCAACTCAAAAGCAATATTTTGTTTCCAAGCCATGAAACGCAAAGATCAAATTGGTTTATTATAAATGTTGTCCTTCTGAAAAATTGCAACTCCTCACCTTAAAATTGTAGCCAACCAGTGCAAGGCTTGTTTAAGATTGCTTGCAATCTTAAATAAGATTTCGGTAAAGCTCAAATTAAGGCACTTTTCCAAAGAGGCCATCCCTTACATGGCTGAAGTAAGAAGAGCGACATCTTGTTTTACTGGAAAATTTCTCTCAAGGAGCAACACCTCTGAGTGGTGGTGGATCTTCAGAATCTTCCAGATAAAGGCTCGTGAGGGGAGTAATAGCTAGCTGTAAAAATTATATCTCTGTGGTTCTACACCACCAACTTGAAACTGTAAATCCAGGTTGATAAATGCACATTTTAAAGGTTCACAGAAGTCTTATTATGTATATTGCTTTTGGTCACAAAGATGTCACAGGGAAGTGAGTCTTTGTGCAGTGCCACCCTCATTATAAAATGGAAGCTTTAAAAAAAATCCAGAGGGTTTTTTTTCCCTTAACAAGCTTAGTCATATCTGCTGTTCTGTATGCCCCAATCTATCTTATTTTACTTTGTAGTGCACATTTTATTTATATTATTAAACAAATATTTTACATAAAAAGGTGCTTTCACATACCCTCTTGCTTCCCTAAATTTTAAATATGCTGCAATTTGTTAAAATGTGTTAGTTTTGTTATGCATTATACCCCCTCCTCTGCACACATAGGGGAAAAAATATGAACTTAACTCTTTAAGCAACATTTAGTATATTATCTCGTTTTAGTTCTTCTAACTGAGGTTATAAAGGAAATGACAAATGTCAGATGTTTTGTGAAAGAAATGATGGTTTCTCTGAATAAGTAAGTGCATGCCCCTAAGCAAATGGGCCACTTTAAATTCAGAACCACAGTCTTCTGAATATTGGCTTAATGTTCCTAAGTAACACTAAAGATTGAAAAGATGAAAGGTTTGGAATCAGCTATTTATTCTGAGTTCTGAAAAGTGATATCACAGATGTTGGTAGTTTATTGGTACCAATTTTTAAATATGTTGTTTTATGTATTTCCTTCATCTTGGAAAGATTTTACACAGTTACGTTATTTGTTAAATAATAGGCCATCTTTTGTGGAAACTCTCAGAGAAAGTCCTGAGACTGTAAGATTGTATTGTAAATTCTATCGAATAGCTAGAATATAGCTATTATTAATTGGAAGGGAAGTTAAATAACTGTAGAATTATTAAGTTGGAAAGGAAGTTAAATCACTTCATCTACCCTTCTTCCAGGAGGTTCTCTCTACCATTCTGTCCATGACTAATGATCATGCAGACACCCTGACCACGTAAAATATGATGTGAAGGAGACCTACTATCTCCTGGGAGAAACCTATTCCTGAAACAGAGGTCTGGGGGAAATTTTTCTTGGTTGTGACCTACACAACCTAGTTAGAATCTACCTCACGCTCTTAAGATGGTATTTAATCATGAGGACATCATACCTAACCGACTTGAAAATTGCTTGGTGGCAAGTACTCCGACTTTATTGAGCCGGGACTGTAGGTCTCCTCAACTACAGGCTCTAGGAGGGCAAGGACCTTCCTTAGCTCACCTTGGATCTCAGGACTAGCCCAGGGCCTGCATTCAGTCTGGGCTAGAAAGGCATTTGTTGAATAAATGAAGGCAAATTGAAAAGCTGAAATTCCAAATGGTGCAATTACATCTGCGGATTTTAAGGTTTTATTGGAAAATGGGAAATATTACTGAGATTCAGAGATGGGTAGGAACAAAGGTAAAGCATAAAAATGTGTGTCTTTGTATGTCACTAGAGTCTATGTACCTATGACTAGTTTCCATGCAACCCTGGCACGATGCCTTTCCCAGCCCCTATGAGGTGTCTGGATCCACAGCAGGTAGGCAAGGCGGGAGGGGTGCTCTGGATGTGGTCTTGCTGCTAGATCCTGATCTCAAGTGTCCGTGGGCTGAGTTGCGAGCCCTTTGGTTCCCTACACTGCAGTCTTTCTCTGGCTTAGCCTTGCCTCCCTGACCTGCAGTCTGGTTCCCCAACAGCCCCTGTGGCCTGGCCACAGGGATGGGCCTTGCTCCACACACTTCCCAGAAATTCCTGATCTGGGCATGCCCCAGGACACCCCTACTCCACTCTGCCATGTCTCCACCAGACCACAGACCTAACTCAGACCCTGTGTCTGGAGTCCCTGGCTCCCCACCTGCTGCAGTTGTTGTCATTAACCTGAGCTTTACCCAGGCCCCTCTTCCCCCTTGCCCAGACTACTAAAGCTAATGCACATCTGAAGGCCACACTCATACTGGCACAAAAATTTTCAAAAATGCTGACTCTTTGGACAATTTTTTTCCTTAACCTACATTTTAATATAAGCAAGTGCAATCCAAATCAAGGTATATTGCTGCCAAAGTCACCACGTGATTTTGAGAGAAAGTGCCGATAGTCTTTTGCATTTACTTGATAGAATCCTGAAAATATCTTTTGGCGTCCCTTGCCTTTCTGACTTCTCCCTTGAGGACATCTAGGTAAAATTGTGTCACTGGGCCCTAGTTTCCGTGATGAGAAATTGATCGAATACAAGTTAAGAAACAATACACATTGCCTCTTTCTCAGCACGCATGAATGATAGGCATGAATTTGCATCATGAGAAAGTGAATAAAAGAAGGTACCCTAGGGCGCTAGGGAGACAGAAGAAACCAGCCTAGGACAAGAGTGACGTCTATATCAGAGGTTGTGAAAGTGAGGGTCACAGGCTACCTCGGGACACACTGGCATGACATAAATACTGAGGCTGCAAAATTGTAGCTCAAAGAAAAAGATTCAACTTCTAATGCTTAACTATGCAAGATTTGCTTTTAAGTGCAGGCTAAAATTGTATCCCCCTTCAAAGAAACAAGAAACCCACTACATTTCTAAGAATGTTCCTCCAGAAACATGGAACTGAAAGCTATTTTTTATTGATCTGGCCCTAAGAAAACAGTGGGGCTTTTTCTTTAATTTACCTAAGGAATTAACATAAAAATCTATGGTTCTGCACCAGAAAGATGCAGAAAATGTCAAAATATAGGGCAGAAATACAACACTGAGATTTGTTGCAACAATATTATGTGCATAGTATTTGATTCCAAGTGTGCAGCATGGGGAAGTGGACCTTTGGACTGTGAAATTGATGCTGATTTTCTTTCCCACTAGTCTAGAAGCCCTCTAAACTGTCACATCATCAATTTAGTTACTTTACCAGGAATAAGTGCATGTGGTTAGTGTGTTTTTTTTAAAAAAAATTAATAGACATTATTTTTAGAACAGTTTTAGATTTACAAAAAATTGAGCAGATAGTACAGAGAATTCCCATCTACCTGGTACACAATTTCCCCTATTACTACTGTCTTGCATTAGTATAGTATATTTTTTACAATTAACAAGCCACTATTGATACATTATTATTAACTAAAGCCTATAATTTACATTGTTACCTTCTTTGTGTTGTGTAGTTCTATGGGTTTTGACAAATGTGTAATGTCCTGTAGCCACCATTACGGTATCATACAGAATGGTTTCACTGCCCTAAAAGTTCCCTGTGCTCTGCCTATTCACCCCTCCCTACCTCTCCCTGAGCCCCTGGGAACCACTCATCTTTCTTCCATCTCCATGGTTTTGCCTTTTCCAGAATATCATGTCATTGGAATCATCCAGTATGTAGCCTATTTATATTGGCTTCTTTCATTAAGTAATATGCATTTAAGTTTTCTCCATGTCTTTTCATGTCCTGGTAGCTCTTTTCCTTTTATCTTTGCATAATATTCCATTGTCTGGATGTACCATAGTTTGTCCCTTCACCTATTGAAGAGCATCTTAGTTGCTTCTAGTTTTTGGCAATTATGAATAAAGTTGCTATAAATATTCACATGTAGGTTTTTGTGTGGGCGTAAGTTTTCAACTCAATTCAGTTAATATACCTAGAAGTGTGATTGCTGGATTGTCTGGTGAGAGTATGTTTAGTTTTGTAAGAAACTGCCAAACTCTCTTCCAGAGTGGTTTTACCATTTTGCCTTCCTGCCAGCGATGAATGGGAGTTCCTGTTGCTCCACATCCTTGGCAGTATTTGGTGTTGTCAGGTTTTTGGATTTTAGCCATTCTAAATGATGTGTAGTAGTATCTTGTTGTTTTAATTTGCAATCCTCTAATGGCATGTGATGCTATCTTTTCATATGCTGATTTGCCATCTGTATGCCTTCTTTGGGGAGATGTATGTTCAGATCTTTTGTCCCTTTTTCAATTGGGCTTTTTTGGAGGGAGGTTTATCTTTGAGATTTAAGAGTTCTTTGTATGTTTTGGAAACCAGTCCTTTATCAGATACATCTTTTGAAAATGTTTTCTTCCATCTCTGTGGCTCATCCTTTTACTCTTCTAATGGTTAGTGTGTGCTTATGCTTTAAGGAGGAGGGGTTCTAAAAACACAATTTTACAGCAGCAGTAAAAAGAAAAATTCATCACAAATGTCTTATGCACTCTCTCAGCTGATGTTAGGGAACTGTGGACCCAGCAGAGTTTCATTAAAAGGCGAGTGTCAAGTCCTGGGGCCTGTGGCTGACTACCCTACTTTATTAGCAATTGTGCAGCAGGGCTGGGAAAAAGAGGACAACCCAGCCCTGAGCTGCATCACTTCTAAATTAAGAACAATTCAGGAATTGTGTTTACAGTGGAATCCCAGCCCCCCTCACATAGGTTATACTATGCATAGGATATGAATTTCTGTCCATGAGTCCAAGTACGTAAGAAGTAACACTTTCTTTATTTCCTTTAACTCAACCTAATCCCACCTCTGAGCCTCCTTTCTGCCAGTTGAACAAGAGATTCCATCTTGATCATTTCAGGGTCCCCTCCTCTCCTACAGCCCAGACAGAATCCAAGAAGTTCACCTGGTGCCTGGGCCACAGATCCACAGGTCTGTCTTGGCTACCATTGTATCTTCACTATTTGAGCCCACAGTGGGCTGGGAAGCATGGCATCTCCTTGCCCCCGTGCCACAGTGGGAATGAGAATATGTACTTGGTAGGGGTGAGCCATCACCCCCGAGGTTGCTGCCCACTCAGGAGCACTGATGGAGGGGTGCTTGGGTTCCCATAGCTCACAGGACCCACACATCCATCCCCTGCTCTCCCATCCTCTTGCATCTCAAAAGCACTCTCTCCCTCTCCTCTCACCCTGTAGGACATGTGCATCATCCCCCCCATGGGCTTTCACAAAAGTCTAGAAGAGCCTTTAACTTTGGATCTCTTCTGCTCCTCTCACCCCCCAACTCCACCCCACGCACAAACCTCTGTATCAAGAAAGCTCAGAAAACAAACACTAATTAACATTTCAATAAATAATGCTGCTATAATTGCTTGTGGAAACTATTCTACATTGGAACTACCACCACCACCACCACCACTGCCCAGAATACTTATAGATGGCACCTTGACCACTGGCCCCAGGAGGCCATTTCCATGTAGCAACAAACACAGGACTGAAATTGAAAAGTTTACCTAAGTATTTGGATGTTTCCAGATGCCAATAAGTTTCTGGCTTTGGCACAGGGTAGATCCTGACTGGGGGTCCTCAGGGGAATATCTCTTGGGCGAAGCTGGACGAGGGCATCAGTAAGGTATCTGCCCCGGCCCCCCCCCCCCCAGCTGCCACCTGTACTCTCTCCCCTTCTGGCTGCTTTTCCTCGGAGTCCTGGCCTCTTCAGACCTTAGAACATCCGAGAAGAGGCATGGAGGAAGCAGCCTCACACCGAAAGCAGCTTTCTGAGGTTACCAGCAACTTCCTCCTCACCAAACACAAGGAACTTCACCTTGCTTGTCCTCCTTTCAGCAGTCGACACTGCCATCTCTGTTGGACCCTCCCTGCCTTTGGCTCTGATGACACGTGTGTGGGCTGGAGTGATTTTGACTGGCTGAACGCTGGCCTGGCACACAAACACAGCAGGGCGTCAGGGTTGCAATCTGACTTGATATGTGAAAAAAAAATATGGTCAGCAAACTCTTGCAACGGTTGAAAGGCTAATTTGATCTCTTGACTCATTAGCGAAAGTGATCTCGTCACTGCCTGTTCCGCGTTCTGCAAGCCCTCTCTGCTAGGAGGTATGTTGACTGACTCAGGAGAAGGGTACTGGTGGCGGGGCTGCCAGGCTGCTTAGGGTCCCAGAGACCTTATCACATGAGGAGCAGTTGAGGACACTGAGAGGTTATGAGGGAAATTTATAATATCTGCTTTCAGCTTTTTGGAGGGGTTTACGGAAAAGGGTAAAAGAATGTATTGCAGTAGTTCTAGAAAACGGGACAGGGACAACTAGGTGTTACTTATGGAGCTAGGGAGTTAACAGGGTAGTAGTTTGGGATTATTATAAAAAAGACATTTTTCTTACAATTTCTCTATTAGGTATTTGAGTTTCCCAGCATGACAAGTAAGAAAGCAAAGGCTAGACATGCATGTGTAAGGACATTGAAGGGGGTCCTTGCTTGAGTGAGAGACTGAAGGGTTGACTTCTGAGGTCCCTCACAGCCTGGTAATTCTAGTTAAGTCATAGAGTAAGACAATTCCATGACACCACGTCACCCCTTGTTTCTGTCACTTGTTTCACCACTCATCTCCCTTCACTGCCTTTAACTTACTCCTGTGTCACAGCAGTGGAGGAGGCTGCTCGAAGCAGGAACTGGGATAAGTAGACAGATGGGAGAAAGGATATGGAAAAGGAAAAACAATGAAAAAAAACTTTTTTGAAAAAAAACCTACTATATGCCAGGACCTCTGCCATCTTATTTAATCCTCATGACAAGCCTGTGAGATATTTAGTATTCTGTGAGGAAACCAAGGCTCAGAGAGGTTAAGTAGCTGCCCCAAGAATACACGGGTATTAAGTACTAGAGCCAGGGTTTGAACACAGGTCTTTGTGATTCCAAAGTCCAGTATGGTGTGTTATTTTCACTCACCTTTTATTTATGGCAAATAATATTGCTTTCTAAAATTTTTAGTATTGACATAAAGATTCCTTTTAAAATAAATTTACTTAAAGTAGGAGAAAAATACCACGTAAATAATAGGATAGATTGTGCATGGAAACAAAGTGGTACTAGTAGCTAGAATGACAGAAGTTTGAGAAATACTGCTCCCAGAATTTTGAGAGCTGGACTTTGAATTTAGCCTATCTTATATTTTGACTTCTGAGCACAGGAAAAGAAGGAAATGTGAAAATTAAGGAGATTATTAATTCTCCTGTGCTTTGATAAGTAGGTAATTTCACAATAAGAAAACAAAATGGATCCTTTCAAACAACAAAAACAAAAAATTGTGATTGTGAAATCCAGAGGAAAACCCCAGGTGGGACCTCTCTGTGGAAAGGATGAAGATTCCAAGGGCTGCACATAAAATGGCCGAGGGGAAGTGACCTGTGAACCAGGGTTCAGGACCCAGGCAGGAGCCCTGTGGGTTTGAGAGGCCCTGGATGGAAGGTGAAGGGCTTTACAGACCTGTTTACGGACTTCCTCAGTGACCGAAGGAAGATCTTTGCGGAAAGGTCAAAGTGAGAACTGGGAAAGTCTGAAAAGAAAATAGGAAAGGAAGAATGAAGGCTGAATAGTCACGTGGCATGCTCTGCACCAGGTGATTTACAGAAAAGATCTCATTTGTGTTTCACAACAATGCAGCCAGGAAACTCTTATGAGCCACATTTCATGTGAGAAGACTGACACTCACAGAGTGCCCAGGGCCCAGTGGTCAAGCCAGGATTGAACCTCGGACCACCAGTTCCAAACCCACCTTCTTCCCCCGCACCACATGCCTTTGGATGAGCCTCCTCGACCCAGTCAACAACTTTCACCTTGTCACTTCTCAGTTCTCCTGCCCTGCAGGACACAGCCAGCCTCCAAGAGAGGAGAGGAGCGTGCTCAGGGAGGGCTGCCTTTCTCCTTCAGAGCTCAATGCAGCAGGCCGCGGAGGCACATAACTCGCCCCTCTCCCCTGAGCAGAGGGCTTTGCAGTGGCAGGAGCTGCACGCGCCTGGGGCAGGATTTAATCTCTGTGCAGCCTGTCCCTGCTGACACACTGGGTGCATAGAAATGTACTCATGGGCATTCACACAGTTTCCGGCTTCTGCTTGTGACCTGTCCCCAAACTCAAGAGTACCACCCACTTCCAGGAACAGTGGACCAAGGTAACACAAACATTCTAGATCCAAACAACTAGGATTGGATTACGATAATCTGAAAATGGGAGTTGCATATGTTAATTGCCTTCTAGCAGGATCCGTGGAGAGGAACTTAATGAATGGTTTGAGGGGAGGGCAAGAGCGGAAGCTCCTGGTCTCTCTGATCTCTCTGGTTGAGGACTGTCTTCTGCAGCTCTGTGGAGCTAGACCCAGGACTTGCCACATGGCTGCTGAGTGAAAACCTTTGTTGAACTGAGCCCGGTCTTTACCTACGGGCTCTAAACGCTGTGCTCCCAGATCTCTGTCAATCTGTTAGAGAAGGTGTCTTTGTCATGTTTGTGGATGGGGCTGTGTTTGGGGGTTTCCTCAGGGCTTTACACTCACTCTCCAAGGGTGCATTTGTAGTCATCTTCATCAGTGGAAATGCCCACCTGCCAGCAGAAGTTATCTGGAACCAAACGAGAACACTGTCGCTGTCAGTGGTGGTGTTTCTCTTTAGTCAGTTCCCCTTTCTGTCTGCGAGCTCTAGCCTCAGCCCTGAGGCTGTTTTTCTCTCTACAAGGAGTTTTAGGAGGCATGGGGAGAGTGCAAAAGCTCCTTCTGGTTTATTCTTAGTACCTGGCTTCTGTTTGCCTCAGGAATGCTGCTGTGCTTGTGCGTCTGGTCTCTGGGAGCCGAGGTGGATGGGCATCTGTGACAGGTAGGTTCTCAGAGGCTCAGATGCCTGGGGAGTGGTGTGAAATGAAGCTGTATCTGGGGTAGCGGTGCTGATGTGCTCATGGCTGAAGGGAAGGGGCAGGAGGAGTGCAGAGAACATGCTTAAAACTTTTGACCATCGGGCTTGATTCTCAGACTGGCTATGTGGATGCTGGGACATTACAAAAATATGTCTCTTCCTGCCAGATCCTTTCATCTGTTTTTGTGAGCTAAGAGACAGGACAGGCAGGATATAGAAGGTGCCACTTACCAAATAACTGGCAGCCGCTCTTGGCCTTGGGATGCTGGGGGCTCCAAGCATCTCTGCTCTAGAGGAAGCTGTCCAAGGATGCCTGCTGGCCCTGCCTGAGCCCCTCGTGCCGGTGGGAAATCCAAAGGAGTGGGGCAAAACCCGCAGCTTCTCTGCAGTGGTCTCTGTTTTTCTGTTTGGCCTTTCCCTTCTCTGGTCCAGAAACTCTTCCCCATTACTTATTCTTATCCAAGTACCCCGTCCCAACATTAGCCCCTCTTGGCACCAGAGACCAAGAGCTCGTTTGGAAAGAAATATTCTTAGTTCAAAAAAGAGCCCAGGCAGTGGTTTAACATATTTCACATACTGCGAACATATTTGCATTTGCAAATAGGCTTAAAATATCACCTCCATTAATAGTAATTTAAGGTTCTGGAGAGACAGGTGAAAATAATTTGGGGGCAAGGGAACTTCCCACTCCTCTCAATTATAATAACTAAGGAGATGGCCTGTTCTTTGCACACATAACCTCAATCTTGGGACCAAGGCTCTGAATAAAATTAGTCTATTTACGTGCTCAAATTCATAGGTCTATGTTCTGTCTGCTGTTTGCTGCTGCAGATACCATTAATGTTATTTATGTGAGCTATCCTCTGTATAATAGAAAGCTTTTATGAATCTCTGCTTATTTATGTATTCCTAATATATTTATCGAGTACCTGCTATGTTCCAGCAGGGAGCATAAAAGATGTAAAGCAAAGCCATGCTCTTGAAGTTTGTAGCCTAGTGAGAAAATCGTATTGGTGAAATAATCACATTAAACAGGACTATATAGCAATGGTGCTTTGAAGGGAAGGAAATGCTTCTACGTGACTATGCCAAATGATTAATTGCTATGTCTTTGCGTTTGATATTTTGGTTGCCCCATTATCCCTGGATTTCATACGTCCCTTCCTGGGTAGAGGTGAGGATCGGATTTTATGGAGTTGAGGCCAGGGTGGGAGGGGAGAAAACACAGAAGGTGAGAAGGCTAACCAAGCCAGATTCTTGAGGAGAGAAATCAAGGATCAAACACCATGTTTCAAAAGTCAGATACAGGTGGGAGTCGGGGTTAAGAGTCTCTGGGCGAGGGGATTGAAGCTGTGAAGACTTAGAACTAGAGTAAAAGTACATCTGAAACAAGCAAGGAGGGTGGTGGGGAGGCTCCCGGGCCGTTTTCCAGAGTCCAGGCAAATGCTGGCAATCCACCTTTCATGGCCACACCAGGTAAGAGTATTTAGGGGGCTGGAGCACAGGGCCATAAGCTGACACAATCCTTTATTGGACTTTCATCCTCATCTCTAATCTCCTATAGAGAGTTGCTTCTGAACTGTATACTGGAGAACACTCGGGCTGAGGCTTGGGAAATGACACCATTTTGAATCTGTGTAGAGGAAGAAACATGTGTCTTCAGCACTTTCCATCTCCCAGTCAAGGCCTTGAGACCTCAACACTGAAAAGTGTCCCGTTCCCTATCCATCCTCCTCCATTCATAGATTCCTTTCTGAGTTCCATTTCCTACTTTGATAAATTTAACTTGAACTTAACTCCTAATGGCTAAAAAGCCCACAATTCGCCCTTCCAGCTAGCATTTGCATTTTAACAGGGGCTTTCAAAAAATGCCTTTACCCAAGGAATGAGTAATGTGGGAATTCCAAGCGCCAGGGTAGGGCTGGTATACAGAATACGGAGAGGGACCGTCCCTCAAATTGTGGCCTTGAAACGTTGGCTTTCTCTCTTCCACCATGACTCCAGTTGTGAAAAAACAAGGAATAAGCTCCCTTAGGGGGCCAGGATAGACATGGCTACTTTTTAGTGAGTTCTATGGGCCTCGTTCCTGGCAGTCAGAACCCTTTATTAACGTGCACGTACTAGGAGAGGCACCTGTAAAACACTGTACAATGTGTAACTTTAGGTGCTTTTTGGCAAAAAGGAAAAAAGTGGTTTCCAAAACCATGACTAGTTTGAAGAAAGAGTGCTCCTTGACTCAGAAAGTTCTGATTCTAGATAGAACTGGAAGAACTGGGTATATGTCTTATACACGAACTTGCTCTTGGGGACTGGAAAGCTAAATGCTATTGCCATGCTATGCTCCTTCTTCCAGGCCAGGGAGGGAGCGCACTCTTCATTTTAATCCTTTAATTACCTACAATATTGGAGGGTGAATAAAAGCCTCCTCTGCTCCCTATACATCTGCATAGACATTTCTTCTCTGTGCCGATGCATCCTCGCTGCTGCTCTCCTTGTGCCTGTGTGGAAACACTGTGCTCCCAAATGGGAGAGGGAAAGAATACCTAATGAAAGGTCAGAATATTCTCCACGAATGGGGACCCAGGGGGATTTGCTCCAAGGAGAGATTGGAAGCCAAATGAGACATGTGACACTGCCTGAGCTAGAAGGAGACGTGGCTGGTGCGGAAGTTTGAGAAAGGTGGAGCTCAGGCTGTGTGACATGTCTCCACAGCCAGTCATCTCCTGTGTCCACCAGACACCAGGAAGTGTCCATGTGTCCGTCATGGCATTGCTCACACTCATCTCGTCCTTGCCATGCCTGCCCCTATGCTGGGGCTCTGCGAGCATTTATTCTTACTCCCCCTGATACCAGCCTTTTCCTCAGGCCACTGACAGGCTATTTTCTTTAAATTTTCATATCATCATTTTTCTGTTCCCAAACTATTGATCCCAAACTCTCAATTTCCTATTAAATATAAACTCCTTATCCAACTTTCCTGGCCCCATTAAGCTATCCTGCTCTGCTTACAGAAACTAAGTTCCCATTATTTGTCCAAAGTCAACTTTTCTTCCAATCTAGTAAACTTTTCTTATTGTCCTATAAAAAGACATCATCATTCCCCTATTTCCACACACCCTTAAAAACTATTATATTCGGGGCCGGGCACAGTGGCTCCTGCCTGGTGGCTCACACCTGTAATCCTAGCACTCTGGGAGGCCAAGGCAGGAGGACTGCTTGAGGTCAGGAGTTCGAGACCAGCCTGAGCAAGAGCAAGACCCCGTCTCTACTAAAAAAAAAAAAAAAAAAAAAATAGAAAAAAGTAGCCAGGTGTGGTGGTGCATGCCTGTAGTCCTAGTTACTCGGGAGGCTTAAGCAGGAGGATCACTTGAGCTCAGGAGTTTGAGGTTGCTGTGAGCTAAGCTGATGCCATAGCATTCTAGCCCGGGTGACAGAGTGAGACTCTGTCTCAAACAAACAAACAAACAAAAAAACCTATTATATTTGATTGTGTCTCAGAGAGTTGCAAAAGAATGGCAATTTTATACGAATAGAAAGCATTGAATATTGGGTTATGCTTGATGTTCTTTATGTGTGTACACATTTGTATCAAAACTATGGCTGAAATATTTATCCAGTTAAACTCAATCAATGTTTAAAATTGGTTCATCAAGAGGCAGCAGCTCTTTGAGACTCATTAAGCAGATGACTAGGCTGGCAGGGTTGTATATTATCAGAAATCTGTTTCATGGGCTGTCTTGGGAAGAATTGTTAGAAGCTTGCAAAGCCTTTTAAGGACAGAGGCAGACGCCCACCACCTTGAGTTCTAGGAAATTAACAATTGTTAATGTTAAAAGAAGATAGCAATTCTCAGAGGAAGACTGTTAAGCAATGCAGTGACCCAGGCTGACAACCCTCTTGGGTGGGAGTATCAGAATGAGTGGACTTAGAACCAATACTGGGTGGAGCCTCATTTGCTCTAACAGAAACTGACTTGGGCAAGTACTAACATGCCTGGCTCCCTTTGTTTCTGCCCACAGGGTACAGTTCTGAGATCAAGTCTGGCCTACCGTCAAGGCTCAGTTCAAATATTACCTCCTTCACTCCACCCTTCCAAGCTATAGGAGTGCTTGCTACTCTCCATGTCTTCTAAAGCCCTGCATCATTGGTAGTCAGCTGAGTAAACTCTTCTCAGACAGAGGATCCTTTAAATGCACCATACTCTATAGTATGTTAAAATGAGGGGAAGGGGCTCACGGTGGGGAAGAGAGAGAGATGGAGTATGCAGGTGTCCTTGTTTATTTTTTTCTCCTTTCTGGGAATGTTATGAGAATATTAGAGGTGAATGTAAAAATTATAGAATTCAACCACCCACCCAATTCAAGAATTTCTCCTAAAATGTCTCTTCAGTATTATTATCCCACTTTTGCTAAAGCAGTAACTAGTGGTGGGGAGTCCATAACCTCACAAGAAAGTCCAGTCCTTGGTTGTGGGTCTCTATTAAAAGTTTTCCGTCATCTAGAGCTGAAATCTGGCTGCCTATAACTTCCAGATGTTGGAACTACTCGCTCTTCAGGTGACAGTGTATGTGTCCTCCCATGGGACTGCCCTTAAATATTTGCAGACAGCTAGCATGTACTTGCAATCTTCTCTTCCTCAGGTTCATTACCCCCAGTCCTTTTCATTGTTCCTCATCTGACATAATTTCATTATTCACTAGTGAACCATGCTGCCTTTTCTCTTGATAGACTCTAATTTGCCAATGTCATTCAAGTATAACTGACCTCACTGCATGTGATACCACAAGTGATGTGGTCTGATTAGCACAGAGTTCAGCGAATGAATTCTATGCTAGGATTGAATCAGATTTTGGTTAGCCATGCCAACTGACATTTATGTGATTTTTATATTTACTATGGATAAGCTATTTCTCTAGTGCCCACTTATTCTGCTTACACAGTTGTTATTTTAAAACATAAGAACAGATCTTTATACTTAACCTCATGAGATTCACCACGTTAGTATTAGTTTCTCTTTTCAGGCATTATGAATGTTAATTCAGGTGACCAACTTTTGAGCTATCTGTCTTATTTTGTGCCATCTGCATAGCAGAAGTATGATTTCTATTGCTTTCATTCATGGTGTTACCAAATATGTGAAAGCAAAAAAGTAAAAAACGGAGTCCTATAGCACCCACTATGGGATCAGTCTGATGAACAAGAATGATTCTTGACACGCAGTTGTTGAGTGAATGAATGAATCTATCAATAGTTTGTGCCCATCTCCCTTATTTAATCCATCACCATATCCTGTTAATTATAATCCTAAATATTTCTTGATCTATCTGTTTCTCTCCACTTCTGCTGCTACCATCCTAGACCAAACAGCCATCTTCTTTCACTCAAACAACTGCAGTAGCCAACTGATTGGCCCTCCCGCATCTGCTCTGGCTTCCCTACTACCATTTGCTGTTTGGGAACCAGACACATCTTTTCAAAATGCAAACCCGATTGTTTCACTCCTCTGTTTTAGTTTCTTCAGTGGTTCACATTGCTGTCATAATAAAGACCAAAATCCTTAGCTGACCCATAAAACAAATGTGGTCTTCCCCTGCTGACCTCATCAGCCTTGTCTTCCCCCCTCTCTTTATTTTAGCCACATTGACCTTCTTGTACCTTCTCTCATGTGCCCTCCTGCCTCGGTGCCTTTTGCATATGCTATTCCCTTTGCCTAGACATCTTCCTATCCACTCCTCGACCCTTCACCTACTTGGCACCTGTTCAATGTGTTTTGTTTACCTATTGGTGCATTACACACTGCCCCCAAACTTAGCAGCTAAAAACAATAAACATTTTTTTCTCTCTTACAATGTTGTGGGTCAGAAATGTGAGTGGGCCTTGGCTGATTCTTCTGTTCCTCCTACCATCAACTGGGGTCACTTGATGATATTATAATGGATGATGGACGGGCTGGTCTAGAGATTTACTGTCCAATTCAGGAGCCACTGATCACTTGTGGTGTGGCTAGTCCTAATTGAGATGTGCTGTACATATAAAATGCCCACAATATTTGGGAAGATTTGGTACAAAAAATGGAACTTAAAAATCCATTAATAATTTTTATACTGATTACATGTTGAGATTACAATATTTTAGATATAGTAAATAAAAATATTATTAAAATTACTGTCACATTTCTTGTTAATGTGACTACTAGAAATTTTCAAAATTACATATGTGGCTTGCAGTTGTGGCTTGCATTATGTTCCTATTGGACAGTGCTGATCTAGAGCAGGGCTCAAGCAGCTTTTTCTATAAAAAGCTAGATAGAAAGTGTTTTCAGGTTGCAGGTCATATGGTCCCTGTCACAGATACGAATCTGCCATTGTGGTATGAAAGTAGCAATTAAATATGTGGGTATGGCTACGTTCAATAAAACTATTTATAAAAATAGGTGATAGCAGATTTGGTTGGCAGGCTATAATTTGCAAACCCCAGATCTAGACGATTTATTCATATGTCTGGTGGCTTGGCAGAGATGGCTGGGAGGCTGGGCCTAGCTGGGACTGTTGATCCAAACACCTGCACATGGCCTTTCTGGCATGGTGGTCTCAGGGCAGTGAGACATCTCATATGGTAGCTCAGAACTGCAGAAAAGTGTTCCAAGAGAGACAACTAGAAGCTGCAAGGTTTCTGATGACCTAGCTTCAGAAGTCCCAGAACATCCCTTTCCCTGCATTTCTATTGTTCAAACAAGTCACTAAGGCAGCCTGGATTCAAGTAGGGGAGATTAGACTCCACCTCTTCCTGGGAGGAGAAGTAGCAAAGAATATGTGTCCATCTTAATCTACCACATCATTCTTCAAATCTCAGTTTAGTATAGTCCTATTATAGGCTCTCAAAGTACCATGAACCTCTCTTTTGTAGCACCTATCATGGTTATAATTTTACATTTATTTGTGTGATTGTTTTATAATTATCTTGCTCCTCTACTAAACTGTAAGCAACCACATAAAGAGGGGCTGTTTCTGGTTTTCCTTGTCATTATATTCCCAGTACCGAGCATAATGCCTGGTTCAATAAATGTTTGTTGAATGAATGAATGAATTATCAATTATTAATATTGATCCCACATTTGTCCATATTGCTCTCAAGCGTTTCATGAGATGCTGTCAGAGGCTATGTTAAAATTCAGATGCAACTTTCTTATCTTGCCGTTCAGAAACTATAAAAAAAGGAAATAAGCTTACCCTATTCCTCTCAGTACCTCAAAGGTAGTAGTGGCTGCTCTAAACATACAGCATCAGCTTCTGGTGCTCTGTAAAGCAATTCAGTGTAGCATGTCACACCCAGGGTCAGCCAAGACCCCAGGCAGCTGGCGTTCCTCCTGAGCTCCACTCTCCTCTCACCCAGCTGAGGGGCCAGTCCAGCAAGGATGAACTGGCAGAGGGCAATGGGCTGGGCCCTGAGTGCTGCTGGGCTGAGGCAGCCCCAGTCCTTCCTCCACGGAGGCTGTGGCATCTCCAGCTTTGCTTGGCACAAGGACCCTCACACACATCAGGCAGAGCTGAGCATTACTGCCCTCCACCCTGGCCCTGGAGCCTGAATTGCAGTTATTTGAGGCCACTCTATTTTTCATTTTAGGGACGAAGGCCTGCACATCTTTACATCCCCCCAACCTCTAGAACAAGCCTGACGCTAAGTAAATGCAGTAAATGTTTGCCCGAAAGACTATCTCGATGAATAAACTTCCGGAGACACCAACAAACTTACCACCACTTTTCCTGGTGCCCTGATTACCACTAACATTCTAGACAAAGTTGTCAAATAGGAAATCTTTTTCTTTGTTGCTATTCAACTTCCTCTTTGGAGCCCTTTTCTCACTTCCTGTTTCATCATATCTGCGCTCCCATGTCCCTCCCCACTCTGGCTACCTCCCCACAGCCCCTCATACCGCCTTTTGCCTGAACTAGATCCCACATGCTCCTTAAGCCTTAGGACACAAACACACCCCTCCTTTGGCCCCTGTTTTTCGCCCAAATAGTTGTATTTCCCCAGAGCTCTTCTTGGTGTTGCTTAGGTGGAACACAGTAGAGTGCGCCTGAAGCTAAACCCATATAGAGAAACTCTTAACCTGTCCAGGGTTAGAGCAGAGAAGAACTCTCTCTGCCTGGCACATAGTGGCACATTGTGGAACCAATGGCAGCTCAGGACAGAAACTCCCCTGATGCAAAGGGACACCTTTGGCCCCCTCTTACTTCCATCCCAGTCTGTCCCCCAGAGTGTCCTCTCTGATTCCAGAAGCCACCACCACACCTGGCCCTGGGGCTACACTTCTCCCCTGCTGCCCCACTCTCAGAGGCTGGCTGGCGTTGTTAAAGGAGCCACACCAGCATGAAAGAGAACACAATGAAACTGCGTGGGTTTAAATCTCTATTGTTTACTTGCTGGGTGGCCTAGGGCAAGTGCCTTAACCTCTCTGAGACTCCCTTTCTTCATCTGTAACATGGGGGCAAGTAATCTCCCCTGGTTCTGAGGAGTAACAGTATAATTAATCATTTACCCAACGCTTACTCATGCTCTGTGACGGGCCGGCATGCAAAGTAAGTGAAAGTGGTGTATGGCAGGTGCTCAACTTTGGTTTTGTGAGTGAACCTCCAGTTACACGGAGGCTCCTCTTTTTAGGTTTCTGACCAGTTCACCCACCTCACAGACCTTGTTCTGCTCACGGATGACAGAAATCTCCTCTCAGAGAATCCCCACATGAATTCTTAGGTTCTTTCCTCTCCCATTCCCCTTTTTGCTCTCTCCCTCCAAACGCAAGGCCCTCTTCTACTTGGCAGGCCCTCTGTGACAACTATGACTTGTAGTTGTGGTTGGGGGCGCATTCTTGAGGCAGCGATGACATTTCTGCTCTTCACGGCCAACAACGGTGGGAAAACTGGCTTCCTAACCCAGCTCCACCCTCACACACACACACACACACACACACACACACACACACACACACACAGAGAGAGACACGTACCATGGCTGTAGTTGAGACGAATTCTTCACATGGGGTATTTATACATTATAAAAAGGATCATGTCAATCTTGAGTATTTTAGCTTTATATTTTAATAGAGCCGCTGACAAACTAAATGTCCAAAGTGTTTTCCAAATGATGTGTGGTTTCCAAATTAATGTTAGTGAAGTTTACAGGAAGGATTGTCTCTGCTGGGCTAGGCCAGGATTTTGAGGAGGAATGTAACTGCTGTCCCCAAATCCTTGAAGGGCTTTGGCAGAAGAGTGTTAGGCTTACTCTGGGTAACTTCAGAGGACAAAAACAGTATCAATGAGAGGAAGCAAAAGAGAGGCAGCTGCTAACCCAGGAGAAGAGAGAGTTTCCAAATAGAGAAGTCAAAAATGGTACTGACTTCCTCGTCAGGGCCAGTGCTCCTTCCCACTGTGTGCATTACGGGGACCATTTGTCCAAGATTCCCCAGGGCCACACTGATTTCATGTAATTATTTGAATTAAGGGTGATTTATTAAATTTATAGCAAAATATAATTTGATTTTGTGTCCCTGTTTACCATGTCACCCCAGGAAAAAAAGGCTTGGATAAGGTCAAGCATACTGATTTTTGGTTGCACACGAGAGATTTCTATATTAAGTGGGAGTTCAGACACAAAGGGCCCCCAAGTTCCCAGATTCTATGATAAATAGGTTGCTGTTGGTGATTTCGTATGAGAAAGTGCATGGGAATCAAATGGAGAACTCTGTTCCCAGGCTGTACATTTGAGTGGTATCGGCTTTGGCTCAACAAATGAGGCCCAAACTCTGAAATCTATTAAAATTGGTGGAAGTGAGGGAGAGAGCAATCAGGAACCCGCCATTCAGTTCATACACTGAACACCTACTGTTTATTTCAGCAACTGAATATATTTGCAACAAGTCACAAAGCACTACCATATATAAAAGAGCATCTACAAATCAGTAAGAAAAAGGCCAAAAACCAAAATTAAAAGTGGGCAAAAGAAATGTACAGATATTACATGGAACAGGGAATACTGTCTCTCATACATTTGAAAAGATGTTCATACTCCAAATAAGAGAAATTCATTTTAAAATGACAGAGCCACTTCACACCCATTAGGATGACTACTATTAAACAAACAAAACAGAAAGTAAGTGTTGGGACATGGAGAAACTGGAACTCTAGTGGGAATGCAAAATGGTGTAACTGCTATAAAAAACAATACAGAAGTTCCTCAAAAACTTAAAAATAGAATTACCACATGATCCAGCAATTCCACTTCTGGGTATATACTCAAAAGAAGTGAAAGCAGGGTCTTGAAGAGATGTTTGCACACTCGTGTTCATAACAGCATTATTCACAATAGCCAAAAGGTAAAAACAACTCAAGTGTCCATCAACAGATGAATAGATAAACAAAATGTGATATATGTATACAGTAGGATATCATTCAATCTTAAAAAGGAAATTATGAATATGCTACAACGTGGATAAACCTTGAATACATTATGCTACATGAAATAATCAAAAAAGACAAATACTGTATGATTCCGCTTATACATTAAGTAGTCAAATTCACAGAGACAGAAGGTGTTATGGTGGTTGCCAGGGATGTAGAGGAAGAGAGAATGTGGAGTTACTGTTTAATCAGTACAGAGTTGCAGTTTTGCAAGACGAAAAGAGTTCAGAGATGGATGGGGTGATGGCTGCACACCAATGTGAACGTATTTAATACTACTGTGCACTTAAAAATGGTAAAGATGGTAAATTTTATGTGTATTTTACCACAACTGAAAATAATTTTTAAACCTCGAGATGCCATTTTTAACCTTCCTTGTCAGTAAAGATCACAAATTAGAAAACATATTACGTTGGCAAAAAGTATGTGAAAATAAGCACTCTTAATGATTTGTTGATCAGAGCATGAACATACAATCTTAGGGGAAAACAATTTTTCAATATCTGCCAAAACTAAAATTGCAATTACTCTTTGACCCTTGTTCAAGCAATTCTACTTCTAGGAATATAGCTTACCCCTACATGTGTGATATAGCATATAATCAAGGTTTTTCATTGCCACAAAAGATTGGAGACAACCTAAATGTTCATCAATAGTCGCCTGGCAAAACATACTATTGCCATCCAATAGAATACAATAGAATAATATGCAGCCATTAGCATGCAACTCTTTACATGCTGATACAAAACAATCTCCAGGGTGGTGGTAAGTGTGCAAAACTGTGTATACTATACTACCATTTGTGTTTAAAAATAAAATGAAAAGAGAATGTGGGTCTATGTTTTTATTTGTTTTCTTTTGTCTAAAAATAACTTCAAGTAGAGGCAAGAAACCGGTAACAGGTAATGGTCACTCCAGTTACATCTACAGAAGAAAACTAGACAACCAGGGGACAGATTTGGGAGAAAGACTTGCTTTCAACTATTTATCACCTTTACCTTTTAAATTTAATACCATGTACACGTATGACCTATTCAAAAAAATTTAATTAAAAAAAGAAAAGTTACAGTCTAGAAGAGAAGAAACAGAACAGACACTTTTAGCCCAATGCCCTGTGCTGGGTGTGATGGGCACAGAGAGGAACCGTATCTAGAACAGACCAAAGGGATCAGAAATGGCTTCTAATCAACACTCTCCAAGGAAGAAATTTTTGCTACTGGATCAAGAATAATTGTGCATCTCTTCCTGAGCATTGATTTGTTTCTATCAACAGACCTGTGAATCAGTGTACAGACTTGTGAATTAATTCACCGGTTAGGTTTTCCTTTGCAGAGAGGCTGTTAAAAACCTATAAGCCAAACTTATGCCCCTCCCAGTGCAAGGTGGGCAGGTTTCTGTGGTAAGCATTTAGCAATGCCCGTGTCCCTGGCTCCACATTATACTCCTGTATTTGGTTTATTTTTTCATGTTTCTAATGTTGATCATCTTTTCTTATTCTATGCTTCCCTATAAGCCATTCTATAGCCTTTTTAGTTTAAGTTGGGGTAGGTGGGTGGGTGCAGAATGAGGGAGGGAGGGAGAAGAAGAAAGAGAGGATAGAGGTTACAAAGCAATGCTTATCATTTTCCTTGGCCCCATCATGTAGATTAGTGAATACTCTAGTGCAGTGGTTCTCAAAATGTGGTCCTTGGACCAGCATCATCATCACCTGTGAGTTTGTTAGACACAAAAATCCCTGGGCTTCATCACAACCTATTAAATTAGACTCTGTGGATGGGGCCCAGAAAACTGGTTTATATGCCCTCCAGGTGATTTTTATGCACATTAAAGTCTGAGAACCACAGAGAAACCAAAGATAGGTTGATTTTTAAAATAAATACAGTACTCTCCATTTGCCCCATCATACCTATTGTGTTGGTGAAGATAAATAATGCCAGCTACTGCAATAATCATTCCCAAAAATCTCATTAGCTTAACACAATAAAAGTTTAATTTTTGCTAATGTCACAATCTAGTGTAGATCCATTGTGGGGAAGGGGTAAAGAGAGCTGCTTTATTAAGTTATTCAGCAAACCAGGTCCCCTCCATTGTAAGACTTTGCCATCTTTTAGGCCCTGGGATTTTCCCCTCTGGGTCCCCTGCATCTAAGAAGGCAGGAGAGAGAGGAAAGAAAGAGGAGGTTTTAGCAGCCAGGTGTGGAAGTAACATCTTTTCCGCCCACAATTCCACTGGTTGGGACCCGGTCACATGGCCCGTCTAGCTGCGGGAGAGGCTGGGAAAGATGGCCTGTCTGTGCAGCCAAGAGGAAAAGGAAATGGCTTTGGGAAGCACATAGCATTGTCTCTGTCATACCCAGCAACCCAAGTGAATCCCAACTCTACTTCTAGTTTATGTTTTGGTGAACTCTGTTTTTTAATTTCCTTTTCTAATCAAGTTTTATCTTTTCTTTTTTAACTCTAGCATGATGGGACTGTGTCGCTTTCTCTTTGTGGTGGTCTTCTTCCTGCTCCCTGGTAAGAACCTTTTAGCTTTGTAATGTCCCATAATCCTTCCACTGTCTCCCGATGAGTCTGACCACTGCAAAAAAGACTTTCCTGGAGAAGAAGGAAGTGTTGTGATTGAAACCAGGTATCTCAGCTGATGGCAGGCAGGCCCAGCCTAGGATGGAGCCCTGCCCTTGTTTGCAACCTCCTCCTCTGCCATCTCAACCAGTGAGCCCAGATGCACAGAGTAGGGTAGTCCGGCCTGTCCTGCGGTGCCCAGGGGACTGGGGGAAGGCGGCTGCACTGAGGCCCCTGAGACTTGACTACTGTGGCCCCACACATACTCCCTTCTGATCTTCTCCATCCCCATTTCTGGCATTCTCGGGCCTTTAGGAAAACAGCTGACGGGCTTCCAAAGGCAAAGGTCTCCTTCCATGTGGGGCATTGGTGTCCATGTTCCCTGCCTTCCCTCCCCCCGCCCCCACTCCCTTCCCCACGTGGCCACGCCCAGGGATCGCGGCTGCCACTGGTCACTGACAACTGCGGACCTTCGGCAAGTTGCATCAGCCCGTTTATCACGAAGCTAATGAAGCTGAAACTTCGGGGCCCCCCACCCACACAAACCCTTTCCAACTCTCCCTCAGGACCCCTTGAGGAGCTCTAGCAGTGTGGTCACATGTCTTATGTTTTGGTAAAATTTGAATAAGATATTTTAACAACAAATAGTTATAATCACTGTCTCTTTTCACTGCCATTTTTCCCTCCATCATGGTGGGCAGCGTTGTAGTGACCATAAGTATATTGTATCTGAATTCTACCTTCTTTTTCTTACCCAATCTCCCCCTTCAAAATATGAATAGCCCCAAGCCTCACAAAACTCAGATCTCCCCTGTTTGCTGCTCCTCTCCCAGTACCCTGTTTCATCTGTGAACTGCGGTTCTCTGGGTCCCTGCCATACATCCTGTGACTCAGTGCCCCTCCCTGCTGCAGCCTGAGAGGGGAGCCAGCCCAGCCACGGAGCCAGGCAGACAGGGCGGGGAGCTGCCACCCTGACTAAGCGGCCCGCCATGAATCCCCCTGCTCCAGAGGGCCACACACCAGGCCGTTGGCCACCGCCCCCAGGCCTGCTGGGGGTGACAAGGAGTCAGGGTACGAGGGAGCGGTGCTCCTTCAGATCAATGCTGGCTGGGATAGGCCTTTTGTGATTTTTGTTTTCTGCTTAGCACCTTGAGCTTGTCGAGTCCCTGAGTGTGAGTGAGGTCTGTAGATGTGGCAACTGATCACTTCACTGACTTAGGCAATAACAGCAGCTTCCACCTCCCAGGGCCCACGACCTGCCACGACCTTAGCTCTTGGGGAGGTAGAAGGTGTGTGTGTGTGTGTGTGTACAAGAGCAAGAGAGTGTGTGAGTGAGAAATAAAGCAGGGAAGACAAGACCCTGGAGGTCATTATCCAGCAAGATTCCCTTCTCATCCCACTTCTTATTTATGTGACAAATACATATATATACACAGTCATGAGTCATTTAATGATACAAATACATTCAGAGAAATGTGTTGTTAGATAATGTAATCATTGTGCAAACACCACAGAGTGTACTTACACAAACCTAGATGGCACAGCCTGCTACACACCCAGGCTGTATGGCACAGCCTATTGCTCCTGGGCTACAAACCTGTGCAGCATGTTACTGTCTTGGATACTCTAGGCAGTTTTAACACAATGCTAAAATATTTGTGTACCTAGACATATCTAAACATAGAAAATGGTACAGTAAAAATACGGTATTATAATCTTATTGGGTCTACCATTGTACATGCAGTCTGTCTTGACCGAAAGGTTATTATGCAGTGCATGACTGAAAAATATATATATCATATATGTATATATGATATATATCTCACTTACTTTGGGCCAGATACTGTTCTAAGCATTTTATAAATATTAACTCATTTAAGCATCACAATAACTTTCTGCTTTAGGTCTTATTATTATTCCCCATTTTAAGATGTGGACAGTAAAGCCCAGAGAGATTAAACAATTTACCCACGATCAACATAGCTACTATGATAAATGGCAGGGCTTGGATTCACACCCAGCAGTGTAGATTAGCATCTGTTCACTTAACCGTGACATTGTGCTGCTTCTCAACTCTTGCTAGTGAGTCATCGTAAGTGGTTAAGATTTCTTCCTTGGGGACCTGAACAGCTTTGGTGGGTAATACAGCTTCTGCCTCATCCCTGTTCACAAGCGCCCCGGCAGCACATCTGTCTCGCCTGCAGCTGACACCTCAGCTGACCCTAAGGCTTGATCCCCAGCCCTCCTCATCACAGTGGCCAGCCCAGCTCTTGTGACCTGGGAAAGAAGGAAGAAAAATGCCCTGGAAACAAATTTTCAGAAAATGCTAAACTGGAACACCATTTCACCCAAAACTTCCTGACTCTGCACACTGAAAGTGAAAAAATAAAGGCTAGAAATCCTATCAAAACTGAGTCCAAGTGTCACCTTTGCCCTTACCTTGGCTTTGAAACTTCTTGGAAACTAAAGAGTTATTGATATTGAAAGCTTAAAAATAACTCCCCCATATGGTAACTGTTTAAGTTTTATGGTGATGAGAGAGTAAGTGACTGTATTTTTGGCAGCACGAATTTAAAGTGGGATAGAAAACCTGTGACACCAGATTAGAAAATAATATTGCCAATACTTCATACACTACTAAAAACAACAACAAAACGATGTCATTCTTTTTTAAAAAATGAAAAGAATTTATTTGCATTTTATCTGTCTTTCTTCTCAGGGGCACCTCTGCTTACTGGGCTGGTGAATAGTGACCTAGCCGTAGGGCAGGAATCCAAAGGGAGAAAGGAGATACAATTGACCCAGATAATTCACAGCAAAAATGCAAGGCTGAATAATTCATTTGGTGGTGTAGATACAACAGTACACTGAAACAATTCTGTTTCTTCTTTTCCTCCCTTATCTTTGTGTCCTCCCTTTGTCATGGAAATTAGACATAGTAGGAGTTGCTACCCTAGCTCTTGAGGCTACCATTGGAGAGTTTAAGACTGAAATGGGCAGGAGGGGCAGCCTTGGCCTTGCAGAAATAGGGTACAATTTGTGCTTTGTATTTATAAAGCTAAAGGAATTTCTAAGTGCACTTGCAGAAGCACCTCTAACTGTCAAGCTCTGTTTGCTGCTATTCTGGCCCCTCCATAACACTTTTAGGCTAGAGCCATAGTGGTTTTTGGAAAATTGGTAGTAGTGGTTTTTGGAAAATCACCCCACATCAGGAGGAAGTATCTTTGTAGTTTGACTTTTGGTAGTTGCTCTCTTTTTTGTCTGAGGTTTTCCAGATCCTAGGGCTTCTCATTTCTCTCGAAGTGCACTTCTGATTCGATTAATGTACCTGGAGTGGTAGTTGCAATCTTTCTTCACTTTAAGATGTATGTAAAATTGACTCAAACCCACATTCCACATCCTCTGGCAAGGTCCACTGTTTTTCCCCACATTTTTGCAGGTTCCTACATGGATGGTACATGAGGATAAAGTTTATATGGTTACTTTTGACACCCACTTCCTACTGTTGTTGATAGCTAACTAAAATTACCACCTGGAGGTGAATAAGCAGTTTAGACCTATCATTCCCAAAGAATTGTCATGGAGCCTAATATTAAATAATTCCACTGGAGACACTCCTTTGATTAAGGTACTATTTCAGGGTCTTTTTAAATACATATATGTTACTCAGTAGGGATTATCTTGCCCCCAAATTAGTTGATTATTTTAGTAATGCTTTTAGTAGGTTCTAAAGAAAATGGACAATCACACAAGTTAATTTAGTGGAAGACAGTCACTGAAGAGGATGCATATGGGCTTGTTTGGGAACAAGAGCGAAATTGGTAGAGAAGAGGAAGGCCCCAATGGCAAGCAGACTCCTTTAGGCAGGAACAAGAGTTTGAAAGACAGTGGCTTATTTTTCTTTTGTGAGAGAGGGAGTCTTAATACCATTGCCATAATGTATAACCTTGGATTTTGCCCCCTCAGTATTGTTGAGATTTATGGAAATAAAAACACTTATAGCCCTTCCTTTGTAGCCAAGATTTTACCTCTAGAGCTAAGCTATTCCACAGAGGTGACCCCCTTTTACAATACCATGCCATAGGACCAAGTTCTAAGATGTCAAAATCAGGAAAACACTTTTAACACCCTCAAAGAGTATTTACCCATTCTTGGTTTCATTTTCACCCTTTCTTTCATTCTCTCTCCCTAGATAAATAAATATCTCTATGTATGTGCATATATGGAAGTAAAACTCAATGGAAATCAAGCAGGTGGGAAGGGAGAGGAGAGGATGGGTAAATTCACACCTAAGGGGTACAATGCACACTATCTGGGTGATGGGCACACTTGTAACATTGACTCAAACTGTACAAAAGCAAATTATGTCACAAAAATGTTTGTACCCCTGTAATATTCTGAAATTTTTAAAAAATGAAAAAAAATTCAACTATCCCCTACTATTTAAATATCAGTTTTCTTGTCTTTACTTCAAAGAAACAGACAAGAATGTAAAAATAGTCATATATCATTGAGAAATGTATATGCAAATCTCTGACTATGTTTTATTCAACATTGTATCATACATACTTTCTCAGGTTTGTAAATGCTTTCCATTTTATAATTTTTGAAATTGTAATAGTCCTTTGAGTCAAAATATTATAATGTGCTTTATTTTTTTGTGTGGTTTATTCATTTGGACATTATTGTCCTATTGTCTTCTTTGGTTTATGGTTGCTAAGGAGCTTTCAGTCTAATTGTCATTTTTTATAAGTATTCTTTCTTCATTATTTGAGGAATAATCTACTTGATTCTTCTTTATAAGTTTGAAAAAATGTATACTTTATGTTTAGTATCTTCACCACAATATTTCTAGGTGTAGATTTATTTTCATTTATTTTGCTTAATACTTTAAATGCACTTTTGATCTGAGGATTCATGTCTTTCTTCAATTTTGGAGATTCATAACCTCTTTTTTTTCAGATATTGTTTATCTACCATTCTCTCCATTCTCTTCTTCTAGAAACTACTAGAGCTTCTCAGATTAATTCTCTATGAGTTGTAATCTGTTTTTCTATTTTTATCTCTTTTTCTCTCTGTGCTAACCCCTAGGTGAATTTCTCAGTACTGTCTTCTAATTCATAATTCTCTCTTTAACTATATTTAATCCAGATTTTATTCTACCTGGTTTTTTTTTCCTTTTTTTCTTTTTTTTAATTTTTTTATTTCAGAATTTTATGGAGGTACATACATTGTGGTTACATAATTTACTTTTGTACAATTTGAGTCAAAGTTATAAATATGTCCTTTGGTCAGTCAGTGTGCATTGTACCCATTAGATGTGATTATACAACCCCTCCTCTCCCCTCCCACCTACTTGATTTCCCTTGAATTTTACTTCCATATGTGCACTTAAGTATTCATTGATTAGTTCCAACTCAGTATGAAGTACATGTGGTGTTTGTTTTTCCATTCTTGTGATACTGCACTAAGAAGTTTTTTTCTTAATCTTTATTGTTGATTTCAAAAACTGCTAACATATTCACAATCATATTATTGTTGAATTTTCCCTATTTTTATTTCGTAATTTTTTATGCTTTTTAATAAATTATTCCTTCAAATATCTTTTTGAGGGATCCTAAATATATTTATTTTAAGGTCTTTTGGGGGTAAATTTATCCATAAATTATTGAATTTATGTCTATTGACATTGTTACCTATCATTAATAATAATAATGCTAAAAATAAATAAAAAACTAAAAATAAGTAACTTGAATACTTACTACAGGCCAGTATTAACTCAAATACTAACTCAAATATAAACTCATTTAATCATCGCAATAACCTTAAGAAGTAGGTATTATTATTCTTGTTTTTCACAAAAAGAAACTGAGACATGAGGAAGTTAAGTAATTTGCCCACAGTAACACAGGTATTAGTAGCTGAGCTGAGATTGAACTCATGCTGTCCAGAATCCATACTCTTAACTACCATAGTATACTGCCCTATGGCATTCCATTGTATGGATGTATCATTATTCATTAAACCATTTAACTTATTTCCAGTGTGTTGTTCTTATGAACAATGGATATCTGTGTACATCCAATTTTTTACACATGTATCTTTTTGTAGAATGAATTCCTAGAAATTGAATTGCTAAGTCAAAGATTAAGCCGATAATTAATTTTCTTACATATTACTGATTATCCTCTAAAAAGGTTGTGCCAATTTAGAATTTTACCAACAGTACAAAAGAGGACCCATTTCCCCATACTCTCTCAGACACAGGGTATCACTAGTATTTTTTAATATCTGCCAGTCAGATAGGCAAAAAGAATGGCATCTCACTGAAGTTTAAATTACATTTCTCTGATTATTATTGAGAGCATTTCATTCATTTCTTCAATAAGTATTTACTGGGTGTTTAATATTTGTAAGGGACAGCTGCAGAAACTGGAAATTTCACAATGAGGGAAAGTGACAAAGCCCCTGCTGTCATGGAACATAGTCTAATGGGAGATGTCAGGTGCTCAGCTGAGCTGGGAGAGAGAACTCTGAGCTATCAGGTGTCAGAGGAGCCTGATAGCAGCAAGACAAAAATGAAAGAGTTCAGCTTTTAATCTCTTACTAGGATGATATAACCAAGAGGAAAATGGGTGTAAGGATGGACTCCCCCTCTTCCATTTTCCCCCACGGGATGACAACACCAGTAAGGCAGATCAGTGCAGACGCTGGGGGGAGTTCAAAACAAAAGGCTCTGGCAGTTTTATGGATCCAGGGGTGGAGGGATCCAAGGGTAGGGAGAACCAGGGGAGGAAGGTGGGGGAGGTGGGGTGGGACTGGAAAAGTAGTAGGTACTGAGTCAGAGTGGGGAAAAGTGTCTTCGGGCTTAACCCTCCTCCGTCTGATAAGGAGGTTTCAGCAGAGGTTCCAGAGGCCTCAGATAAAGAAAATTAGGGATGAAGGTACCTGGGCTGGGATTGCAAATAAGTCAGAGAGCATGACTGGCCAGGGGGCTGAGACCTTGACTGCAACTGTCTTCAGAGACTGCCACTCATGCACCAAGCCTGGTGTAGGGAGGGCATCTTCCACCACGAGAGTTGTCAGATCAAGCCTCTGTAATTACCTATGGTCAGGCCTGAAAAATCACACATAGGTGTTTAACCAGGAGCCAGACTCCTCAGGAGAGACAGGCAATAACCAGACATACTACATCACATCATGTCACAGTAAGTGACACAATAAAAAATAAGTTGGTAAAAGGGACAGTCAGAGAAATCTCCCTGGGAGGTAGCACTTGATGAGACACCTACATGAAGTGAAGGAGTAACCATGAGACTGTCTGAAGGAAGAAATTTCCAGACAGAGGGAACAATAAGAGGTCTTGAGAGAGTGTCTCTGGCCTTCTGGAAGCATGGCAAGGAAGCCAGTGTGGCTAGGGCGGAGCAAGTGAGGGAACGAGGTCTGACAGGTACCCGGGACCAGATTACATGAGGCCTTGTAGGCCACGGAAAGAATTTTGGATATAGTTTTCAGTGTGGTGGGAAGTCATTAGTGGCTTTAGAACGGTGGAATTAAGTGATCAAAGATATTTGTAAAGGATCATTTTGACTTGAGAAACTAGGTTTGGGGGCAAGGATGGAAGCAGGCAGATCAGTTAGGAGGCAATTACAATTATCCAATCAAGAGATAATGGGGTCTTGGCTTAAGGTAGGCTCTGCAGATGCAGTGACAATTGTTCTAATTTATAATCAATGGTGAGAGGTGGGGCAATTGACGGAGGGGTGGTAGTAATGAATGAAATGAAATGACAGGAGGTGAGATGCTTGAATTGAGATGTTTGAGGGGTTGCAGTGGTAAAAATATGGTCTGGGGTCTGGTTCAGGGACGAGATGGCTGAGGTGGAGGAGACGACCAGACACTGGGGAGGAGGAGGACAAGAAAGTAAGAGACCAGGTTACTGTGCACTTGAGACTGGGTAATGACAGTAGCGGTGGATAAGATGACAGCAGCATCCAGGTACCCAGATCTCCAGCGAATAAGGGGGCACCTGAGGGGAAGATGGATAACACCAGCAATGAGGGAAAGTGGGTGCTATAGTACAGTGGCTTGTGTTTCAAAGGAGCTGGGTTTTAAAACATATAATCATGTTCTACATGTTATATTATACTTGCTCTATTTCAGTAGATCATATTTCATGTAACATAGCATATGTTGTATATTTTCTAAAATACAGATATTATGTATCTGTATAAAGTGTATATAATTATACATATATTTACTATATAATAGGATGCATGGTGAGCATGAAATCGATGCAAAGGTAATCTTAACAGAAACACCATCCAAGCCAGGAAAACTCCTAGAGGACCATCTGCCCTACAACAGAAAATCTCTCTTTAGTAACCTAAAAGATAATGTCCTGAAGGTCTCTGGATAAATACAAAATTCTTTTGCTCTCATCGCCCTTTCTCTTTGTGCCATAACTGCCTCTGCCCCCACCCTTTTCTTAACATATTAAAGTTCAGCTCTGGCTGTAGTAGTTTCAGATCTCCTCAGACACACTTGTACAGAACCTCTCTTGGGTATTTTCTACAGATGATTCAGATGATCACAGACAGCAACAGATGAGGGAATCATTTATTGAAATAGACAAGAGGAGGGTGGAAGGGGAGGAAGAGAGTATCGGTTGCTATCTAGATGGAGGTGTCCAGCAGTCATCTGGAATTCTAGTGAAAGTTATGGGCTGGCAGTAAGCATCTGTGCATTATTAGCTTATACCTGGCAGTTGAATTTGTAGGTTTAGAGGAGAAAAAGCAGAAACAGTATGGAAAGTAAGAAAACCAAGAACAGGCACTCAAGGTCAGCAGCATTTAAGGAGTGATCAGAGAAAACCAGCCAGGAAAGCAGAGATTGTGGAAGAGCAGAGCATTTCAAAAGGAGAGATGCCAACAGTGTTACATTCCACAGAGTGGTCACATGAGGTCTGAAAAGAGCCCGGGCTTGGCAGTGTTGGAGTCGTGACAACCTTTGTCAGGGTGGTTTCAGAGAAGAGGCGTGGGTGGGAGGCTGGGAGTGAAGGCAACAGTTGCTGCTTACTCTTTCTGGGAGTTTGACTCCAAGGGAAAGAGAAACTAAAAGCAGTAGCAGAGGGCACGTGTTTGAAGTGACGGCTGTGAGGAAGGGTCAGGGCAGCCAGCCCGGCGAGCAGCCCAAGGCCTAGCTAAGTAAGATTTGGACACTACAGATTTGTAATGTCACCAGTCTGCACAAATGGATAATTTCCTCCATGAGTGCTCAACTAATCAGTTTGTAAGGACAGATATGTAGATCAAAAGTAGAGTATCCTCAGTATGAATTCCACAGAGAAAGAGAGGCATGTTTATTGAAGTCGTGGCAAGGAATAATTAAGATGACATAGTCTTGCTGTGTTGTCCAATATTATAGCCACTAGACATAGATGACTAAATTTCAACTAATTAAAATTAAGTAAGATTTAAAATTCAGTTTCTCAGTCATACTAGATACATACCAAGTGCTCAATAGCCACAGTGGCTGGTGGCTACCATGTTGTTCAACACAGCGAAAGAACATTTCCATCAAGAACATTGCCACAAAGAGTTATCTTGGAAAACACTGTCTAGACTAGATAAAGCTGAGGTCTCGATGAAGCTGAACAACAGATGTAGAGGTAGTAAACACAAGCAAAACCTGAAGGAATAGCAGGTGGTGGACAGAGACGAGCATATTGAGATTAAAATTCTGGGGGTTGAGCTGTTCCAGGTAATAAGGTTCAGAGTTATGCTATGGAAGGGATGCTGCTGAAATAATGTGTGGATGAAGACCTTTGGGGTTAACAAGGTCAAAGAACTTTGAGGCAAGGTTGTTGGTGGACTCATCCATGAAGAAGTCACCCAAGTGATGGCAAGAATTGGTTAGAAAGAAAGACCTGCATCTAATACCAGAATCCTCAGTGAGCAAAGGGGTCATCAATGATTTGTAGCTAACAGCAATGAAAGAGGCAGGCACCTCAAAGGGGGAAGGTGTTGCTTAAGTTCCCTGGGAAGTGTGATAAAACAAGGAGCAGCTGAGACAGGTGGCTTCCTTTGAGTAAGGCGAGATGTCAGTGAAAGGACTACCTTGCAGAAACCTTCAAGGGAAAGATCGAGGCTGCAGAAGAGTGTACTTGTAGTAAACAATGGAATGAGGCTTCCAGAGAGCCTAGTAAAGCTTGAAGGAAGTTTAGTAAAAGAAAGAAGATTTGTATCTTCCTTCCTTCCTTAATGGATAAGTAACATGAGGATGAGATGGTTCTTGAATATGTTAAGACATGCATTTGGAGTAGTGGCCAGGGAAAACTGAAGTCCCGGTGTGAACAGAGACCTCACAAGGTTAGCAGACTAAAGTTTTGTGTGGTATTCAAACAGTACAGTATATTGCTAAGGAAGTCTTTGAGTACTCTTTGAGATAAACTCTTTCAGCTGATTAGGGAGATGTCTAGCTGGATTCGTGAGTGCCTCACTTCTGCCATCATCATAGTGATCAGTTATAACTAGACTTCAACCATTCCTCTTACCCCACTGCTGCAGAAGGGAGATATTCTCAATGGTCACCCATCCATGGAGTCCCAGCACATCCAGTTGCTAGGTGGCCTGAGTTCTGGGGTCATAATAGGGGAGTCCTGAAGCTACTGGGGGAAAACAGACCCTGAGCAAAATCTTCCCCATATGGTCAGAGAGGGGATAAGCAGGATCCCCCATTGCCTAGCTCTGAGTGAGATCATGGAAGCCACTGGCTGGTGAAGAGCTACAGAGGATAAGTTGTGAAATACTTTCAGTTCCACTCAGAAGGGGTTTCAGAGTGATTTCCAACCCACCAGGAGTACAAAGGGTGTTAGGAGGAACCAATGGAAACAAATTTGTCCTGTCATCTGCAAAACACTTGGGAGACAGAAGCAGAGATTCTGTACAGCAGTTGCTCATACGGGAGCTCTTGTTGAAATGCAGATTCTGAGTCTGTAGGTCTTGGGTGGAGCCAGAGATTCTGCATTTCAGACCAGCTCACAGGGGATGCCAATGCCATTGGTCCACAGGTCATAGTTGCAGTTGGTAGGTAAAGAGGGGAGCAATTTGATGAGTGGAAGAGAAAGCCCTTATAATCTTTGGGAGAATGGGCCTGGCTCAGAGAAGTTGGTCTGTGAGTAGAGAGAGTGAGTGGGAAAGAGAGAAGGTACTGTGAGGCTCTGCAGAGAAAAAAAAAAAAAAAATGTAAATCAAGAAGCCTGAAGGCAAAGGGCAAAGTCATTTCTAGGTCCAGATGGCACAACTGACAGCTGAGTAATAGCTTAACATCGACCGTTAATTGGCAGAATTTTCAACTATATATTTGGTTTCTCCATTAGGTCATCTGCCATGTATCATAAGGCAAATTAGAACAAAACCAGAATGTATTTTCCCAGAGACAGTGCTAGAAGCTATTACAGTAGGTGGCACTCTTGCATTACATTAAGAGCTTAGCAAAGGAGCAGTAGAAGCCTCAGGTTTGCCTTGTAAGGTAATTACAGAATATAGTAAATCTTCCTTAGGTCTCCCTTTACTATCTGAGAACGCACATAGATTTTTCCTTCTCCCTCCAACATAGGCATGCATCCTGTACAGATGGTGTGTTCTATCCTTCAGGTGCTTCACGGAGTTCTAGTGAGTGTAATGCAATAAGCAGTGATTTGAATTTATGCCAACTTTCACTGATGCCTGTAGTCTGCTTCCCTTAGAGTTCAAGACCACCAACAACCCCTTGATTATGTGTTCTCATTGGACCATTCTGTACACAGTTTAGTTCTGACAAGTGCATGCCACTGTTGCTTTTCCTTCTATTCCCTCTTTGAAGGGAAACCCATTAATCAGGTCAATTTAATTTCTTCCCCATCAAAAACACTTGGAAATTCCTCTCATCTCTCTCACCAGGCCATCCCCTCTCTTAGTGTTAACATCCCTTAGCTGAAATCCTGAATGATGAAATTTTATTTAGAACTGACTCTAATTTCCTCCTTAAGGTGGCAGCTAACTTCATATTAACTAAGAAACAGCATTCCCACCTCGACTTACTTTCTTGCCAAGCCTCGAGTCACTGTAGACATTTTCTGGGTTCAATCATATTTAAGAAGTTGGGAGGCCCAAATCCCTCCCACAAACTCCCATATGCTCTCAGGAACCAAAGCCTTTCTCTGAACTATTCCAGCGTGTTCCTTGTGGGTGGTGAAAATTTCCAGGGGCAGTGTATACTGGGAGCAGTGAGCCTGTGGTGCCTGGGGTTTTCCCAATACTCCCAAAGCACATCGTCACCTTCCCACCTACGATTCACTTCCAGCATTTCATTCATGTGCCTTAAATGATCTCTGACCACCACAATCCCAAAAGAACCATCAGGTTTGCCCAGTTCTCTTTCTGATCCCTGAGAGAGCTTAGAGAGGTCACTGAGACTAGAGGCCTTGGTTCACTGTTTGAGTCATTTCCAAACCAGCTGACATCCTTAAAGGTGCTGGCCGTGGGAGCAGCAGCCATGGGGGATGTTCGAATTTCAAAGATATTACTCAATGTGACCCCTGATTAATGAGGCATAGTAAAGGGGAGCTATCAACTATATTACCGTTATCAGCAATCTTTTCAACACAGCAGGTGGTGATTGAGTTGTCTAACTCTGCTGGTTTTCCCAGTTCTAGGATTTAAATTTATAGAACCCTAGTACTAGAAAAACCCTTAGAACATTTAATCTGCCCCTTCATTTAACAGATGAGGAAACTGAGTCTCATAAAGGTTGCAGTTTGCACAAGCATACATTCAGTTAGCAGTGAAGTGAGGACAGAAGTCTTATCTCTAGGTGCCTAGCATATATGCACAGTTCCAGAGCTTATCTAGTCCTTCGGTATCATTACTGATAAGATAGCATCTAGGTATTGTGTAAAGAGAAATGAAGTTATTTTTTTCTCCCCTCTTGTTTCTCCTTCCCTAATCCCTACCTTTCCTTTTTTAGATGCTGCTCCCCTGAAGATTAAGGCTTATTTCAACGATACTGCAGACCTGCCATGCCTATTTACAAACTCTCAAAATCTAAGCATGAGTGAGCTGGTGGTGTTTTGGCAGAACCAGGAAGCATCGGTTCTGTATGAGCTATACTTAGGCAAAGAGAAACCTGACAATGTTAATCGCAAGTATATGGGCCGTACAAGTTTTGATTGGGAAAATTGGACCCTGCGACTTCACAACATTCAGATCAAGGACCAGGGCTCATATCAATGTTTCATCCATCACAAAAAGCCCAAAGGAATGGTTCTCATCTACCAGATGAATTCTGACTTGTCAGTGCTTGGTATGTGGTCAATAGTGTGTTCTGATTCTTGATCTTCTCAGATGAGACTGCAAATAAATAGGGAAACATTTGAGTTGAGGGAGAAGAGGTTTGAGGGGCCCAGGGGAGAAGGAGGCCTATAGAGAGAAGCAGAGAACAGCCATTTCTGGGGAAGTCCATTTGAAGGGAGTTCAGGGTCTGGGAGTAGAGAACTGAAAGTCCTTTGTGCTTTTTATAGTCTGCTTCTGAAGGATCAGTAAGAATCTGCTCTGGGGACAAAACAGAGCTAAGTGAATAAAGGTAATATATATGGCTGAGGGAAAACCGTGGGTAATTTGGCCATTACTAAGTTTATAGAACCATGTGGACCTCAAATCTTTTACATTCATTTTCTCCTTTGGTACAAGATTTTTCACCTTCTAAATCTTTGCCTGGAGCTCCTAGGAAGGGTGACAGCTGACTGATTTGGGTTTTCCCTGCAGCATCCTATAGATTGCTTATGAGTTGTCTGCTGCTACAACCATTGGCCTGGTAGACAGAAGGGAAATAACCCAACAAACATAATCCCACAAACTGGCAAACCAACTCCTGTGCTTCACCAGACTTTAAAAGGTCTAACTGTCACTACAGATTTTTTTAAACAGTAAAATTAATTTTTTGTTTTGGTACACAGTTCTATCAGTTTTATAGATTACATATAGTTTTATGTAACTACCATTATTAACAGGATATAGAACATTCCAATCACCCGAAAAAATTCCTTCATGCTATTCCTTTATAGAGTCATACTCTCTCTGCATCCATAACCCTTATTTTGTATCCTATAGTTTTATCTTTTTGAGAATGTCACAGGGAGCCACACAGTATATAACCTTTTAAGACTGGCTTCTTTTATTCAGTATGCCTTTGAGATTCATCCAAGTTGTTGCATGTATCAAAAGTTTGTTTCTTTTTAATGCTGAGTAGCCTTTTATTGTTTAGCCATTCAACTCAATGAAAGACATTGGGTTGTTTCCAGTTTGGGGCCATTATGAATAGAGCTGCTGTGAAAATTCATGTACAAGTTTTTGTGTGAATTCAAGTTGCCATTTCTCTAGAGTAGATACCAGTGTGGTGTTACTGCATCCAGGTTAATTTCTGATGAAACTGGAAAATGCAGGTCCATGTCTATTCTGAAGCCACAGTGTAGAACACAGGCAAAAGGAGAAATGGAGTGGAGAGCTGCTCCCTTTGACCCCTGTGTGATTCAAACTAGGCTGCAGGGCTTTTGGAACATTTAACCAAGTGGTAAATCAATGTTTTCAAAATGTGGCCACGTACTATTGGAGGAACATAGTATGTTTTAGGTGGGACATGGATAAACATTTTTAACAGTTTTGTGTTTGTTTTAATGTATATTATAAAAACTATAACTAACTTATCCAACCTGTGATATTGCTAATAAGGCTAAATAAGGTTTGACAACCCACCTTCTGTAGACCACACATGAAGTATAAGAAGAACGCTCAAATAATATGTTGATATAGCAAAACTTGTAAAGATATATGCAATGACTGATATTTTAGAAACAACATACTAAATTATAAATTAGTATGTAGTACATGCAAACTTCCTAGTTACTATAGAAGAGGAAGAGATTTAGTTGGCAGAAAGTACATAAGCCAGGTCTAGGGGCAAGGTGCCAGTTATCCTCAACCGCCAGAAAATATGAATGGTAAACAAGGGCAAGGGAAGCAGTGTGTTCATCAAGATCATGTATTTTTCCCTAAAATGACTGGATTTGGCCTTCATTTTATAGTATGTTATGAAGACACCTTGACACTCATGTGAAAAACCAGTATTCTGAATTTCTAAATCCAAAATCCCCACCCACTCACCTACCACCATCCTGTGTGGGTTTCTGAAAGGTATGACCCAGGGCATGCCAACATCATGAATTTGGTTAGTTCCTGGTGAGACTTTAGCTCAACCCTTTCTGCTCTCTTAGTCTGGTGAACCGGAACATACCCAGTGGAAACCTAGACCCTAGAGTCAGTCCACTTCTCCTTTCAAAGACTCCACTCCCTGGAATAGTGTCTTCATTATAAATCTTTGGTGACTCAGTTTCAACCTTTCTGTCACTCAGAGAGCACTTCCTTGATTTGGAATAAGCAGGAAGCAAGCATGGCCCAAAACTCTATTCTTTAAAAATAAATGTGAGGTCATTATGTGCCTTTCACCTTGGAGTGAGGCCCACATTTTAGATACCCTGGGGCTCTGAGCCCTAGATCAAGCACCTAGTTATTTTCTGTTCTCTTCTAGATATATCTAAACTTAGACTGATTTTTTTTTGTATCTCTATTCTGTTTTCAGCTAACTTCAGTCAACCTGAAATAATAGAAATTTCTAATATAACAGAAAATTTGTGCAGAAATTTGACCTGCTCATCTATACAAGGTTACCCAGAACCTAAGAAGATGAGTTTTTGGCTTAAAACTGAGAATTCAACTACTGTGTATGATGGTGTCATGCAAAAATCTCAAGATAATGTCACGGAACTGTACAACGTTTCCATCAGCTTGTCTGTTTCACTCCCTGCTGTTACAAGCAATATGACCATCATCTGTGTCCTGCAAACTGAGCCAATGAAGACAGAGCTTTTCTCCTCACCTTTCTACATAGGTAAAGCTGCTTCCCAAGACTATTTCTTTCATCAGGTATTATACACAAATGCTTCATGCAGGTGATCTAATTCCTCCCCCGCTGCCCTCCCCCCCTTATTAGGAAACCTCCAACTGGGCCATTTTATGATGCTATTAGGATGGACCCAGCTAGAGGGCTCCTGCTTCACCCAAGTAATGTAGAGACCAAGAGGCTATGAGCCTATGATGTACTTGAAGAAACATGTTCTTACCCTTGAAACTGACTCAGTAGTTTAGGCTACTGTTGGATGGAGAATTCTGAAGTTTTGGTCAGGAAATGCAGGATTCTTCCAGGCTAGAATTCTTCCGTTGATTAAAACACATACACACAGGCACGCGCACCATGCATACAGTACTTGTTACGAGTACGGAGCCATTCTAGACATTACTGGTTTTAAGGATAAAAAGTAAAAAGTGTAAAACATCCTCTCTGCCCTTAAGAACCTTCCTATAGAATCAGAACTCCATGATGGAAAACTGGATTTTAAAAAGGTTGACTTGGAATCTAAATTATATTCCATGGAAATATTTGACTAAATTTAAAACAAAAGCAACTGAGAGTTTTATGGGCATTCAGAGGCAGGCAAGATCCTTGAGGGTCAGAGGAGGCTTCCTAAAGGAAGGGGGACCTTATAACACCACAGAAGAAATTGTTGGGCTTGATAAGTGAGAAGAGGGGAAGGCATTCTAGATGACGAGTTTCCCAAATTTCAGTGACTTCCTAAGCAGAAAAATGTTGAGACACTATCTGGACTTGGCAGGTAAGAGGACCACAGTGGATAGCTGTATCTGATGTAAGTGCAGAAGGCGTGTCGAAGAAAGACTCCAAGGCAGAAATGCTTGTGGCATGTTCACAATGTGCTGCAGGGACCAGTTGAGTGGAGGAAAGGGTGGAAAATAATCAGTGTCCACTAGTAGGAGCCTGACATTTTAAAGTCCTGGCTTTGCCCCAGAGGGCATATATCCAGATGTGAGACTTTCCTTTGGAGAAGCAATAACTGCAAGAGTCCCTCCTGGAATAAAAATGCTCTGCACCCACCCTGCCCCATCACTGCTTGTGGCTGACCTTGACCCCTGCATCTGCCTTCCACTTGCCTTCGCCTCCTTTCCAGCCCTGACTGCTTGGCTTGCCCATTCCAGTGACATCTATCCAATTCCTTGCTCCATCTCCTGGTGTCTCATCGTTCAGACATAACTTGGCCTATGGACATACTCTATGGACAGCCCCTGGGGCCAGTCCCCACGAACCAACTTTAAGACTATGCCAGCCCGCTCTCCTGGAACTGATTTCCTTCCACTCAGACATCTCAGCCTCTGGGAGTCCAGTAAATGGGGGAACCACCCAGCCTGTCCCAGTTGCTTCTATTGTTGCCTCTCTTGGCCTGATAGAAGCCTCTCCAAGCTATACCTGAAGCTCAGTACCTTCTTATAGCCATGGATATCACCATACATAACTTGCCCCAGTGCTCTCTGCTATGGCTCCCGCAGTCTATACATGAGCATGGGCTTGCCACCACTCTAGCCTCATCATGGCTCACCTTTCTGCTGCTTCTCCACTCCGGTGCTGCCAAAACTCCTCGGGTACCACCAGCTTCAGAATATTTTCAGCTCTAGCTGCCTCAGGAAGGGGCTTGCCTCTTTGCAACCCTATTGTATGGCTTTGATAAGAGATAGGTTAGATTCTGAGTCAAGGAAGCTTTTGGGGTGTCAAAAGGTAGCAGTTGCCATGTTAACAGGTATAACCCCCTTTTACTGGGAATGCCAAACAGACTCGAGTGAGATAAACTAGGACAGACTCAAAGGGGATTGAATATGGCCTGCAATACCTACAACCCCTTTTCTTTATGTCCCAGGATCAGGGTACTTGTCCACAAATTGTAGCTAAGCTAACAGGAGATTGCCTGGTTCTATTTTTCCTATAATTTAGGATTAACTTCCAGAACTGTTCCCAAAAGTGTCTATAAAATGGGAAACTCAGTTCTAAGTTTTCTCCATAAAGTCTATTTTTCAACTTCCCAGAAATTTAGGAGTTTCCATGCAAACAAGTAAGTCCTGACCTCCAGGGAGCTGATTTTGACCTTGCTTCCTCAGGGCATGAAGAAATATCAAAGGTTTTTCTAGTAGGGTAGACATGCTGAAAGCCATGGGGAGGAAGCCTACTGTGACCTCAGTAGAAAAAACAAACAAACAAGCAAAAACTGGACGTAGGGGCCAGTGAGGAAGCTGTCCCATTTGTTTAAGTGAGAGGTGTGTGGAACCTGATCTGGAGATGGTAGTGGACAAAGGACTTACCACAAGGGTAACTTCAGGACATGGGGACTGACTGCAGGTGGGCTGGATAGCAGACACTGCACAGATGGCTGCACATTCAGAGCCTCAGCACAGATGCCTTACCCAGATTCCAGAATCATGGGCCAGGCTGACCCTCTTCTTCCAGATTATGGTCAGTGTCATTCCCACCTCCAAGAAAGGAAGGCAGCTCAGTCTATGCGTTTGGCCAGAAGCACAGGCCTAGTTCTTAGTTAGCTGCTGAGGCCCTGAAACTGGGACTTTCTACGGCTTCATATTGTGGATTTTAGGGTCGTCTTGCCCTAGAGCCCTGGGGAGATGCTGGCAGGTAAATAAAGAGAACAGCAGCTAATATAAACTTTTTGTAAACAACCTTCCTGGCTGATTGAAAACTTGTGGTTATTTCTAGATCCTAAGGTCCCCCCGTTCCAGCCCCCAGACTACACTGTCTGGATTGCAACAGCTATACCTCTAACATTGGCAATTGGAATTCCGCTGATACTCCGTTATATTCCATGTAGGAGGAAGAAGAAGAAGCAACCTGGTGTCTCTAATGAACGTGGTGAGTCAGTCTTTGTCATCCCTGCAGATTGTCACTTTGTAGTTACTTCCCAGTCAGCTGCCTTCTAGAGCTGGTTGGCTGAGCCTGGACTAGCCAAAAGTCAGCAAGTTGTTGGAGGAAAAGGTTTTCCCTCGGGCTTTGGAGGCTATGTAGACTGGACTCAGCAGCTGATAATGTTTCTCTAGAACTTCAAAGAAAGGAAACATTTCTAACCTAAGGTTCACAAATGTACTTCTGGTCTCCAGGCAAAGCTGATTATTACTTCCTTTCTCTACCTCACTTCATGAGGTTATTGTGACAAATCAATAAAATACAATGATGAAAATATTAACACTTCTAAATGTTAGAGATTATGGACCTGGTGGTGTTCAAGCAGGGATATTTGCTAGATGACTGCAAGATTCACCTTCTTCATCTCTAGGTTTCCTGTGAAATATGTTAGATGAATTGTTCCCAATTGACTTGTAAAAAATAATATTAACTTTTACTGATTATGAAGTAATACATATCCATTATCAAATAGACCAAAAATAAAAATCACCTATAATTCTACTAGTAAGAAAAAAAATGATTACATAGACAGCATTTTTGGTGCATATCTTCCAGATTTTTCTATGTATAAATCTGTTATTTTCCATAATTGACATAATATTATAAGGGCTATTTTTCACAATTTTGATAAGATCATATGTACTGTGTCCCAACTTTGTTGTATTAAATGTAGCAAGACAATTTTCAATGTCATAAATATTCTACAGCATCATTTGAAATGGCTGCAAGATATTCCATTATGTGGATATACCTTACTTTATTTCTTTAACCAACCCCATTTGTTGGACACTTGGGTTGTTCTGAAAGTTTTGCTATTATACACAGCCTCCCCACTGACTTCTATTGTAAAAGTGTTTAATGGGAACAAAGTGGTTCCTGAATTCATAATAATCCCATGCCTATTTGTGATTTGGGCAAGGTTCTAAGATAATATTGGATTGGACTTCATCTCAGTATTTGCCTCCAATAGGAGTTAATTTGGTTGGTGCTAATAATTAAGGTAACTTTTTACCTTCTTATGGTGGAAAGCACAAGATGAGTAATGGTTCTGGCCAGCATCTTATTTCAGATTTCAGAGTACTGATTTTAAGATATATCTAGAAAACAGATTGACATTAGCAGTCATTGATTGCATCACTGCACCTATATTTTAAAAACAGGAAGTTGTGGAATAATTATAAATTTTAAATAAATTAATACAAAGCATATGACAGAGCCATTCAGACTGCCAAAGTATGGAGCATGCTGAGAGATTTCTATGACATAAAAGTCATAGTCATAAAATTCAGATCACGAAGTCAGATGTAGATGGCATATCATGCTTGTCTAGGCTTTGACTTTTCAAGGTGAGAGTTTTGAGCTTCTCTTTCTTTAAATCTCATTGCTATTTTGCCAATATGCAGAAGGAACTTTCAGTTTGGGAATAGGCTATTTCCTAAATTTTCTTTCACATTGGAATGATCAGCTTTCAAATGAAACAAAGAAGGGATGCGGAAAAAGAGTAAGAATGAGGCAATCAGAAAACTTTAGGAGACTAGATGAGGGAGATAAAGAAGGTGTGTGTATACACATGAGAGAAGTTGGGAGTTGAAGAAGCTATGTGTGTGCAGACGAGATGGTCAGATTGTGCTATGAGTGGCAAAGGGCAGAAGACAAGACGGAACAGTCCGTATATGACCCCCCAGAATGTGATAAAGAATATTGGTAGGAAAAAGTTGTTTGGTCAGTCGCCTGTGCCAGTGAGTTTGGTGAAAGAGAGGAGGCTTGATATCACTGGAGGTAAGGGATTTGCCATGTATAACCAACCATGCCATGTAGATATGAGATGTTTGTAAATTTGGGTTCTGTCATTTCAGCAATATCTACCCCTTGCTTTGTGGTTACTTCTGGCATTGGCTATGTGATAGACAGAATAATGCCCCCAACAAGATGTCCACCTCCTATACTCTAGACCCTATAATATGTTCTCTTACATGCCAAAAGGGACTTTAGATAGATGATTAAGGTACCAATCGTGAGATGGTGAGAGCAGCTTGGACTACCCAGGTGGGCCTAATCTAATTACATGAGTCAGTGAACCTTTCCCAGCTAGGGTGGAGAGATGAGCTGCTATAGAAGAAGGAGGAGAGATGTGAAGCTTGAGAGAGGCTCAATGCACCATTGCTGGCTTTGAAGATGGAGGAAGGGGGCGGTGAGTCTCTAGAACCTGGAAGTGGCTCTCAGGGGACAGCCAGCCAGCAAGGAAATGAGATCTCAGTTTTACAACCATGAGGAACTGAATTTTGCCAACGGACAGATGTTGAAGCAGTCATAATCCATCCACAGAGACACAAGCTTAGCGATAACTAGTAGGAATTTATCCCCAAATGGAGCTTCCTCCTAATCCAACATTAATCTTTTTCTCAGAAGAGACAGCCCTCAAACTAACTAACCTGGGGTCAGAGGTCCTGTCCAGTGTTTGTTGACTAATTATAGTTTTTCTATGCCTCAACTATACATATTTAACCTGCTCATGCTGCTTAAATGAATAAAAGGGAAATTTATGGTTTTTCTAGCTGGTTTCCAATCTCTCTTCTCCTTTTTTGTTTTTCCAAATGGGGTAGATAAGGCATGACAATTTGTAACTATGAATTACTGTCTTCTCCAAATCAGAAGTCACACTATAAGTTTACCCATTGGGGAGAAAGACAAAAATAGCTCCTCCTGAAATTTTACTTCCTCATTTGGGCCTTGTATGACTGAAATGTGTATATAATAATGCCCTAGAAACCAACAGTTATTACAGCTTGCCTCTCTAGAACAAACCTAAAAGAGTCTCAACTCTTTCAGGAATGATTTTTTAAAGGCCAAGTATCTTTTCCAAAATAAATAATTTTTAATGAACATTTTTTTTTTTTTTTTTTTTTTTTTTGAGACAGAGTCTCTCTCTGTTGCCCACGCTAGAGTGCCGTGGTGTCAGCCTAGCTCACAGCAACCTCAAACTCCTGGGCTTAAGCAATCCTTCTGCCTCAGCCTCCCGAGAAGCTGGGACTACAGGAATGAGCCACCATGCCCAGCTAATTTTTTTTTTCTCTATATATTTTTAGCTGTCCAAATCGTTTCTTTCTATTTTTAGTAGAGATGGGGTCTCGCTTTTGCTCAGGCTGGTCTCGAATTCCTGACCTCAAGCGATCCTCCTGCCTTGGCCTCCCAGAGTGCTAGGATTACAGGCGTAAGCCACCGCGCCTGGCCTTTTAACCAACATTTAAACAGAAACAACCATTCATAGGGCTTAAAAACTGAAAGTTGGTGATATCATCACATTTGCCCATCAGAATGCTAAATTTGTAATCAAATCTGAAAGTTTAGAAGATGCTTTTTTATTGTCTGTTTTCATTTTTAAAAAGAGGGTTTTTAAAAAAAAATATGATGATGATTTTGTCATGGGTATGAAAGGATAATTTAATTATTCTGTGTTAGTCTACAGACATCCGAAATACTGTGTTCAGTCTAAGCACCATTATTTTTAAGAAGAACGTTGACAAATATATAACCTAATCAGATTTATAAAGTATCTGGGAGCTCAAATAAGAAACAGCTCAACTAACTGAGGCTGCTTCACCTGAAAGAAACCCTGAGGGGGACATAAAATGCTGCCTTCAAACATCTGAAGAGCAATAGGGTGGAAAGGTTGGATTGACAGTGTGGTTCCAAAGGGCATCTCAATGAATGGAAGTTATGAGAAGGTAAAAGGAAATAAGAGAAACTTTCCTAATAATTAAAGCTCTTTTAAAACTGTACAGAAGAAATAAATTTCTGCTGCCTCCCATAAAGGATTAACTGCTACAGGAATTTCCCTCCTTCCATAAGGAGACAAAATATATGAAACAACAGTTTTCAGATATTGGACAACAAGTGGACAACTGTCGTCCCTGAGAGAAAGAAGAAGATGAGATGAGCCCTGTGATTGCCCCAACTTACTGCCTGGAGTTGGTGTCCAGGCTTCTCTGAAGGTAGGGGGAGCCTTGACGCCAAAACTAGAAAAAGACATGACAAGAGAAGAAAACTACAAACATCCCTTGTGAATATAGATGCCAAAATCCTTAACAAAATTAGCAACTAAAATCTAGCAATATATTAAAAGTACAATACATCATGACCAAGTGGGGTTTATTCCAGGAACGTAGGTTAAGTTCAACATTCAAAACGCAGGAAATTAATCTCACCATATAAACAGATTGAAAACAAAAACCATATGATCATGTCAATGGATACAGAAAAAGCTTTTGACAAAAGTAATACCCATTTATAATTTTAAAAAGAAAGAAAAATTCATATAAAAATAGGAATACAAACGGACTTCCTTAATGAGATAAAGAACATCTATCAAAATCCTTCTGTTCATACCTTATTTAACAACGAAAGACTGATTGCTTTCCCCCTAAGATTGGGAATAAGGCAAGGATGTCCACTCTCCTTACATTTGTTCAACATTTTACTGGAAGTCATGGCCAATGCATCAAGGCTAGAAAATGAAATAAAAGGCTTTCAGAGTGGAAAGAAAGAAGTAAAACTATCTTTTTTCACAGATAACATGATTATGTTTGTAGAAAATCCTAAGGAATCTATTTTTTAAAAAAGCTGTTAGAAATAATAAATGAGTGTCCGAAGTCATGGGATACAAGGTCAATACACAAAATCAATTATATTTATGTATACTAACAAACAATTAGACACTGAAAAAATTTAATCACATTAATAGCATGCTAATAGTAGCATCAAATAATAGTAAAGGCTTGGGAATATATTTAACAAAACAAGTACAAGATCTGTATACTGAAAACTAAATAACATACTATGGATAGAAATTAAAGTAGACCAAAATAAATGGAGATTTATGCCATGTTCATGAATCAGAAGACTAGATATTGTTAAGATATCAATTCTCCCCAAATTGATTTATGGATCAAAGCAATTCCAGTCAAAATCCTGGCAAGCTCTTTAGTGGAAATTTAAAATCTGCCTCTAAAAGTTAATGGAAATGAAAGAACCTACAATTGACAAAAGAATTCTGAAAAATAAGAACAAAGATACAAAGATGGATTTAAACTACCTAATTTTAAGATTTACTACACAGTTATAGTTATTTACTATACAGTTAGTAATCAACATAGCATGATGTTGGTGAAATGACAGACATATCAATCAATGGGACAAAATAGAGAGTCAAAAACTAAATTCACATAGTTAACTGATTTTGACAAAGGTGTCAAGGTAATTCCATGCAGAAAGGATATTCTTTTTAACAAACGGTGTTGGAACAATTGATATGGAAAAATATGAACTTAGACACACACAAAATAACTTAAAGTAGATCATAGACCTAAATATAAGAACTCAAATTAAAAGACTTCAGAAAGAAAACATAGGAAAAAATCTTTGTGACCTTAGATTAGCCAAATCTTCTTAGATAAGACACAGAAAGCACAAACCATATCATAAAAAGATAAAATTGATAAAATGGAATTCATCAATATTGAAAACGTTTGCCCTTTGACTGTTAAAAAAAAAATGAAAAGTCAAGCCACAGACTGGGAGAAAATGTTTGTAAAATATATATGATGAAGGACTTGTATACAGAATATATAATTATATATTATTGCCCCATAATAAGATAACCCATTTAACAAAAGGCAGGAAGCAAAAGACTTGAAAAGACACTTCCAAAAGAAGATAAACAAATGGCCAATAAGGATAGTCACACAGTCACAACATCATTAGTCATCAGGAAAATGCAAATTAAAACTATAATAAGGTACCACTATGTGCCCACTAGAATGGCTACAATTAAAAGGACTGATGATATCAAGTGTTGGAGAGGACGTGAAGCTACTGAAACTCTGATGCACTGCTATACAGTCACCAATCCTAGACATTTACCCAAGGAAAAAAAATTTTAATGTCTATATAAAGACTCACACACAAATGTCTGTAATGCCTGTCTTCATAATATCAAACTTGGTATCCTAAATTTTCATCAATTGGTAAATGGATAAACAAATGGTGGTACATTCATACAATGAAATACTGCAATTCTATAGGAAGGAGTGGACTACTGGAAATACACAACAACGTAGATGAATTTCAAAAGCATTATGCTAAGTGAAAGAAGACAGATGCAAGAACACTAAACATTTTATGATCCCGTTTATATGAAATTTGAAAAAAACAAAACTATTGTGACATTAAGCAGATCAACGGTTACCACAGAAAGGAGTGGGGGCATTTGATTGAATGGGAACATGGGAAGGGGGAGGAAGGGATAGGTAAATTCACACCTAAAGGGTACAATGCACACTATCTGGGTGATGGACACACTTATAACTTTGACTCAAACTGTACAAAAGTAATTCATGTAACCAAAATGTTTGTACCCCCATAATATTCTGAAATAAAAAAAAATTTAATGTCATAGCAAAACTACCATAACCAATGTCAAAATTCAAACAATAAACTGGGAAAAGCATTTGTGGAAAAAAAAGAAATTTTACTTCCTTCCCTAGTGGAAGTAAATTCTTAGTGGTACTTATATACTGCCACTAAACACTATTTTAAAAAAATGGAACAGGAGGGAACTTTTTGAGCTTATGTAAATGTTCTCTATCTTGATTGTGATGGTAGTTACATGGCTGTATACGTTTGTCAAACTCACCAAACTATGCTGAAAATATTGTTTATTAATTATACATCCATAATGCTGATTGTTTTTAAATATACTCCTACATAAAAGAGAACTGCCAATGATAGGAGGTGTTCAAGAAGACTCTATTTAGAAAGACTGAATCACAAAACCATCAAGGGTGTTGTTGAGAGGATTTCTATGGGCACCCAGTTAACAACCCCTACGGTAAGGCTCTGAGCAGGACAATAGCACCATGATAATAGTCAACCTACAGGAATTTACAGCCCAAGTTGCATCAGTAGTAAGTCCGGATCAGTAGCAACTCAGGCTTTGGGAAATCTATCTGGCTAGAGATTTCCCACTTAGGCCCATCCATGCAACATTGTGTAGTATTTTTAGCATCATCTGGCGATTTAGACATCAGCATCTTCAAGATTTCTTTTCCTCCTCCTTCTAAACTTTGCTTTCAGAGGATTGGAAACTCTTTTCCAATCACTAAATGATTGCTAAAACTAAATGCATTACCCTTCCCAGTGGTATTTTTATTTTAGCAAGGATAGGGCTGTAAGTGAAAAATCTATTCCAACATTAGAATTTAAGGCACTATGAGCAAGGAAAGGCATTTACTTTTTGGATGCAAGGAACTCCTTCCCAATTCCACTGAAATTACATCATTTAAGTAAATCTCTTTTCCATATATAAAGTCACAACAATTTCTCTCTGAGTCCCAGGACTTTGGAGCCTCTTCAGATTTTCCCTCTTTTAGTATCTATAGGGAATACCTTTTCAGAGGTTGTTTTTGGTGTCTTTCAGAAACCATCAAAATGGAGAGGGGAGAGAGTGAACAGACCAAGAAAAGGTGAGTCCTGACCCTGCAACATTGTTGAAAGAGGTATGATACCCTCTTTCAAGTTACAGTGTCTCTAACTTGAATAGGCTTGAGCCTGAGGCATATTAAGACCTCAGCAAACACAAACTAATGAGGAGCAAAAGAAAAGTGAGACTAGTTAGGACTTAGAGAGAAATAACCTGTCTGTAAATGGATGCCCAAAAAGCATGGCAGGCTCTGTCATGTAAAAATCAATACCAAAGGGTTCTGATGTGGTGAGCATGGACTGCATCTTATTCACCACAGTAACCCCAGTACCTAGCACAGTGCCTGGACTAGTGGGCATCCTACACGTGTGGAATGAATAAGTGAAGAGTGATAACATGTTCCCTTCAGCCTCAGCGTCTTAGCACCTGCGGTGCCCTGTTTAGAATGTGCTTCTGCCACTTCTCCACCTCATTCTTACCTCAAGCAGCGCTTTCTTTAAAACCCTTCCCTAAACTGGATCATGTCCACCTGTCACAGTGTCATGTGGATCCCTGGGCTTTTTCTTCATAACACCAGATTATACTTACATATTTGTGTAATTATCTTCTGAAACTCTATGAAATAGATTAAACTAAGCTTTATGGAGAGAAGAGACTGTATCAGTTAAGCTCATCTTTGTGCTGCCAGCACCTGGCACAGTGCTTGGAATATAGTAGGTGCTCAATAAATATTTGTTGAAAGAATGAATGGTGTATGAAGTTTCAGGGTGATCAGTCCTTTCACAGCATGATATGGTCAGGTCATCTGTACCTCCATCCCTTCTGAGGAATTGAGCTCTCAAGATTATCAAGGCTCTGACCACATGGTCATGGGTCAAAGTAACCCTCATTCACAAGGCTGGTTGCAGAGACAGGGTCATGACCCCAGGGTGCAGAGATCACCAGAGTGCCCAGCACTTATCTGAATAAACCAGCCGCTGTGATTCTAGCAAGAGTAATTCCAAGCATCCTGGATGGTGAGCCTGGGTGCTGAGATCCTGCCTACCCCAGCATACTCTATTCCAGAAATGGTCTGGAAGAGCCTGGAGAAGGCTGGCAGCAGGGAATCAGCATGGGGAGGGGGCGGGGCCAGACAAAAATGAAAGGTGGTTGTTGAAGCATGGATGACAGTGTAGACCAGGGAGGGTTCTTTTCTCCTGCCTTCTCCACCTCTCTCTTCAATAGTTTGTTTCTCCTCATTGCTGTTGCAATGGCCTCCTCTACTCTGCCATATCATTGAAATCTAGAAAAAGAAAGTGCTGTACTATGAAATCTCACTCAATGCTTTTTTCTGTTTTTCCAGAGTAAAAATCCGTGTACCTAAAAGCTCTGACGAAGAATTCCAGTGTGTTGTTAACAGTTCGGAGATACCCTCAGGCGACAGAAATGCTACACGTTTTTAATTAAAAAGTAAAGTCCATACACGTAGCCATTTTTTTATACCTTTTCCTTTGCAAGTTTTTGGGCAACCTTTTTTATTTCTCAGAAGGCAAGAAAATATTACTGTTAGTAATAGTGGGGGCTCCTGGACTCCCTGCAGGTGAAACAGCCCCCCGGTAACACCAGCTCTGCGCCCTGAGCCAGGAGCAGACTCTCATTCTCCCACTACTTCTGTTCACTTCAGAGCACACCTGTGGGCCAAGCCCACCTGGTAGTTCCTAGCCCGGGCATGATGTTTAGGACAAATGCCTTCTGCTTCAGATCTGACTTCTCTCCTAATTCCACAAATTGTGTTTTTATATAGAACTCCCAGTTCCTGGAATACTGGCTTTTATCGGCCCAGAATTCTAAGGTGGTACCTCACTATATCTTGTGTACCTGTGACTGAACAACTACCTCTTCAGTCTGGGTGGGAGTTATATATTTTATGATGTGATAATGTTAATATATTGAAACATAAAGCCTTGTATAATAATGTAATTACTACATGCTAAAGAAAAGTCTACTCCTGCTAAGGAACGCTTGTCCCTCTGCCCAGGTCAGGGAGGAAAACAGTGGCCTAGGGTACAGTCACCAATGAGCAGACCAATGTAAATTTGGGGAAGTTAGGAGAGACAGGGATGCAACCAGCTTGGGATCCTGGAGCCACTTCTATCTGGGCTGCTGCTAATATTGAGGGGGAATCTCCTGCCCAAAAATCCCTGGCTGAAAGCACTGAATAAAAGGAAAGTGCTGGATCTTGTGAGTCCTATTTCTCTTCTGGAAAAACTGACTGGGGTAAGGCTGGGGTCAGCTGTGAAAGAACCAGTAGAGAGATCACAGTATTCAAAAGAAGAAAAAAACGAGAGATCTCGGCTCACAGAGAAACAAATGGAATGTCGGGCCTGTCCAGTCCTCCGACGAGTCTTGGAACAAGCAACAGATGGACAGTCTGTCCAAATGGACTTAAGACACACAGCAATTTCCTCAGTGGTCGGGGAGGGGTTATTGTGATGTCATCCGGCTGGAAGCCGAGCTGGGGCGGGACAGCATCATCTGGATACTGGGATGGATGGAAAGAGGCTTAGGACTCTCAGCTCCTGGCTGAGAGAGGAAGAGCTGGAGTGGAACTAGGAAAACCAGGACGCAGATCACCCAGATGGCTGCTTAGCCTGCAGATGTCCTAAGGGAATATGGGCTGGCCCAGAGTAGGGCTAGCAAACTTGTGTTTGAGGACTATTTATGCTCAAGGCAACCACAGGAAAACTGGTTACAGGAGAGGGATAAGAGGAAACCTGGCTCTAGGGTAGGATCAGTAAGGGATGGAACAGCCTCAGTCCAAACCGAAAGAGAACTTTGGGAGGCCCAAGCCACAAAAACAGTTCTTTTTATTTTCCGTAAGGGACCTAGAGGGCTGTAGACTGCTGTGCTAGTCATGCTCATCCTTGTAATTGTCCCATGTGTGCCCTGCCCCTGCCTTCATTAGACCTTAGCACCTGCTGGTTTCTGATATGTTTTATACAGAGCAGTTCTCAATAAATGTTTATTAAATGTATTTAAATGTCTATATTTTCTGCTTCCACTTCAACAATATTACTCACCCCTTGTCATCTGACACTCCCCACTCTGTCCTCTGAATATACTTCCTTTCTCTTGACATCTTTATGGCTAGAAGCCTCTGACTCATCCCAAATCCTCTCCTCCCTTTCCCCAACCGTTGTACAAGAAAGGCGGCTTTGACCTGTTTATCTCAGTGATGAGACATAAAAATATCAAGTAAGAATGGTTGTGTCTGAGGACAATTAGGAAATTCAGAATAAGGAAGGCATACTTCCTTTTGAGTTTGTGACATCCTGTACTGTGTAATTTTTAAATTATGTGCTTAGGTGGACATTAAACAAAAGCTTAATGTTTTACTATTCCTTGAAAATACTGATTGTAAAATAAGTGGATACACACATATGTGCATACAGCATGTGGGAAGAGCCAGAAAAATTCTGGGAAACAGAAAACCATCTAGACCCTGTGAAGGCAGGGATGCATCTAGTTTCTCCACCAGTGGACCCCAGGTGCCTAAGATAGTTGTCTGTCCTGTTGTCCATCTTTTTGTCTTTTTCTTCCATTTCTTAAAGATTTCCAGCTTTTCTGCTGTATTTTTTTATTTCTGCTATTATGTCTCATTTCCAGAGCTTTCTCCCATCTTCCCAAAACATATTTGTTTAAAGACTGAATAAAATATTAACATGCCCTCTGGTGAAAACATCCCTCTTATGTGTATTAAATTCTCTGACCTGCTGTGTTCCAAGTCTGGAGGGAAAAAAAGCAAAACAAAAAAGTTGAACGAAGGCATTAGGTATAATAACAGTACTAGCTAACATTACTGCATGTTTACCATGTGCCAGGCACTGATCTAGACCTTTAAACTCATTATCCTATTTAATGCTCACAATGACCTTGTGATGTAGGTAATAGGATATTATGCCCATTTTGCTGATGAGGAAATCTAAGCACAGAGATGTGTCAAATAATTTATTCAATATTGTTAACTTTGTAAGTGGCAAAGCTGGAGAGAATTTTGCAAAGCATCACCCCCTGTATCCTTTTATTTCCCAGCCTTTCTAGCTATAAAAAAGACAGCCTTTGAGTTGGTTGCAAGTTGAGTGCCTACCCCACATCATGTGCTACATTCCCTCAGCCCCCAAGGTGGTGCTTCCAGCAGACCCATCACTGAGCTTTCCATCAACCACTCCATCATCTTACAAGGCCAGATGCTGTGGATTATAAGACACATGATAAGACCAGTGAAATGAGACTTGAATCAGAGGGAAAGTGCACTGTGCATGCTGCCTCCAGCTCCTTCCTCTCCACCCCTGCAACTTACTATTCTTTTGCCATCCACCCCACTCCCTCTGCCATTCCAAAGCCAGTTTCATTCACTCAGTGTCCTCACATTTGTTAACCCAGGCTTGAAGGCAGAGAGCCATCTCTCTGACGACTGCTCCTGCCTGACCTTGCCTGACACTGCCAGCCCCGCTCTCCTGCCATGCTTGGTCATCGCTTGTCACCAGGCCAGGCAAGCATTCCTCCCACCTTAGTGCCCACTCCTTTTGTTTTCATTCAGGCCCTTACTTACTCATTCCTAGAACATGACAGTCACCACCCAACTGATCCCAGTCTCTTGTTTCTCTTACCCTGCATTCTATCCAAAACACCAGGAGGAACATGGAGGTAATGGTGAAAAGAAGGTCTCCCTCGCATTCCTTTTCCCTCGCCATGCAACTCTGATCTCCAGCTTCCCACGTATCCTTCCACAGACACGTTATGCCCATCTACACACACACACACACACACACACACACGCTCCCCTTACTCAGGCAGATTTGGTTTTATTCTACCCCACAGTCTAAGGAAACCAGAAGACTCTTGCTAGGATGATTAAGAGAAACACCAGTCTTCAGTGTAACCCTTCGTATTAAAAATGCATATCTTTGTTGCATACATCTTCAGTCTCACCCATATGCTAGCATCATTGGGGATCTTACAATGAAAGTGGCTTTAACTGTGTTTACCCGTTCACTCCAGAAGAAAATTAACTTATAGACATGGAGTGCTGCACTGTCCTTAGACACAAATTTTCAAACCCGCTCCAATCCTGGCAAGTTACACCCTAAATCTAGTGAACAAGTCACCCTGAATGGGATCTACTATTTCCTGTGCTCCACATATTTGTCTTTCTTGAGTTACTCTCTTATCTGGGTGGTACATATCTTCCAGTAGCTTCCTCAAGTAGTTTTCTGAGAAAGGATATATGGGGAATAAATTTATTGATATTTTGTATATCTGAAAATGTCTTTATCCTACTTTCCTACTTAATTAATAATTTGGTTTGGTATAGAAGTTTGGATTGGAAATATAATATCTCCATTGTCTATAGAGCTTCCAGTGTTGCTGTTGAGAACTCTACAAATATTCTGACTCCTTATCTTTTTATATGAAAATTTTTAGGATCTTCTCCTCAGTGTTCTGAAATTTTTTCATGAAATGCCTGTTTGTCCACTGTGATCAACACTCAGGTGGCCTTTTCTATCTGGAAATTCATGTCCTTCCCTCAAGGGAAATTTTCTTGAATTATTTCATTGATTATTTTCTCACTTCTATTTCTCTAGTCTCTCGTTTTAGGATGTTGGAATCCTGAATGTTGGACCTCCTAGACTGATCCTCCTGTTTTCTTATCTTTCTCTCCTATTGTTGACCTTTTTGTCTTTTGTTCCATTTCTTAAAGCTTTCCTCAGTTTTATCTTCCAATCTCTCTTTTGTATTTTTTATTTCTGTGATCATCTTTTATTTCCAGAGCTTTTGTTGTTGTTGTTCTCTGAATGTTCTTTTTGCAAGGAGTCTATTTTTAATGGCTACAATGTGATCTCTTAACTCTCTAAGGATGTTAATGATAGGTTGTCTATTTGTTTGTTTTCAAGTGATATCTTCCAAGTTCTTTCTTCCTGCTTGCTTTGGTCTATATCATCCGTGTCGCAAGATTCCTCAGATAGCCGATGATCATTGATTGCCTGTTCATGATTAAGAGTGTGGAACTAAATATTTGTTTGGAGGAATCTGAGTTTATGGATAGGCTTGTCAACTTCAGCTTTACTGCAATGGCATCTGGTGCAGGACTTTTTTGAGAAATCATCTTTAGGTCTTTCTTCTTGAGCTGGTAGTTTTTCACTATCTTGCTTGGAAGGTAGAGGTGTGGCTGCCAGTATTTTGGAAGCCAAGTGAGAGAATAGGGGGCAGTGCAGGGGTCTCTGTATTCTTTATTCAATATGCATAAATTTACTTAATCCATGGATTAATTCAGTATAACTGAAATGTGTGAGATGTCTCCCAATTCAAACTCTCTGCTTTATCGTCTCCAGAGAACAAGACTACAGACTTCTGCCAGGGTGGCAAAGAAAGGGTGCCCAGTAGTGTAGGTGGGAAAGAGGAGCTGAACTCTAAGTCCCTGTTTTGGCCTTCATTGTTCCCCCAATCTTCACCCTCAATTAGTTATCAGTCCTACCACTTCCTGAGGCTTTTGAGGATTCAGGAGCATAAATTGTGTTGTTTCCTGGGGTTTCTCAGTGACAAATAAGATTTGACTGTTCTGGTTTGCCAGACTATTGTCACTGTTGTCTCCTTTTCTATTCTTGTACTTGTTAATTTTTGCCTTTAAAATTAAAAAATAATTTCTCTTTAGTTTTAGTGGAATTTCAGAAGGTAATGGAATTAGATGCATGTATCTAGTCTGCCATCTTAATTGGAATTCCACTATTTAAAGTTGTGAAGGATTCTACCATTGACTGCTTTTGGCCTATAATCCGAAGTCATCAACAATGTAACTACAAACTAACTCAACTATTTACCAACTGTATTTTTTCCTCTCAGTATTAATATATTGGAAAACCATGATCTGGCAAGATTTAACTACTAATTATTCCCTAAATATAGCTTACATTTATCTGGGTTACCTTCATTTATGTTACTCTGTATCTCTGGAATATTTCTCCCTATCTCCCACTGTTGACTGGAATCTTGATCATCTTTAAAGTCCAGTTGAAATATGACTACCTCTATTGGGCCACATACATCACTACTATCCAAACTGCATATACTTGACAATATACCCTTGGATCACAGAATACCCCTTTCAGCAATAATTAGTTTCTGTCCCAACACTCTCCTACCCTGACTAGCACGATGACCCTGGCCATTGGCCAACATATGGAGGATCTCCAGGTTTCCTCATGGAACTTGTAACCACTGAATAAGCAAATATTCTTCTATTGTGCACAGACTTCATCCTAAACCTCTTGGCCTGGGCAGTTTTGTGTCAGACATGCCAACATGTCCCAAGCCATGCTGGCTCTGATCACTCTGTTACCTCCTATCCTTGCACCTACCCCTGCCACACCACTTAGTCTTGACAATCAGCACCTCCTCCCAGCTCCAGACCTTGGTTTCCCACACTAAATATGACTTAGATTTACTCCCTAAAAAGGCTGCCTCCAGCCACCCAGGATAATCATTCCCCGACCCAGCTCAGCCTCCAGGACCCATTATTTCAGAGCGTTCACACCAGACCAGCTCTTCACTGCCAGCAGGAAGCAGGACCACAGAGTGCACAGGAGGTAAAGGTGCACCGTGTATCTACCCCTCAATTTCAGTAGACATCCTTATTAACTAAAGCAAAACCTCTAGTTTCATGAAATCATATACTTTTAGAACTTAAAAGAAGTCAAACAGTCCTTGGCCCTCCGGAGAGGTGGGGGCTGGGGACCATAGGAATTGAGAAGCTGGGTGTGGAGAGATGGGAAACAGAAAACAAAGGCTCACTCAGAGATGGGCCTGCACAGGGATGTGTGGAGTGCTGGCAAGGTCAAAGTGGAACAGAAAAAGAAAACACTTGTTGACAGCAAAATTTCTGAAACTTGCTACACTTTCTGTTTGCCAGCATGTAACAAAACACTTCTCATTTATGTAGGCATTCATCTCTGTCTGTTCCTTATACATTTCTTAAGAAAATATTTTCCTGCAAAGAGTGCATCAACAAGCATTAAGGATAAAAGGCATGAATCACGAAGGAGACAGAAAAGAGCTTAGAATCAGTAGTTTTCACATCTTATGAGGAAGCACATAAGAATCCCCATTTCTCAAATTATTGCCTACTATATACTTTCGATTACAGTGGTTAATTAATTCTCTTTAGTGGATGAGGAAAGGAGAACACATCTCAGTATTTGTAGGGCCCTCCGCAAGTAGGGTCTAAATCAGAACCATAAGGTTGGGGGAACCACAGACCCTGTGTCTACTAAAGATGTCTTCCTCCTCCTTATTTCAGAAAGTGGCTCTCTGCCCTTTCAATAGTGCCAGCTCAACACTATAGCATGTGGCCAAGTGCTTTCTATTCCCACGATCTGATTGTATAATGTTGATTTCAAGTTCAAACACTGTGAACTCACAGGTTTCTTAAATATACAGAACACAGAGTAAAACATGACTAAGTTGTCCTAATGGTCTATTAGAAATGGCAGAAACATAGAAAGCATCCAGGAGAGCCCTCCCATTTCACCTGGCAGGTGAGGGCAGAGAGGACAGTGATTCACCTAACACCAAAGAAAGCCATGGCCAGAACTCAAGTCCCTGATCTTCAGTCCAGGGCTCTTCCCACCCGACCGTGCCCTCCACGCTTCCTGCTAACTAGAAGAGCGGGAAATGGGCATCGACAGAGTGCAACGCAGCAAGAGCACAGACTTCAGGTCACGCAGACCCAACACCATGACAGTTGGCTATGTGAGCTTGAGAAGATTATTTAATCTCTCTGATTCTCAGTTTCCTTATTTGTGAAATGGGGTTAATAATGCCTTTCTGCATTATGGGATCAAGGACAATCCAAAAGATATGAGGATTATACAGTTAAATAAAAGAAAAGAAGGCTGGGCACAGTGGTTCATGCCTGTAATTCTAGCACTCTGGAAGGCTAAGGCAGGAGGATCACTTGAGGCCAGGAGTTTGAGACCAGCCTGGGCAACACAGCGAGACCCTGTCTCTAAAATAAAGTTTTCCAAATTAGCCAGGCGCCATGGCATGTACCTGTAGTCCTAGCTGCTCTGGAGGCTGAGGAAAAAAAGGACCATTTGAGCCCAGGAGTTTGAAGCTGAAGGGAGCTGTGATCATACCACAGCCTGGCCAACAAAGCCAGCAACCATCTCTTAAAAAAAAAAAAAATTGAAAAGAAGGAGCCCCCAGCAAACAAGTGCCTTGTTTCAGCAAGGTGGGGGTGGTGAATGAGCAGCAGCAGTGGGAGAATGGCAATAGGAAACCACGTGGAGTCACAGGCGTGGGCATGGGTTCTTTCACATTACACTCAGCCCAGAAGTCCCCCCACACCCTGCTGAAAGCCAGAAACACTCCTATGACTCCTCCTGCATCAGCCTCACGTGAATTCCCACTCTCAGCATCTCAGCTTGGGAACTGGGATGATTCATGCCCTTACCTTATGCATGTGGGACTTTTCCATCCTTACCTTGTGAGGCCAGAGCTGTCTTCCTAGGACCTCTTTTATCTTCCCTTTGTCAAGATTATTTCCAGATATTCAGTAATATCTACCCCTCTGTTGAGGTGGCAGGAAGCTCTATCCTTATCAAACATAACATGAAATTGTAAGCAGTTAAGCTGAGAAAACAATGGGGTCTCTCAATGGCCGGGGCCTCCCAGCCAAGACTTGGGAAGGCCATTGTCTTGGCAGCAGCCATGCAGAGGATGGTTTGTGTGGGGGAGGGATGAGCAAATTGGAGGCAGGAAAACCAGTTAGGAAAGGGGCATAGTCTTTGATTTAGTCACCAAGGTGAAAAGATCCTTTTCTCTATCACAGACCCTGCACAGGCGTAGGGCAGGGGTTAATTTCTGGCAGGAGAGACCCGAGGCACAGAGCTCAGACCAGGAAGCAGGAGCTGATTGCTTCCAGATCACTGGCTGCCAAATAATTAAACCTCTTTCTTAAATTCATATTTTGCAGCCCAGAGCATACACCTGAAGCTTATTATTAGAACACGTCAGGGTATAGTTACCGTGCTGACTGGTAACACAGACTAGTTACATGCTGTTTCCACCTGCCACTTTTTAACTGCACACATCAAGTATTCGCCCTCAGGCTTCAGGTCTCACAATCTCTGTAAGAACAGTTGGGCTGTGTCCACTTGATGGGAAAACATCAAGTTAAAAAAAAAAAAAGTCAACCCAAACAATCAAATCAGTTCTTTTGTATTTTGGTTTTTTTTACTGATTTACTAATTTTCCTCCAATTTTCAATGTATTTGTTGATTTCTCTGGGAGTCACAGTCTTACAGTATATTTGAGACTCTTGTTATCAATTTAAAAAGAAAGGAAAAAGAAGGAATACCTTTTTAATGTTAAAAATAAATCCTGTTCCCGTGTCCAAATCAGCCATGCATATTAACATGTACGAATGTTCTGAGGGCTTAAAGAGCCCTAGCTGGAAAAAAAGAAACAAGATGGCAGATCACGGGGCATTTTAAGAGTTTTCATTCTCCCTGAATAATTGCTTATATACAGAATTTACTAGAAATGGTTTATTTGCAGCAGGAAATATAGGTAAGACACAAGGAAAATCTTGATCAGCAGGGTCTTAGGCATTGGAAACAATTGTTAAATGTTCCCAACCCTGTGTAAGGTGCATCATTGTTATCTTCCTCCCCCTCCTCCTCCTCCTCCTCATCATCATCAACAGTGCTGTTTGTTGAGCACACCATGTGTCAGACACTGTGTTAAATAACCCACATACATAATCTTGGGAAGAAGGAACAAAGACTGTATCATCTTGTATAAGTTTAGAAAGTTTTAAGAAGAGGCTGGGCATGGTGGCTCAAGCCTGTAATCCTAGCACTCTGGGAGGCCAAGACATGAGTATTGCTTGAGCTCAGGAGTTTGAGAGCAGCCTGAACAAAAGTGAGACCAAGTCTCTACTAAAAATAGAAAAATTAGCCAGACATGGTCGCACACGCCTGTAGTCCCAGCTACTTGGGAGGCTGAGGCAGAAGGATCACTTAAGCCCAGGAGTTTGAGGTTGAGCTATGATGACACCATTGCACTCTAGACTGGGTGACAGAGTGAGACTCTGTCTCAAAAAAAAAAAAAAAAAAAGTTTAAGAAGAGAAAGGGGGAACCAAAAGAAAGCATAGTGTAATAAGATATTCTGAGAATTTAGAGAAGAAAAAACATTATGAGAGCATGAGAATAGTGAGCCAGTGTTTTGTTGTATTGAGGCAGAAAGTAGAAGTGCAATTTGAGCTCAAGTTGTCCTGCATTAAGACTCAGATATAAGTGATCATGGGGAGAGAATCAGTGGGGAAAAGAAGGATAATAGGAAATAATTCATGGCAAAGAAAGAGAGAATGCAGGCATGGATGTTTGATTCAGGAATCATGGAACCGCTGTCAAAAGCGGGTAAGTAGATTTTGAGAAAACTAGAGTATCTGTCACTCAACTTACTGTCTGATTCATGTTTAAGCTGAAGATGGATCCAGTTCTAAGAAAGGAGACTCAAGAGATAGATCGTGGTGATGTCATGCAGAGCCTGTTTCCAGCCACACCTGAAACTCCTAGGCTCTTCAGTGATGTGAGCCAATAAATTGTTTTCCTCTTGCTCTCCTCTCCTTCTCTTTTCCAGCCCCATTTTTATTCTTCAGGTTGTTTTTATTCCTTGTCAGGCTTTCTGTTCATACAACAAAAATATTCCAATTGATGCATCACAGAATGGCAACGTCTTGGCCCAGCTGAGTCCAAAAGCACAATCAGTATTTTCAGGCGACTCCTCTTTCTCCCTCTAGCTTTGCTCTTGGCTCAGATTTTCTTTTTGTGTTGACATCTCCTACCACAGGCAGATTCTTCCATGCAGCTGCAGCTGGGAAAGACGGCCACGGATAGCACAACTTAAGGTGTCCAGAGCGTCTTATCTGTTAGCTTGAGCAGACATAGCCTTGAGAGGATACTGATTGGACTCACTTGGGTCACAAGTTCATCCCTCAAGCAATCACCACGGCCAGAGATTTTTGACTTTATTAAAAGGCCCAAGTATCGTTCTCTCCTGACCTCTCCTAGGGAAATGGAGTTACCCAAACTTAAATAGAATGGGGGAAAGGTAGTATGAGGGATGTTGTTTGCTCCTCACCCAGATCCCCTTTACCTAGCCAATGTACCCATCCCCCAGATACTGTGAGTGTTGACTGATAATAACAACCCAAACAGGTGCCCTCTCTCTGAGACTTGCCCTTGGCCAAGGAGGAACCACCTCCCCTAATTCTATCTTTATTTAAAATTTGATCTTGTTCACCATGAATTTTTTATTAATTTTGATTTATTTAATATATAACATTAAAATAGTATTCATCTTGATTATTGAGTTTTTTGGCAGCTCTCAAATCTTACTCTGCTCACCTCACCCTAGTCCTGGCCTTGGCTAAGAAGCTACAGTCCAGCCCTCCATCCCCCTCTAAGGTCAGACCTCAGCCAATGATTAACTGATGTAGGGGTACAAAAGGTCACCCCCTTGCCTCCAGGTAGGGCTAATTCTGCGGAAGAATTCACGTTCTAGAGCTCCCCACCGGATCAGGCTCTAACGCTAGTCTCCAGCTAAGGCCACATTCTCCCTGGCTTTTATCCCTGCCCTATCCTGCCTTCCTCATAATCTCTTCCTGAGAGCATTCCACACATACCACCTGGATAAGATTCCCTGTCTCAGGCTTTGCTTCAAGGGAAGCCTACCTAAGAGAGTTGATACCAGGAAGGGTCGTAAGGTAAACACTAAGGGTAGGATTTTGTAATTGGATTATTCACCTGCTGGATGACAATAGGGCTAGGTGTTGGTACTGCCTGGAAGCTGTGTGCGATGGTTTGAATGTATGTGTCCCTCTAAAATTCAGATGCTGAAACATGATACTCAATGTGATAGTATTAAGAGGTGAGACATTTTCAGAAGCGATTAAGTCATGAGCTCAAGAATGTGATTAGTACTATTATAAAAGAGATTGAAGGGAGTGCCCTAGTCCCTTTTGCCCTCCCACCCTCTGCCATGTGAGGATGCAGCAACAAGGCACCATCTTTGAAGCAGAGAGTGGGTCTTTACCAGACACTGAAGCTGCCAGTGCCTTGATTTTGGATTTCCCGGTCTCCAGAACTGTGAGAAATAAATTTCTGTTGTTTATAATTTCTCAGTCTTAGGTATTTTGTTGTAGCTGCAGGGATGAACTAAGACACTGTGGTAGTGGATTACTTACCTGTAGTGAGCCATAACTGGATACAGGTGCAAAGAGGATGCACTAACTGGCACAATATCCTAGGCCAGTAGTTCCAACGGGCTGCACATTAAAGTCCCCTGGGAAATCTCTTGAGCTTCCAAAGCTCAGACCTCACCCAAGACTAGTTATGTTGTATCACAATCTCTTACAGTAAGACATAGGCACTAGTATTTTTAGAAACTCCCAGGTTATTCTTATGTACTGACAAGTTTAGAAACTACTGTCTCAGCCAGTTGAGGGTTATGGGGACAATAGTACCTGTAAGGAAGGATTGTAGAATTGGATAGCTGCTGGTAATCATTATGGATTCACTGCAGAAAGAAAAACCACAGGCTCAGATCTATCAACAACTTTAAGCAAAGTGTGAAAGTCAGAGTGTCTCCTTGACAGCATTTAAAGACACTCATTTCCTGCAGCAGGAGAGCAGGCACAACTGAAGATCAGGCTGAGGATTTAATGAGAATTTTTTAATTGCCTAAATCTGTGGGTCTGCAGAAGTGACCAGCTCTCCCTTGTTGGAAGATAGACCTCTTCCATTGCTTGAAGCCTATAAAAAGATGTCAAGTGAGGCATTGCATTGCAAATACAGTTTCCAGATATAATGTGAGATGCTCAGTTAAATTTTAATTTCAGATAAACAATGTATAACTATTTAGTACCCTAGTCTCCTGTATCCTGTATTTTTATTTGCTAAATCTGGCAACCCTACTTATAAGCCAATGCTTACCCTATTCAGGCTCTGCCCCCACCTTCTATCTGGCCACAAAACATATTGTTAAGATCAAGTGTCAGCAAAACCTGATAGGGAAAGTATGAGGCTTGCTAAGGGAAAAGAGAGAAAATATACCAAAGGAAGCTGTAAAACCTAGCTCACGTGCACTGGCAGGAACTGGGAAAGTATGCCTGGGAGTGACTCCTGGGGTGCTGGATCAAGGGAGGCAGAATAAAAATCTAAGGGATTTAACACTTAGATGACAGTGTTAATACATGGCTGGGGTGGCTCTTGGAAGACTGAAAAAAGTACAGCCCATAGTAAATCAATTAGAGATGCCAAAACTACTATGGTAGAGAGAAGCCCAAAAGGCTTAGAGAAGTTGAAGTGCTAGAATGAGCCGACTATATAAAACTGGAAAATGCATCACTATGTTTCTCAGGAGGCCCTGAAAGATACTTCATTAACCAAGGTGATGAGAAACATGCTGGTGAGAGGGGAACAAGCATTGTTGAAAATCCAGTAATACTTTTTACCTGTAGGCAGGACTGACAGTATAAGATGCTTTTTACAGAAATGAGCTTTACAGTACCAATGAGATGACAAGTGTCTTAGTCTGTTTTGTGCTGCTATAACAGAATACTTGAGATCAGGTAATTTATAAAAAAAACAGAGATTTATTTCTTCCACTTCTGGAGGCTGGGAAGTCCAAGGTCAAGGGGCCCATATCTGGCGAGGGCCTTCTTGCTACATCATCCCATGATGGAAACTGAAGGACAAGAGAGCACACAAGCACACAGGCACAGGCATACATGGAAAGCGGAGAGAAGGGGAAGTGAGCTTGCTCTCATGATAATGAACCCACTCTTGCATTAACAATGTTAATCCATTTATGAGGGCAGAGCCCTCAAGACCTAATCACCTCTTAAAGGCCCTAACTCTCAACACTTGTTTCATTTAGGATTAAGTTTTCAACATATGAACTTTGGGGGACACATTCAAATCATAGTACCTGTTTATCAAGTATTATTATTATATTTATTGTAATTACTGATACAGTTCAGCTTAAATCTATCATTTAATTTGTACTTTTTATTCATCTCACCTGTTCCATGTATATTTTTCTCTTTTTTTCTTGACTTCTTTTAGATGGTTTTTAAACATTCTAGTTTTTTCCTCCACTAGGCATGAAATTAAACATTCTGCTTCTATTATTTTAAAGGCTACTATAGAAATTACAACATGCAAACATCAATTCTCCCATTATTCACTATGTCTTGGACAATACAAGATCCACAGAACACTTTAATATCATTTAAACCCCTTCCAAATTATATATTATTTTTGTCATGTAATTATCTTTTTTCATAATGCATAATTATTGTTTTATATAGTCAATTTTTCTTTTAGATTTACCCACATAATTTACTACTTTTGCTGCTCTTTATTTCTTCTTACATGGCAGAACTTCCTTGTAGGATTATTTTCTGTCTGTCTAAAGTATACACATTAGAAAATCTTTCAGTGAGGATCTGCTGTTGGAAAACTCTCTTAGTTTTTATTTACCCTTCTTCCTGACAGATATAAAAGTATATATTGACAATTATTTTCTTAGTGCATTGAAGATATTATTTCACTGCTTTTAGTTTTCCTTGTTATGTTGAGAAGTCAACTGACAAATTGTTATTTCTTTGAAAGCAATCTGAATTTTTTCTCTCTGGCTTCTTTTAAATTCTTCTGTCTTTGGAGTTCTAAACTTTTATTGTGATGCTTCTAGGTATGGATTTCTTTTCCTTTATGTTTTTTTGGGTTTCAATAAGCTTCTTAAGCAAGTGTATTAGTGTCTCTTTTTCATATCCAGTAAGTTATCACCCATTATCTCTTCCATATTGTTTCTCTTTACTTTCCTACTGCAACTCTAATTAAGTGATTTAGACCTTCCTACACTATTCTCCTTGTCTCAACTTTTCATCTGTATTCCCCAGCATTTTTAGACATTTTTTTCCATCCTTTCTTGTAATTTACTATCTTTACCTATGTCTAATCTTCTGTTGAACATTTCTACTGAGTTTTTTTATTTTAATTATTAATTTTGATTTGTATTAGTTCTATAGTTTTTTAAAAATATTTTTAGTTTCCTGTTTCCTGTAGATGTGTCTTAACCCATTTGATACACTATAACACAATACCATAAACTAGGTATTTTTAAACAACATAAATTTATTTCTCACAGTTCTAAAGGCTAGGAAATCCAAGATCAAGGTGCCAACAGATTCAGTATCTGGTGAGGTATTCAGTATCTAGTGACATCTAGTTCACAGATGTCCATCTTCTCACTGTGTCCTTACATGGCAGGAAGGATGAGGGAGCTATCTGGGGTCCCTTTTATAAGGGCACTAATCCCATTCATGAGAGCTCTGCTCTCATGACCTAATCACCTCCCAAAAGTTCCACCTCTAAATACCAACATATTGGAGATTACATTTCAACATATGAATTTGGAGAAGAGGATTACAAATACTCAATCCATAGAAGATGTTTTTAAGCATGTATTTTATTTTTTAAAACATAGTAAGCATAGTTCTTTTATAGACTGTGACAGATAATGCCAATATACAAAATCTGTATGTATTTGTTTCTATATATCTTGTTTCCTTTTTGTACATGGTTATCTTTGACTTTGTGCTGCTCATTGTTCTTGAATTTATAGAAATAGTTATGGCCTGGAATGAAAATGCCCTTACTAAGAATACCTTTAATTAAATTGATTGCCAAAGGTTCCCTGGATGACCCAAGGGATATGAACTCAAGCTGCAAATCCACATGAGATTGATTATTTCTGGTTCTCCTTTTACCTGGGGACATAGCTCTTGAAATCTTCAACTACATGTTTTGAAGATGTTATTAGTTGGCCTCTATTTATATCTCTTAGGATTTAAGCAACCTGGAAAAGCCATATATTCTTATCTCTCACTCTATCACTCAAAAAGTAAAGTTTCTGTGACAATTTTGAATAGGATATATAACATCTGAGGACATAAAATCCAGTATTATTTTTGGCTTCCAGAGAAACTTCCTAAAAGTCTCAATTCACTTCTTCATACATATAAGGAAAAATCTTCAGGACTTCTGGGGAAAAAAATCAGTCTATGTTAGGGCAATGTCTTCATTTAAACCTGAAAAGTAAGTTTATCTCTTTAGTATATAGAAATGACCCATTTGCCAGATCACTCACTATATTAGTGTCCTAGGGTTGCCATAACAAATTTCCACAAAATGGACAGCTTAAACCAACAGAAATTTAATTTTTCACAGTTCTGGAAGCCAAGTTGTCACTAGAGCTACATTTCCCTGGAAGGCTCTAGGGGAGAGTCCTTCCTTGCCCCTTCCAACTTCTGGTGGCTCTAGGCTTCCCTTGGCCTGTGGCTGCATAACTCTAATCTCTCCCTCCGTCTTCACTAGGCTTTTCCTTTGTGTCTGTCTTCTCCTCTGTCACTTATAAAGACACTTGTCATTAAAGTCCCACCCAGAAAATCCAGAATGATCTCATCTCCTAATTACCTTGCTCATCTTTTAATTTAATTACATCTGTAAAAACTCGTTTGCCACATAAGGTCACATTCACAAGTTCTGGGGGTTAGGACTTGGACACATCTTTTTGGAAGCCACCATTCACCCCATTACACTTATCATTTTTCTTTTCTAGTCATTGACCTCCTTTTTTTCTTTAAGCTTGTTTTTGAGGAACAGGACTATCTATTGAATTTGTGCTATTTCTAATAGAAGCCAAGACCCATATATGTGTGTGAAGACAAAATTGTGATATCTGTAAAATTTTATCATATCAGTTTCTATTCACATTGTTCTTTTGTCTAACAGCAACGTGCCAATTTTCTAGATTATTTTTAAGGTTCCAGTAGAAGACACAGATTTTGTTTTACTCATTTTTGTGCTTTTGTTTATTTTTTAAAGCACAAAAGTTTTAAAGTAGCTTAAAAATGCATTTCTAAAATGTTTTACAAAATCTCTTACCATAAGTGAGAAAACTAGAATACAAGGAAAATCAAAGCATGCAAAATAAAATTAAATCAAAGGTAAAAATAATTCACAAAATGCATGCAAGTGTGAATTACTTTGGGTGCTAGAGAAAGGCTGTAATTTAAATCTGAGCTTCATAACTGAAAAAACAAAGTCAAGAACACAATTAAGTAAAAGATTTACCATGTCTACAAAGTACAAATAAACCAACTATTCTGGGGGTACATAATCTGGTTTTGATACTGAGACACGAAAAAAATTTTCCCAAGGCTTTAAAATGGAATTATCATGAAGTGTATCAGATAGTGTCCTTAATATAATAACATCTCAGTGGTAAATACAATCATAAATTCCATGACCTTGATAGAGAACAATAACACAAACTGAAGCAATTTTACATAGGCAAAAACAGTGTGATCTTGGAATTAAGTGCTCTGATGGTCAAACTAAAGCTAAGGATAAAATATAAACCATCTGAAAAATAGATGGCTTGTATGTCTTCTATGCAATGTTCTATGACTATTATCTCTCAAAATTAAACTTTCAATAAGAATTGACTGATGGACAACTTAAAGTTCTACGCTCTCACAAGAACCTGAAATGTATTTTGATGTTCAACCAAAGGAGTGAAGTTGCCATCTTCCTAAAAAATTCAGAACTCTGATCAAAACCTTTGCTTTAATATAAGGATATCCCATCTCCACACGGACATGGGCCAATGGAAAGCTTGTGGTTGGTAAGTATATTTTTTTTAAAAATCATTTAATACCATAAGTAATGCATGACATTGTTCTTGAAAAGTTGAAACAATGTAGAGAAAGTAAAAGTCTCTTTTGATCATCGTCCTCATTCCTAGTCTTCTCCTCTTCAGACATGATCACAGTTAGCAATTTGGTGTATTCTTTCATTACTTCTTTGCACTTGCATGTATTTATGTATAGAAAATATATAGTATATAGTACATATATGATATTGTTTTGTACCAATTGCTCTTTACATAAAAATTGCACAGTGTTTCTATTTCTCCACTTGACAGTGTTTTTTGAATTTCTAACCAGGTCAGTACCTCTAAATCCACTTCATTCTATTTCCTTCCCCCACTGATGAACATGTAGGTTGTTTACTAATCCAAATATTGTTAATTACTCCCCTTGCATATGCCTCATTGGTGCAGGAGCAAGTGATTCTCTACTGTGGATTTTGAGAAGTGGAATTGCTAGATCGAACTTTTAATTTTTTAATGAGTACTGCCAAATTGCCCTCCAAAGTGATTGCACCAATTTACACTTCTCCAGGCAGTGGATGACAGGACCCATTTCCTTAGCCCCTTAGCAATGCTGGACATTATCAATATTTTAACAATTTTTTAATCAAAAGGATGAAAATAGTATCTTGTTGCTTGAATTTGCAGTTCCCTGATTATTAGTGAAGTGGACCTTTATTTCATTTTCAGTGACCATGGATGTTACCTCTCCCACCCATTATTTAGTAAGCTGTTTGTCTTTTATTTACTTACTTGTAAGAATTATTTTTATAAGAATTATTTTATATATATATATATATACACAATATGAATCATTTGCCTGTTATACATGTTATAATTGCTTTCTTCAAATTTGTTGTATCTGTTAGCTGTGTTTATGGCACCAGGTAATAAACTAAGGTTTTTCATTTTGATGTAGTTAAATTTATCAGTCTTTTCCTTTGCTTCCTTGTACTGTCTTATTGAAAAAGGTGTTCTCTACAGAATATAAATTTATTGCACAGAAATCAGTAGCCACGTGTGACTTCCTTTGCCTATAAATCCCTTACTGATTCTCTCTTTCCTCCTAAGCATTACCTGATCATCACTAACCACCCTACAGCATTCAGCACATCTCCTGTGAGATGCAATCTTTGCACCTTCACAGGATGGAATGGTTGCCATTCATTTATTTATTCAATTAATACTTACTGAGTATTCACCATGTGCCAGGCACGGTGCTAGGTCTTGGGTATACAGCTGTGAATAAGCAGATAAGACCCTTCCCCTCATGGAGCTCACAGTCTAATGAAAAAAAAAAGATACAGTAAGTAATTAAACATGCATACTCATTGCATATTGTGGTATGATGGAAGAGAAGAACAGGGTGCTATGGGAGAGAATGGGTGCTGGAACTTCCCCTGTGCCTACCTTACCTCCATGACAGCTCTCGTTGTGCTGCATTCTAATTTTCTGATTCCTGTGGCTTTTATACCTTGGGCACCAACACCTTGTCTGACACCATTCCCCCCAGAGCCATCATCGCTAACAGGGATAGACTCCAGGTTCAACTACGCCTCCTTCTCTCTGGACTGCCCTGCTGACTTAGCATGGTATGAGTCAGTCTTGCTCTGAGAAACAAAGTTCTGAGAAAACTGAGCCAACAAACAAGTGACAGAAAAATAAAACTCCTAGCGTAAGGGATTTGGAGCATGTAGGGGTGGAAAAATCTCTCTGGAGTTGTCAGATGAACCTGATCCAGATAAAATATTCTATGCTTAGATGAACAAACAGATAGTGAAATAAATAAAAGTACATTTGGAGTACTTGTTTGAAACAGTGACATGTAAACACCTCCTATACCTTGAGAAAGTCCCTCACAATAACAATAGGGATCTTCTCACAAAACCAAACCTAAACCTTTGGACTATGAGAAAAATAGAAGATAGAGCATGGAGTCAATGAACCCACATTTCCCCTATCACCATGATCTGGAAAATAAGCCATTATATACTCAGGGTTTCAGGATCTTAGAAGAAGCCCTAAAATAGCAAGAAAGGCCTCCCACTGCCTTCCTTGCACTCGGGGCCCTATATCTACAGCCAAATCTCTGTTCCACTGGCTGTATGATCTTGGGGAGGTTGTTTACCTCACTCTCTCTGCCTCAGTTTCCTCACGGGTAATATGTGAATAATAATGGACTCCTAGAGTCTTCCTGAATGCTTAATAAATGACAGGCACTATAATTTTATAATTTATAGTTTTTATCAGAACCTAGCTCAATTCTTAGCACAAAAGTAGGTGTCCAAAAAATGTTTTATTATTTATCAGTGGTTTTATAATGGGGCTTCCCCTCAAGTAGTGAGGATGCAACTTCCAGAGAAATGAGTTAGTGGTCTCTAGGGCCCCACAGAGGCTCGGCAATATGTTCTGCAAACAATGACCCAGGACCTGGAGAATTCTAAGACAGCCGAGCCCAGCTAAGGCCTCTGAGCCCAGAAAGGAAAGGAGTTCCTCCATTTACCTGGCCCAAGTTCCTTGCTAGACCTGTTGACTTCCACCTTCCTAGGTGGAGAGTAATTTGGATATTCTTTGTTTAAATAAATAAAGTATTGGATAATGCTTATGAGCATTTTCTTTGTCAAATTCAGCAAAAAGGAAAACAGTATACATTATGAAATTATAATGCCTATTGTGTATTAAGCATTCAAAAAAACTCTAGGAGGCCTATTATTATTCACATTTAACGCATGAGGAAACCAAGGCAGAGAGAGTGAGGTAAACAACCTGCCAGGATCATGCAGCTAGTCACAGAGCCTTCACCAACCCACTGCTCAACACACAAGGTTGCATGGCATTAGCTTTACCCAGTAGGCCATCAGCCTGGTGCCAAGCCCCCCACCCGACTCTGGAGCTCTCTTTCCCGACCAGAGCTCTAGCTCATGCTCTGGCAGTCTTGAGTCAACTCGCATATTTTGACTCTCCCAATGGAGCAGCAGAAACTATCTCTTTTATTCTGTCACCCACTTTACCTCCCCCAGCTGCAAAATCCCAAATTATAAACTGTCTGATGATGGAGTGGGGCCTGCCTGCAGGGCCACCACCGCGGGCAACTTCCCTGAGCATTTAACGCCAACCTAAGCTGTGCTGGTGCACTCTGCTCACAGAGACTGGGGTGGAAGGGGGCTCACTCAGAACTGCAGTCAGTCCCAGAATAGTCTGTGACATGGAATAAGAAGAGGTTCTCCGGGAAAGAGACAGATATTTTGGGGTTTTCTACCTGAAAGGGTAAGCTTCATCCTACAAAGGACTGGAAAATTTGAAGGACTCAATCAACAGATATCTAAAATCCAAGCAGATTCACTTTCTACCACAAAGAAAAATAAGGCCAAAATGTCTTTTCTCAAAAGTACCTGAGCCGCTATTTGGAAAGGAAGTTCGGTATTTTTTAACTATGGCTGACTTAATAATCAGCTATCAACAATTTTAAAAATCAAGAATTGAGACAGAAATAAACACTCAAATGAGCTTGGTACATCACAGTTAAGGTCAACACCATGACAGTAAAATGGTTAATCCTGGGTTCACAGCTGTGGGATAATTGAGAAAAAAAATAGTTTATTTCCTGGATACTAAAGACGAGGCTCTCTAATCCCAGATCCCATCATCCTGATAAATAAGGAAGTCGTGCTGATTAAGAGGAGCTTAATAAGATTGCAGCCCCTTTAAATATCCTGAAGACTGGCGGCTTTCCCCTCCAGCGGCAGCGCAGGGTCATCTCCTGCCCGTCCCGCGCTCCCGCAGCCGCCGCCCCCGGACACGGCTGACCAGGGCACACAGCCACGTGACCCATCCTTCCTCCAGCACACGGACGGGAGGCCAGCACCGTTTCCCAGGAAAGCACAATTGGGTTTTATTTTGTCTAATGTGCCTCTGAGACAGCACATCTGTCCGTATTCTGGGGCTGGAGAATTTGATTTCCTTTCTTGCCTCTGGAAATGGGCTCGGCCCGTGGCCCTGTTTGATCCCCAAACGTTCGCACTAACCCGCCCAAGATGGCCGGCGCGAGGCCGTCCCCGCGGGGCAGGCAGGGCGAGTCCTGCGCTCTGGAACCGGCCCCACCTCGGAGAGCAGGGCCCTGGGCAGCCCCGCCAGCTACAGCGGGCATGAGTGATTAAAACCACCACAGATTTCCTCAGGTCAAAGATGGGTATGATTTTTTCACCAGGAGGGGAAAATACATTCCTATCTTGACGGTTGGCACCAGAACCCCACTGAGGAAAGAGAACAATGAGTTCTAGCAACGGTAACGGGCGTCCACTGTGATGCTCTTTTCAGTGCTGTTTTCACACATACACACCCATTATCCCTCCGTGCTCAGTAAGAGTCTGGTTACAACCCCCTCGTATGCCTGAAGGCCTGGGGAATGAAGGCAGAGGGTGGTGCAGACAGGAGAGCAGCTGCAGATGCTGAAAGAAATGGTAGAAGCCGGAAACGGCCGAGGCAGGCTTCAGGGTGGGCGAACTCGGAGCTGCAGACACAGGAGAAACCTTGCTGATGGCAGCAGGGAATGGAGGAACACTTAGATGGGGGTAGACAGCCTGGCTGCTGTTACAAGGAAGGGGCTTCCAAGTGGTAGACATTTGAAGTTCAATTAGCATTTGCTCGACACAGCTGCAATGATAATTCACGCATAATCTAATACATTGACTTTTTTGCTAAATATAATCTCAGAAGCACTTCTAATGTGAATAATACATTATCTTCATAAATATCATTTTCTGTGGTTGTCATAATGGTCTATTGGGCAGATTTGCCATGGTTTATTTAACATTTCCCTGACTTGGACTTTTAAATGAATTCAAAATTTTAGCTATTAAGGATAATGATATTATGAACATCTTTTTTGGCAGAAAGCTTTTATCAAAGTTAGGATAATTTCCTCATAATAAGTTTCATGATAAGCAATGAAATTTACTGGGTTAGATAGTATGAAATTTTTGAACTTTTGATAAATATTGATAAAGCGGCTTTCACCTCCATCAGTACTGATGAGAATCCCAGTTTCTCTGCACAAGAAAAATTCTCTATTAAGTACCATTTGTTCTCTGGAAGGATATGTTCTTAAGACTGACAGGTATTTATAGAGGCTATATTCTTAGAGGTAAAATTGCTAAGTCAAAAAGTATGTATATTTGAACTGTTGGTAGATAATGTCAAATTACCATCCAAATAGGCTATATCATTTAAAGTCCCATCAACCATGTATGGACTCTGTCACCAACCATGGGTTTTATCAAACTTAAAATAATTTTTTTGGTCAATATGATGTCAAAAGTATCTTATTATGAATTTATATTTCTGCAATTGCTAAAGGAAATGTCTTTTCAAATTATTAGCCACTAGTATCTTTCACCTGTGAATTTCCTGTTCATATACCTTGCCCTTTATTGTCTTAGATTAATTGTATTTTACTTACTGATTTGTAGAAATCCTGTATTACCAAAATATATTTCCTGCCATTTATGTTGTGAATATTTCCTTCCTGTCTTTTTTGTTTATATTTATGCCTCTTATTATACAGAAAATTTAAATTTGTATATATTTAGACCTATCTGTCCTTCCCTTTTGGTACCTGTGTGGAAATTCCTACCCATTCCAAGATTATGAAAAATATTCTCCAAAGTTTTGTTCTAATAGTTTTTATTTTTATATTTAGCTATTTAATCCATATGAAGTTTGTCTTTGTATATGTTGTGAAGTCATTTTTTTTTCCAAAAAAGATTTGCAATTGTTCAGTTGCTCACTTATCACGAAAAAGTTCATGGTCTTCTTGGATCTAGTTTTACACTCTCCAATCATTAACTTCATAATAGATTTTGTTCTGGTGAACCAAGGCACTCCATAGTTTTCTTGTTTTAAAATTTTATTGGTTATTCTTGTGCATTTACTTCTCCAGATGAACTTTATTTTTATTTATTTTTTTAAGAGACAGGTTACCACTCTGTTGCCCAGACTAGAGTGCAGAGGCATGATCATAGCTCACTGCAGCCTCAAACTCCTGGTTTCAAGCATCCTCCCACCTTAGCCTCCCAAGTAGCTGTGACTATAGGCACATGCCACCACACCCAGCTAATTTTTTTTTTTCTTTTGAGAGATAGGGCAGGTCTCACTATGTTGCTTAAGCTTACCTCAAACTCCTGGCTTCAAGTGATCCTTCTGCCTTGACCTCCCAAAACACTGGGATTATAGGCATGAGCCACCTGTAATCCCAGTGTTTAGATGGGAATCTAAAGATGAACTCTAGAATCATCTTGAAGAGGATTATTTTTTCAAACCAATTAATTTTAATTTTCATTGTCATTATACTGAATTTATATATTAATTTGTGGTTAATTGATACCTTTGTGTTAATATTAAATCTTTCCGTGCAAGACATGGCATTACTCTCCATTTATTTATTTACTGGACTACTTTTCTATTTTTTCTGTTTCTATTGATATCTTCAAGTTTTTCACCTATTTTTTTTCCAGTGCATATGTCTTTTTATTTTATTTTTTTTTAATTTCAGGATATTGTGAGGATACAGACATTTTGGTTACATTTTATGTCTTTGCCTCACCCAAGCGAGGATTAGAGGCATGCCCTTCCTCTCTACAATGCTCACCGTGTCCATTAGTTGTGAGTTTACTACCCCCCCAACCCCCTAATCCTTGGAGAATATTACTACCATGTGAGCACCATAGTGTTGATCAGTCAGTGCCAATTTGATGGCGAGTACATGTAGAGCCTATTCCTCCAATCTTGTGATATTTCACTGCAGATAATGGGCTCAGGCTCAATCCAGGAAAATATAGGAGGTGCTGGATCACTGTCGTTTCTTATAATTGAGTAATATTCTATTGTATACATATACCAAATTTTAATAATCCACTCATGAATTGATGGGCACTTGAGTTGTTTTCACACCCTTGCAACAGTGAATTGTGTTGCCATAAACATTTGGGTGCAGATGTCTTTATTATAGAATGTCTTTTGCTCTTTGGGGTAGATGCCTAATAGTGCTATTGCTGAATCGAATGGTATTTGTATTTTTAGCTCTTTGAGGTATCTCCAAATTCTTTTCCACAGAGGTTGCACTAATTTGCAGTCCCACCAGCAGTGTAAGAGTGTTCCTGTCTCTCCACATCCTCGCCAGCATTTGTTGTTTTGGGATTTTTGATAGAGCCCAATCTCACTGGGGTTAGGTGATATCTCATTATCGTTTTGATTTGCATTTCTCTAGTGATTAGAGATGTTGAGCATTTTTTTTATTTCAGCTTATTATAGGGGTACAAAAGTTTGGGCTAAATATATTGCCCATGCCCCCCCACCCACCCGAGGCAGAGCTTCAAGCATGTCCATTCCCCAGACAGTGCGCATCACACTCACCATGTAGGTATGCTCCCATCCCCTCCCCCCACCCCCCATCTCTGTCTGATACCCAATTGGTGTTATTCCCAAATGTGTACTTAGGTGATGATCAGGGAAACCAATTTGCTGGTGAGTACATGTGGTGCTTATTTTTCCATTCTTGAGATACTTCACTTAATAGAATGGGTTCCAACTCTCTCCAGGAGAACAAAAGAGATTCTATATCACCGTTATTTCTTATAGCTGAGTAATACTCCCTGGTATACATATACCACATTTTACTAATCCACTCATGAATTGATGGGCATTTGGGTTGTTTCCACATCTTTGCAATTGTGAATGGTGCTGCTATAAACATTCAGGTGCAGGTATCTTTGTCATAGAATGTCTTTTGTTCTTTTGGGTAGATGCCCAATAGTGGGATTGCTGGATCGAATGGTAGGTCTACTTGAATCTGTTTAAGGTATCTCCATGTTGCTTTCCACAGAGGTTGCACTAGTTGGCAGTCCCACCACCAGTGTATGAGTGTTCCTGTCTCTCCGCATCCACGCCAACATGTATTGTTTTGGGACTTTTTGATAAAGGCCATTCTCACTGGAGTTAAGTACTATCTCACTGTGGTTTTGATTTGCATTTCCCTGATGATTAGAGATGTTGAGCATTTTTTCATATGTTTGTTAGCCATTCTTACATCTTCTTTTGAAAAATTTCTATTCATGTCGTTTGCCCACTTTTTGATAGGGTTGTTGGATTTTTTCAACTCAGGAGCATTTTTTTATATGTTTGCTGGCCATTATTCTGTCTTCTTTTGAAAAGTTTCTGTTGATTTCCTTTGCCCAATTGTTGATGGGGTTGTTTGATTTTTTCTTGTTGATTTTTTTAAAGTTCTAGATAGCTTCTTGTTATCACCTCTTTGTCAGATGTGTAGAGAGCAAATATTTTCTCCCAATCTGTAGGCTGTCTATTCACTCTAATGATAGTTTCCTTGGCTGTGCAAAAGCTTTTTAATTTGATCAGATCCCATTTATTTATTTTTGATGCTGCGGTGATTGCTTTGGGGGTCTTCAAAAATTCTTTGCCTAGGCCAGGCCAGGCGCGGTGGCTCACGCCTGTAATCCTAGCACTCTGGGAGGCCGAGGCAGGTGGATCGCTCGAGGTCAGGAGTTCGAGACCAGCCTGAGCAAGAGTGAGACCCCGTCTCTACTAAAAATAGAAAGAAATTATCTGGACAACTAAAAATATATATATAGAAAAAATTAGCCGGGCGTGGTGGCTCATACTTGTAGTCCCAGCTACTTGGGAGGCTGAGGCAGGAGGATTGCTTAAGCCCAGGAGTTTGAGGTTGCTGTGAGCTAGGCTGGCGCCATGGCACTCATTCTATCCCAGGCAACAGAGCGAGACTCTGTCTCAAAAAAAAAAAAAAAAATTCTTTGCCTAGGCCAATGTCTGAAAGAGTCTTTCCAACATCTTCTTCTAGAATTCTTAAGGTTTCATGCCTTAGCTTTAAGTCTGTTATCCATCTTGAATTGATTTTTGTGAGAGGTGAGAGGTGGGCATCCAGTTTCATTCTTCTGCATGTAGTTATCCAGTTTTCCCAGCACCATTTATTGAAAAGAGATTCTTTTCTCCAGTGTATATTTTTGTCTGCTTTGTCAAAGATTAGATTACCATAAGCAAATAGTTTCATCTCTGGATTCTCAGTTCTGTTCCCAAGGTCTATGTCTCTGTTCTTGTGCCAGTACCATGCTGTTTTAGTTACTACAGCCTTGTAGTACAACTTGAAGTCTGGTAGACTGATACCTCTCAGTTTGTTCTTTTTGCTTAAGATTGCTTTGGCTGTATGAGGTCTTCTCTGGTTCCATATGAAGTGTAGAATTATTTTTTCTAGATCTGTAAATAATGATGATGGTACTTTGATAGGATTGCATTAATTCTGTAGATCACTTTAGGTAGTATGCACATTTTAACAATATTGATTCTACCAATCCATGAGCAAGGTAGATTTTTCCCTCTGTTTACATCTTCTACAATTTCTTTTCTTAGTGTCTCATAGTTCTCCCTGTATATGTCTCTCACATCTTTCGTTAAATATATTCCTAGATATTTAATTTTCTTTGAGGCTCTTGTAAAAGCTATTGCGCTTTTGATTTGAATTTCGGCTTGACTGTTATTGGCATATATGAATGCCTCTGATTTGTGTGTATTGATTTTGTATTCTGAGACATTACTGACTTCATTTATCAATTCTAGGAGTCTGTTAGTTGAACCCTTGGGGTTTTCTAGATATAATATCATATCATTGGCAAAGAGCAAGAGTTTGATCTCATCTGCCCCCATTTGGATGCTCTTAATACCCCTCTCTTGTGTAATTGCTCTATCAAGGACTTCCAGCACTATGTTGAATAGAAGTGAGGATAGTGGGCAACCTTGTCTGGTTCCAGTTCTAAGTGGGAATGGTTTCAATTTTTCCCTATTCAGTATGATATTGGCCGTGGGTTTGTCATAAATGGACTTGATAATTTTAAAGTATGACCTGTCCATGCATATTTTATTAAGAGTTTTTATCATAAAGTTGTACTGGACTTTGTCAAATACTTTTTCTGAATCTATTGAGGCCACAAATCCTCAACAAATTCAAAAAATAGACATTATATACCGTGTATCTTCTCAGATCATAGTGGTATAAGATTAGAGTTCAATTCCAACAGAAATACTCACCATCTCACAAAGTCATGGAAATTAAACAATCTATTGTTGAATAATTATTGGGTCAAGGAGGAAATACAGAAGGAAATCAAGAGTTTCTTCAAACTAAATGATAACAGAGACACAAGTTATCAAAACCTGTGGGATACAGCAAAAGCATACCTGAGAGGAAAACTAATAGCAATAAATGCTCACATCAAAAAAACAGAGAGCTCAAAAATCAACAATCTAATAAATAGTCTCAAGGAATTGGAAAAGGAAGAGCAAACCAATTCTAAACCTAGTAGAAGAAAAGAAATAACTAAGATCAAAGCAGGACTAAATGAAATTGATAAAAAGAGAATTATAAGGAAGATCAACAAAACCAAAAGCTGGTTTTTCAAAATGATAAACAAAATTGAAAACCCTCTTGCTAGATTGACAAAAATTCAAAGGGGGCCGGGCACGGTGGTTCACGCCTGTAATCCTAGCCCTCTGGGAGGCCAGATGGGTGGATCACTCGAGGTCAGGAGTTTGAGACCAGCCTGAGGGAGACCCTGTCTCTACTAAAAACAAAATAGAAATAAATTATCTGGACAACTAAAAATATGCATAGAAAAAATTAGCCAGGCATGGTGGTGCATACCTGTAGTCCCAGCTACTCAGGAGGCTGAGGCAGTAGGATCACTTAAGCCCAGGAGTTTGAGGTTGCTGTGAGCTAGGCTGACGCCACGGCACTCACTCTAGCCCGGGCAACAAAGTGAGACTCTGTCTCAAAAAAAAAAAAAAAAAAATTCAAAGGGAAAAGACTCTAATAAACTCAATTGGAAATGAAAAAGGAGAGGTCACAGCAGACACCACGGAAATACAAAACATTATTTTTGATTACTATAAAAACCTATATGCCCAAAAACTACATAATGAGGAGGAAATGGACAAATTCCTGGAAATATACAACCTCCCAAAGTACACCCAGGAGGTAACAGAATTTCTGAATAGACCAATCTCAAGCTCAGAAATTGGAGCAGCAATTTAAAATTTCCCAAAACAGAAAAGTCCCAGACCAGATGGCTACACTTCAGAGTTTTACCAAACATACAAAGAAAAACTCATACCTATACTACAGAAATTATTCCACAACATTGAGAAAGATGCTATCCTTCCTAATCCATTCTACAAAGCCAGTATCACCTTGATACCAAAGCCAGGAAAGGACACAACAAAAAAAGAAAACTACAGACCCATATCCCTCATGAATATAGACGCAAAAGTCCTCAACAAAATTTTAGCAAATCGAATTCAGCAACACATCAAAAAAATAATTCACCATGACCAGGTGGACTTTATTCCAGGGATGCAAGGCTGGTTCAACATATGCAAATCTATAAATGCAATTTGCCTCACAAATAAAAGCAACAACCTTATATTGATTAAATTTTTAATAATAGCTTTATTGAGATGTAATTAACATACTATAAAGTTCACCTTTTTAAAGTGTCTAATTCAGTGGTGTTTTGTATATTCATAGAGTTGTGCATTGATCACCACTGTCTACTTCCACATTTTCCTTACTTCAGATGGAAACCATATACCCATCAGCAGTCATTCTCCATTCCCTCTTGCACTAACCCCTGTCAACTACTAATCTGTTTTCTTTCTCTATGAATTCGTCTATCCTGGACATTTTATGTAAATGAAGTCATACAATATGTGGCCATTTATATCTGGCTTCCTTCACTTAGCAGAATGATTTCAGTGTTCATCTATGTTGTAGAATGTTATTAGAACTTCACTCTTTTTTATAGCCAAATAATATTTCATTATATAAATATACCACATTTTGTTTATCCATTCTTCAGTTGATGGACATTTGAGTTGTTTCCACTTTTGGCTATTATGAATAATGTTGCTATGAATATTGGTGTACAAGTTTTTGGGGAGCATATGTTCTCAATTCTCTTGAGATATATGTATATCTATTTCTATTTATACCTGGAATTACTGGGTCATACAATGACTCTATAAAATTTTGTGAACTGCCAAACTGTCCAAAGGTCCAAAGTGGCTATACTATTTTACATTCTCCCCAGCAATTTATGAGGATCCCAATTTCTCCACATTTTCACCAAGATTTGTTATTGTTTTGATTATACCATTTTAATGAATATAAGGTTGTGTCTCATTGTGGTGTTAATTTCCATTTCCCAAATGACTAATGATTTAGGCATCTTTCAGGTGCTGCTTAACCGTGTACTCCCATGTTTCCTCTAAGAGCTTTATGGTTTTAGTTCTTATTTATGTCTATAATCTATATTAATTTTGTATATGGTGTGAGGTAGGGATCCACTGTCATTCTTTTGTAGGTGGCCATCCTGTTTTCCCAGCATCACTCATTGAAAAGACTATTCTTTCTTCCATTTAATGGTCTTGGCACCCATGTCAAAAATCGGTAGACCATCGATACATGGGTTTATTTCTAAACTCTCCATTCTATTGTATTGATCTATATGACTATCCTTATGACAGCACTACATAATCTTCATGACTATAGCTTTGTGGTAAGTTTTGAAATTGAGAAGTATAAGTCTTCAACTTTGTGTTCTTCTTTTTGAAGATTGTTTTAACTGTTCTGAGTGCCTTGCAACACCATATGAATTTTAGAATCAGCTCTTCAATTTCTATGATGAAGTCAGCTGAGATTCTGATAGGGTTTGCATTGAATCTGTAGACCAATTTGGCAAGTATTGCCATAGTAACAATATGAACTCTTCTGACTCATGAACAGGAAATGCCTTTCCACTTATTTAAGCTTTCTTCAATTTCTTTCAACTATGTTTTGTCATTGTCAGGGTATAATTCTTATACTCGTTTCATTAAATGTATTGCTAAGTAATTCATTTTTTGATACTATTATAAATGGAATTTGTTCTTGATTTCATTTTCAAATTGTTCATTGTGCACAGAAATACACTTAAAGTTTTTACATTGTGTATTCTGAAACCTTGATGAACTCGTTTATTTGTTCTAATAATATTTTTGTGGATTTCTTAGGATTTTCTATATACAAGATCATGTCTTGAAGATTGTTTTGCTTCTTTCTTTCTAACCTGGATAGTTTTATTTCTTTTTCTTGCCTTACTGTCCTTGCTAGAGCCTTCAGAATAATGTCGAATAGAGGCAATGAAAGCAGGAGGGAAGGGCTTCAAGATGGATAACTAGATGCATCTGGTACTTGCCTCTTCCATGAAGAGGAACCAAAACAGTGAATAGATAATCACACTTCAGATAGATCATCTTAGCGAGAACACTGGAATTTAACAGAAATGATAAGAAGCACTGAAAGTAAGGAAGGAGAGGGAAATGAGGCAGCCTGCTTGGTCTGGACTGGCTAGGAGCCTGGAGAGGCTCCCAAATCTTGGGAAGGGTCAGTGAGAGACCCCCCAATGGTCCAGATTCCCACCATGGACTCCTACAATCCTAGCCACAGAAGAGCCCCTCAACCTTCATGGGCCCTGAGACTAATACAGCTTAGAGTGCTCACAATGACATTGCTCCAGAGAGGGAGTTTATGCTGAGTCCTGAACAGCTGCAGCATGGCACTATGTTGAGAGCCCAGCCCCCAGCAGACTGCTTCTCACCCTGGGGCCCAACAGCCCCTGCATCTTCACATCTCTAGAGCCCCATTGACATTCCCCACCTGCAGCCACTGCCACCAGAGCCAATGCCCAGGAGCCACTGCCACCAACTTTGCTCCCCAGCAGAGAGGTGGCTGTGCATCTTCATGTACCCCAAGCACAAACTCCACTACCCACAAGTGCCACAACTGCAGACTGCTGCACAAGCAAAGTGTGTACACACCCCCAACTACCTGCTTATAGCTGCTTTCACGGAAAGCAACCCCACCTTCTCCAGTAACAGGGCTGTAGTACAGCCACTGCTACCCCCACCTAAGCATTCCACAAGCAACCTGGTGATAACCCTATCCCTGTCTACCACAGCCAGTGCCTGCATGCACCACTGGGGGGCCTGAGGGGGACCAGCCCAGTCCACAACTCTTGGCACCTGAGCATTCCTCCTGGGATCTGACATCAGTCCCACCCCATCTGCGGCTGCCACCACAACTGACACCTATCCACAAGTCGTGCCTGCAGGCCTGGGGACTGACATGTCCAGCCTGCTGCAGCCACCTCCAACACCAGCATGGACTGCTTGAGTCCCATAGGGTTGTCTCACCACTGCTACTTCCATGTCCCACACCACACCCAATGCCCAGGGCTTGAGAACCTGCCCACACATCCAGCCCACTGTTACTATTCCTGGCACCCAAGCAAGCCACCTGGAGGCCCAAAAATCAGCCTGCCTGGACCTGCTAACACCAGTGCCAGCATACACTGCCCTAGCGCCCAAGGACAAGCATGCTCTGTCTATTGTTGCCACCACTGGGGCACAGAAAAGGCATTTGACAAAATTCCTTCAGCACCCTTTTATGGTAAGAACTCTTAAAAAAATAGGCATAGATGGGACATACCTCAAAATTATTAAAGCTATATATGACAAACCCATAGCCAACATCTTACTAAATGGGGAGAAATGGAAGACATTACCTCTTAGAACTGGAACCAGACAATGTTGTCCACTATCTCCACTTCTATGCAACATAGTGTTGGAAGTCTTTGCCAGAGCAATAAGACAAGAAAGAGAAATACATCAACGGTATCCAAATGGGGGCAGAAAAGGTCAAACTATTGCTCTTTGCTGATAATATGGTATTGTATCTAGGAAATGTGGTTTTTATGAGGTCAGTTTTGGAGAATTTGTTGGTATCTTCTTCGTGGTCTCATACATGGCAAATTTTTAAAATATATTATAGAAGTCATAAAAAGAATGAGTATTCTCTGTGGAATACAAAGTTTTATATGTATATGTGTAATCAGTCTTAATCGTATTATTCATATACTCTATGTCCTTATTCATTTTTTAAATCTACTTTATCTCTGAATCTTTTAAAAAAGATGTCTTAATTCTCCCCCTATGAGTGTCAATTTGACAATTATCTTTGTACTTCCAATACATTTTCTTTTATGTGTTTCAGAGTAATTTTTAGGATATTAGCTATGTACTTTTTGTTCTTGGTAATGTCATTTTTCCTAGTGCTTCTTCCTCCATTCAAACTAGACCTTGAATCACTCATATCTCACGGGAGGAAGACTGCTACAGAAAAACAAAAGAAAAGAAAATCCAATATCAGAGTTAAAAGTTTTTGAGTTGTATATGCCTGGGTTTCAAAGACCTAACTTAAGACATATTAGAGGCACACAGCTATATAATAAATTTGTAAGAATTTCTGATGTTTTAATAGCTAGTTTTTACTACCTCAGGCTAAATACAGGCATACCAGGGATATATTGTGGATTCGGTTCCTGACCACTCCAATAAAGTGAATATCTGACTAAGGTGAACCACACAAATTTGTTGGTTTCCCAGTGCATACAGAAGTTATGCTTACACTACACTGTAATTTATTAAGTGTGCAATGCATAGTGCATAAAAAAGCAATGCACATACCTTAATTTAAAAATAGTTTATTGCCAAAAGATGTTAACCATCTAATCTTTTTTCTGGTGGATGGTCTTGCCTGAGATTAATGGCTGCTGACTGATCAAGATCACATGTTAGTTCCTGAAGGTTGGGGTGGCTGTAGCAATTTGTTAAAATAGGACAACAGTGAAATTTACTGCATAGATTCACTCTCTCTTTCATGACAGATTTCTCTGTAGCACATGATGCTGTTTGATAGCATTTTACCTACAGTAAAACGTCTTTTAAAATTAGAGTCAATCTTCTCAAACCTTACTGCTCCTTTATCAACTAAGTTACATAATATTCTAAATCCTTTGTTGTCATTTCAACAATATCCACAGCATCTTCACCAGAAATAGCTTCCATCTCAAGAAACTACTTTGCTTATCCATAAGAAGCAACGCCTCCTCTGTTCAAGTTTCATCATGATATTTCAGCAATTCAGTCATATCTTCAGGCTTCTCTTCTAATTCTAGGTTTCTTTTTATTTCCACTACATCATCAGCTACTTTCCACTGAAGTCTCTTGAACCCCTTAAAGTCATCCATGAGGATTGACATCAATTTCTTCTAAACTCCTATTAATCTTGATATTTTGACCTTCTCCCATGAATCATGAATGTTCTTAATAGCACCTAGAATGGTGAATTCTTTCCAGAAGATTTTCAGTTGAACTTGCCCAGAGGAATCATTATGTATGTCAGCTATAGCCTTAAAAAATAGATTTCTTAAATAATAATATTTGAAAGTCAAAATTACTCTATGATTCACAGGCTGCAGAACAAATATTGTGTTAGAAGGCATGAAAACAATATTAATCTCCTAGAATATCTCCATCAGAGTTCTTGGGTAATGAAGTGCATTGTCAATGAGCAGTAATATTTTGAATGCAATCTTTTCCTCTGAGCAGTAGGTCTCAATGGTGGGCTTAAAATATTAAGCAAACCATTCTATAAACAGATGTGCTGTCATGTAGGCTTTGTTGTCCCATTTATAGAAGATAAGCATAGTAATTCTTAAAAGCCCTAGGATTTTTAGAATGATAAATGAGCATCGGCTTCCACTTAAAGCCACCAGCTGCATTAGCCCCTAACAAAAGAGTCAGCCTGTCCTTTGAAGCTTTGAAGCCAGGCATTGACTTCTCCTCTCTAGTTATGAATGTCCTAGATGGCATCTTCCTCCAATAGAAACCTGTTTGATCTATATTGAAAATATGTTGCTCGGTGTAGCCACCTTCATCAATGACCTTCACTAAATCTTCTGGATAACTTGCTACAGCTTCTACATTAGCACTTGCTGCTTCATCTTGCACTTTCATGTTATAAATATGGCTTCTTTCCTTAAACCTCATAAAGCAACCTCTGCTAGCTTCAAACTTTTCTTCTGCAGCTTCCTCACCTCTCTTAGCCTTCAGAGAATTAAAAAGAGTTAGGGCCTTTCTCTGGATTAGTCTTTGGCTCAATATTGTGGCTGATTTGATCTTGTAACCAGACCATTCAAACTTTCTCCATATCAGCGGTAAGTCTGTTTTGCTTCTTTAACGTCCATGTGTTCACTGGAGTAGCACTTTTAATTTCCTTCAAGAACTTTTATTTTGCATTCACAACTTGGCTAACTGGTACAAGAGGCCTAGCTTTCAGCCTATCTCAGCTTTCAACATGTTTTCCTCACTAAGCTTAGTCATTTCTAACTGTATGATTTAACGTAACTGATGTGTGGCTTTTCCTTTCCCTTAAACACTTGGAGGCCATAGTAGGGTTATTAATTGGCCTAATTTCAATATTGGTGTGTCAAGGAATAGGGAGGCCTGAGGAGAGGGAGACAGACAGGGAAAGACCAGTTGGTGGAGCAGTCGGAACACACACATTTATCAATTAAGTTTGGCATCTTCTATGAGCATAGTTCATGGTGCCCCAAAATAATTATAATAGTAACATCAAAGATCACTGATCATAGACCCCCATAGAAGATATGACAATAATGAAAAAGTTTGAAATATTATGAGAATTACCAAAACATGACACAGAATCATGAAGTGAGCACATGCTGTTGGAAAAATGGTGCCAATAGACTTACTCAACACAGAGTTGCCACAAACCTTCAGTTTCTAAAAAAAAAGCAGTATCTTGAAAGCACAATACAGCAAAAAACAATGATCAAGATTCAAAATAATCTCAATGAACTAGAATGCTAGGTTAAAATTTAGCAGGGGCAAGTTATGCGGTAGCACACACCTGTGGTACCAGCTACTTGGGAGGCTGAGGCAGGAGGATTTGAGGCTTGAGCCCTGGAGTTTGAGGCTATAGTGCACCATGATCATGCCTGTGAATAGACTTTGCACTCTAGCATGGGCAACATAGCAAGAGCTTGTCTCTAAAAAGAAAGAAAACCAAAACAACCCACCAAAATTTAGCAGAGGCAGATTTAAGTTTTGTGGGGCTTGAAGCCTATAGAATTTGGAGTCCTCTCTTTAACAACAAAAAAAATACTACCCTATGAAAAACAGAAAAAGTCAAATACAAAACTGAAATGTTATTATCATGAGAAAGAAATCACCACAGTCTTGGAATTAAGTCCCTTTATTCAGAGAAGCTTACTTTAAAACATTTCTTGATTATAATCTGGTTTTTACTCCCCATCTAGAGCATTCTACAACTCCCAGCCTCTCTGAGCATTCACAGGGGCCACACAAATGAAGAACTCTGAAGCTTAAGTTTTATTAGCATCAGAGTTTAATTACCTCTGGCAAAAGTTCTGCATTTATGTTAAAATGATTAAATTTCTTTTTTAAAATACAGAATGAAGAAAGGCTGGCTTTGAGAGACTTGTGTGAAAAAAAAAAAAACAAAAAACGGGAATTTCGTTTGACCACAGCCTTACCATGCATTAATATTGTGACACAGAAAATAAAAATAAGCCAGCTTAGGCAGGTAATATTCTAACTTTAACATATGCATTGCTCAAGTTGGTCCTGACAGCTCAGTTTGAAGGTGAATATTGGCAAACCAGACTTACATACTAAGGGAAGCAGACAATATGATGAGAGAGATGTTCCTGCCTTATAAGGAAAGAACTGCAGAAAGAACTGGAGTATTTGCCTTTGGGAAGTGAATGCTGCCAGGAGAGACTGAAGAGCCAACATGTGCAAGAAGACGACTTATTCTGTATTGTTCTAGAGGGAGGAAGCATGAGTTGTTACAAGAAGCAAATTTCAGTTCAATGTAAGTCAATTCGATTCAATAAATATTGATGGCACCTACTATGTGTCAGAAACTGTTTTGGGCACTGGTGATAAAGCAGTAACCAAAATGGACAAAAGCTCTGTTCTCACTGAGTTTACATTCTTGCAAGAGAGATAGACAATAACATATAAATATGTAATATGTCATGTGATGAGGTGACAAACACAGCAAGAAAAATACAGCAAAGTACCAGCAAAAATCAATTAAGAACAAATTTTTAAGAAATGCCAAGTACAATTGCATCAAAAGCATCACGATTCTTCTTGCTAGGAAGAAATCTAGCAAAATATGTGCAAGACTTCTATACAGGAAACCATAAATCATTAGTTAGAGAAATTAAAGAATGCTTACATAAATAGAAGGATAGGGCATGTTTGCAGATTGGAAGTCTAAATATTATCAGGATTTCCATTTTCTCCAAAGCTGATCTATAGATTCAATGTAATTCCCTCAAAATTTAGTTGTGTGTGTGTCTCTGTGTCTGTGTTGACAAGATGACTCTAAAAATATACATGAAAATAATGCAGACAGCCAAGAGGAGCCAAGATAATCCTAAAGAAAAATAAAGTGAGATTACTTACTGTACAAGATTTGAAGATTTAAAGCCACAGTAAAAAAGACAGAGTGATATGTTGGCAAGAGAATAGACAAATAGTCCCACAGGACACAACAGAGAGAACAGAAACAGATCCACACATATATGAGTTCTTTATTTATAACAAAGGTGACATAGAACAGTAGGGAAAGATGGATGCTTTTCAATAAATGATGCTGAGTTAATTGTATATTCATTGGAAAAAAAACAAAACTTAACCCATACAAAAATAAATTCCAAGTGGATTGTAGATCTTAATGTAAAAGGCAAAACAAGAAGTCTTCCAGAAGATAACACTGGAGAACATAGCCATGACTTGATGTAGGCAAAGTTTTCTTAAGCAGGACCAAACCACACTAACCATAAAGGAAAAGATGAATAAATTGGACTACATTAAAAATAAACACTTCTGTTCATGAAAAGGCAAACCACAGAATTTGAAAAGGTATTTGTAATATCTATCATTGTTTTAACAATTAGAGAGTAAATTTCAAATGTTCTCCCCACAAAAAATGTTAAGTGTTTGAGGTGATAGATATATTAACTAGCTTGATTTAATTGATTTAATTATTCTACATTGTATTAATAAATTATAACATCACTTTGTATCTCATAAATGTACATAATTATAAATTATTAATTTACAATAAAAATATCTATACTTGACAAAGAACCTACACCTAGAGTATAATAAGATTTACATATTGATAAGAAAAAGAGAGATAACCCAATTTTGTAAAGGAGGAGGAAAAAGACAGGCTCTTCATTAAAGAGACTATCCCTCTGGTCACAACTCGTGCTTATAATCCTAGCACATTGGGAGGCCAAGGTGGGAGGATTGCTTGAAGCCAGGAGTTCAAGACCAGCCTGGGTGAAAAAGTGAGACCCCCATCTCTACAAAAATTTTTTTTAAATTAGCCAGGCATGGTGGCACATGCCTGTAGTCCCAGCTACTCAGGAGCCTGAAGCAGGAGGATCACTTGAGCCCAGGGATTTAAGGTTGCAGTGAACTATGATGATACCACTACGCTCTTTTTGAGACTCTGTCTCAAAAAAATAAAATAAATAAAAAAAAGAGAGAGACTCTCCAAATAGTCAATAAACATACAAAAAGCTACTCACCTTCTCTGGTCATCAAGGAAATACAAATTTAAACTATAGTGAGAGAGATACCACTTTACACTTGACAGAGTAAGCAATTATTTTTTAAAAATATTATATCAAATGTTGGTAAGGTGATGGATAAATAAGAATATTCATTTACTACTGGTGGAAATATAAATTGCTATGACCACTTTGGAAAATTGTTTGGCGATATCTTCTAAAGCTAAACATACGTACCTTTTGACCCAGTAATTCTACTTCTATATATTGCCTAACAGAAATGTAAGCACATTTACACCAATAAACACATACAAGAATGTTCATAGCAGCATTAGCTCAAAACTAGAAGAAACTTGAATGTCCATCAATGGAAAAATGGATCAATAAATTGTGCTGTAGTCATACAATGGAATATTATACAGCAATGGAAAGGGAAAAACTGCACAATATGGTTGAAACAAATGTTGTTGAAAGAAGCTAGACACAAAAGAGTATTTACTGAATGATTCCATTAATATAAGTATAAATAATCTATGGTGTTATAAATCAGGTTAGTGATTACTCTTTGCAGGTTTTACAGAATGGAAAGGGTATAAGGAGAGTTTCTACAGTGCTGTTCAAGTTGTACCAATTTCTAAATGTATGCTATATTTCAATAAAATAAGTCAATTAAAACAAAAATAAACCAAAAAGATAGGCCCCCATTTGAGTTTCTTAGGGTAATCTGAGAGGAGTTAGGGCTGTAGTGAGAGGGTGAGAAAACCCTACAGTAATGAGACAGGAGACTGAAAACCCAGGAGAAAAGAGAGCCAATGAGAAATTCATGGTAGCTGGATTTCCAGATGTTAGTATTTAATATTCATTCTTAAGTTGTTTTCTGTGCTGCAATTTGCTCTAATTTCTCTGTGACCCAATCCCCACCCCCAAATTTATTGTTCACAAACCATCAGTAAAGTTTACAACACCCTAAAAAAGTAGCAAAGCAGGGTAAGGAAATAATGATGGAGTCAGGTGAAAGTGGAGCTATATCATTATGGGATAGGAATCCCAAAGAAATGCCTCTCTGAATGGACAGCAAAAGAAGGGAGGGAGGAGAGTGTTCCAGACTGAGAGCAGGAAACTCAAAGACTCCACAGCAGGACATGCTGGGCACATCCAAAGACCAGCAAGGAAACCAGTGTGTGTGAAGCCAAGGAAGATTGTAGGGGATGAGATTAGAGAAATAGCCAGAGGCCTTAATAGGCTATGGATTTTATTGGATTTCACTCTGAGTGCTACAGGAAGCCATTACATGGCTTTGAGCAGAGAAATGACCCAATCAGTGTTAAATTTTAAATAAGTCATCTCAGTTGCTTTGGGAAGGCAAGGTGAAAGCAAAAAGAATAGCTAGAAAGTTTTCTAAGAGAATGGTGGAGGTGAGGAAAAGATGTTGAATCTGGGTGTATTTTGAAAGTCGAGCCAGTAGGACTTGCAGATGGGTTGGCTATGGTGTGTGAGGGAAAGAGAAGCATCAGGGGTGCCTTAGGAAAGGACTTCCTAAGCCAAAGAGCTGTCTAACAATTGAACAAGTTTCCCTACCGTGCAGTTATTCCAGTGGAGGCATTTAGTCCGTCCGTGGGGCTGTCTGAACATTCTTCTCCCTCTAGCTTACCTGCCAAGTAAGCTCCTGGGGGGATTTCTGTTATTAGCAGTCAGGGGCCCAGGTGATCTCGAAGCACCAAATATTCGTGAACCATAAGGCAATCAGACCATAGTTCCAAACATTACGGATTTTCAGACTATATAGTTGCAAAATAAATTTCCTACAGCAAAGGTACTTTTTAACTGCTGGAGACGCTATGTACCTTTATTTTTTTTTTTTTTTAACTACACATGTGTTTTTATACTGGTCCAAACAGTTTAAATGGACAGCAGGGGCAGCTGCCTTGTAGGGAACAAATGCCACACAAAGTAGACCCTGGCCATGGGAGATGCAGACATATGAAAGGAAAGAGGAACAGCCTCATCCTCTTGACCTTCAGGGATGGTTAGTAATAGAGTCTACACCTGAAGAAGGTATCAATAGGGAGTAAATGATTGGATTGTAAACAAACAACCTAACATTTTATATCCCCCAAATGGTGTCTCTTTCAGAACAGTTACCTTGGAGAGAATCTGCTAGTGCTCTTTCAGTTATACCATTGTCACAGTGGTGCTGCTCTTGCTCAAAGCCTGCTTGGAACTCTCCTTTGGGATTTGTCCTCAAAAGGAGCTAATATAACTTACTCCAAAATCTGTCTTTTCAGAGGTCAGATCCCTGGGAGATCTGCTGTCAAGAATCCCAGATTCTCCTGGTTGGCAGGAAGTTTAAAGCTTCTAACCTATCTAGTGTGTGGGCTTCCATGGCATCATTCCTAACAAACAGGCATCTAACAACCTCTGCTCCAATCTTCTTCAGACCTCTAAAAGGCATGTGGTTAATACTCCCTGCCTGAAGGCAGCCCTTGAGTGTCCTCCCAGACAGCTCTGATTGTTAGGAAATTCTTACTCATTTTGGACTGAAACCTGCTATACCTTCCAGCCACTGGTCATAATAGAGTGTGGGTCAGTATTTTCCAAATTTCAAATATCACCAGTCCTATTAGTTTTTTAATATCTTTCTTTGAAATTAGTCATTTTTCTTACGTAAGAAAATTTACCTTAATTGGAAACTACACTGCCTTGTAAGTGGAAAACTATATCAGTTAGAAATTAACAGCAGGAGGAATAATAGACAGAAGAGAAAATGATGATATTAAATTCTACTTAGGAGCTGTTGCCTAGCAAAGGTTCTAAGGAAGAGGCAAGCTCTCTCTTTGTGAAAACAGGAGATTAGCAAGTGTCAGAAGGGTGTGAAGACAAACACTATTATACAAAATGATACTTCCTCCTTGACATATTCCACAGGAAAAAGAGAATTGAAAAGAACTTAGCTTTTTCACCTTGTGATCCACTGTTATTTACTGTTATTGTCTGTGTACCACTCAAAACCATCCCTAATGGAAGGTGCACACACAGGGACACTCTGGTGAAGTGACCAAACACCTGGACTGAGGTCAAGCTTATCAGGTTCAGGTCTTGGCTCTGCCAACTCCCAGCTGCCCAATCCCAGATCCCTTAAACTCTGTAAGCATCAGTTTCTATTAATACATCTTTAAAATGGGAACAATAATAGCTCTGAGAGTGACACTTCCTTAAAGGCAGTGCCCAGATTTGAACATTATTCCCAGGTGTGAGCTGACCATTGAAGAGGATTAGTTCACTCTAACATTATGGCCTCACTCAGCTTTTGGACTAAATTATTTCAGCCTTTGGGTGCTGACCAGGCTGTGCTTATCGCCAACTGAAATCTCTAAGATAGAGCTAGGTACGAGGATGTAGACCTACAGTCCCAGCTTCTTGGGAGGCTGAGGCAGGAAGATGCCTTGAGACCAGGAGTTTGAGGCTAGCCTGGGGGAAAACAACAACAGCAACAACAAAACTCTACCACACTTCGACATGTACTGCTATTGAGCCAAATCCCCCATTGCCAACTTGTATTGCTTGGTGTTTGGGCCTGAGGGAGAGTATGACATTTATTCTTATTAACTAGATTCTCCCTCTTCACTTTACCCTGGTGCTTGAGCAAATGCTCAGCTCCTATCCTGCATTTGAGTCGAAGGAAGCCAAATGGGCAGAAACAGGGCCATGATGAAGATGTATTTGACACATATGAGTCCATGTTCCTTTGAAGAAAGCAAATGGAAACTTTTTGCTGAGTATACACTGTGTATCAGACACTTTTCTTTAACATCTCATTTAACATTCCAAGGACCCCTTGAGGTAGGTGTTATGGCCATTTTGCAAAGAAGAAACCTGCATTTTTATTTGAAGTTATTAAGTGTAGGAAGGATGCAATTTTCTACATTTTTGCTCAATATTATTTTGTAAATGCTTCATCATGTTACTTCATAATTTTCTCTTTTTTTGATTTATAAATACATACTCCCTCCTTGTTCTAAAAAGAATCTGAAGCACTTCTGTCTTGATGGTTATCATCTTAACAGTTGTATAATATCCCATTAAGTCACCCTAATTTATTTAAGCAATTTCCTACTGCTGACAGTTTGGCTTTGTTTGCTTTTTGTGGTCTTTAAAATTATTTTCTGTAATAAATGATCCTGCTACAAACATCTGCACAAAGTATTATTTTGTTCTGGAAATTTCCCCAAATGCAAAATACTGCATTAAAGGGGATAATACTAATATTTTTGGTGGTTCTTTATAGAGACTGGCAAATTGCCCACCCAAAGGAGTATGTTTTATTTGAGGGTAAACAGTAAAACACTTGTTTTCTGCAAAAGAAATTAATTTTCCACTTATTCATAAAATATTCGAGTGCGATGATGGGTGGTAGGCACAGCGCCAGGGGCTGGGGACAGAGATGAGCAAGGCCGGATCTCGGCCTCCTAGGAGCGCACTGCGGGGCCGGGTAGCAGAGACCTCGGGCAACAAGCGCCGGCGGCCAGGGAGGACTACGGGGGACCGTGCCCTTTGGCGCCTGACAGTGGGAGGAGGGGGCTGTTTGCCCGCACCGAAAAGGTCTTGCGGCAAAGGCAACGCTCGACCTGAGTCTTGCACAATGAGTAAGAGTTTTGGCACCGGGTTTATTTTATTTATTTTATTGTGACTCTCTGGCCTTACATCAGAAAAAAATTGTCCCACCCTCGGCACAGAGATCGTTGTTGGTGGCGTCGTAAGCCCCCTAAGCCTCCTTTCACCTCCAAGGAGTGGGAGTTGGGGGAAGGAGATCTCCCCGACAGCAGGAGCAGGATTTGGGAGCCGGAACCCCTGGCGCGGCACGGGAGAGGACAGGAGACGACCTGAGGGCTGGGCCTGCCCTCTCCCGGGGACCAGACGGGGCGCGTGGCCCTCGGGGAAGGGCAGAGGCGCCCTCAGCGCCCGGCTCCAGAGGAGTCCGCTCAGCTCTGTCCTGGCCAGGGAGACCGTGCGGGAGCCGGTGCTGCCTGCGGCGGGGCTTGGAGAGCAGCCCGCGAGTGGGCTCCGAGGGGAGCTGGACGCCGCAGTCGGGGACCCCGAGGGGGCAGGCGGGCGGGGAGCGGGAGAGGGGCGGAGCTCCGGGGCGGGGGCGCCGCGGCCGCCCAGAGGGTCTGCGGGGGCTGCCGTGGCCGGACCCGGGAGCGGGCGCTGGAGCGCCAGCGAGCCGCGCCAGCCTCTGCGAGACCGTGACCGTGGCGTTGAGAGCAGGGCCCGGGTGCCGTCCTGGGCTCAGACCCGAGCCCATCCTCGTGGAGACCCACAACCGAGGTGCGGGAGCTGCCCCTGTGCGAAGGAGCCCGGGCAGGGGCGCAGGTAGGACCGAGGGGCTCGAGGAGGGCGGGGTGAAGCGCCCCAGCGGGGAGGGGCTGTGGCGGGGTCTGGGGGTCAAGGGTTCGGGGGCCAAGCGGGGGGGCGCACGCCCGAGCAGTTCGGGTCTAGGAGCATTGAGTGAAGGTCGTGGGGGAAGTGAGTACCCAGGTTTACAGGATCAAGGGTTTCCTCGGCGCAGGACTGGACTGTTGAGCGACCCCCGGAGGGGAAGTAGGTCGCCCATGCCGATAAGCGGGAGCGCACAGTAACAAGCCGGCTGCGGGTAGTGTCCTGTGCCGCCTTGTTTCTGCTTGCGTTACTGTCTGAAAGAACTGTCTTTCCATGCGTCCGCAAGGGGACAGGTAGCTCTCTAGAGCGTACGTGTACGGAAGGGAGGGCCACAGCGTCCGCCCCGTCCTCTGGGGCCGTGAGTCCCTTCGCAGGATTTCTGGTCCAAGCTACCAGCTGCCTTGGGGACCTAGCCTCAGTGGCACCAAACTAGGATGTCAGTCCCTGGTGTGGTCACCAGCCTCCATATTCCTTGGGGACAAAAAGAAAGAGTACCAGATTGATGGAGTCTTTTATTATTATTATTTTAAGATTATCGCTTTCAATAGATAATAAATGCACGTGGGTTTCTTTTTAAATCAAACGATACAAGCATTTGTCTTCTAGAGACAATGCCTATACTAGCATCCGTGTCTATTTATCCCTCTCTTCTTTTTTACCCAATCCTTTCCTGCTCTACTCGTCCTGTCCCCTCCTTTTAATTCTTTATCCACCTCCTGCCTAATGAAGGTACCAGAAGAAAATAATGTCACCACCACTGCTCACATCCCTCAATCTTGGATATTCCCTTCTAGCAACACCTCTCCGGTCCTCAAATGTCTCTCACCGACGTGGTCCTCAGGGTAGGGAGCCTGCTAACGAGAATACCTCTCATTTACTTGCCTTAACTCTACCGGGAATTTGAAAAAAGGCGCATTGGGAAAGAGCCCATGGCAAATACTATACTTACCTGTTTTTTTCCCCTTAAACTGGACTTTCCAAGTGCAGTCTAGGTAGAGTCTGGTATTGAGGGGAACTAGTTCCTGCAATGCTGCAGATTTCCGGAATTTAACACCGTACTTGTTCCTATTCCTTAAAGCAGAACTTTGCCAGTTACACCTTTGCATTGCCTTTCCCTCTTTTACCCTAGGACCCCCAGCATGGCATGCCTAGGATTTTTCCTCTGTAGGAACCTGGGAGAGTGGATGTTTTATACCTGCCTCCCAGCGGCCCTGTAAAGGGGTTCAGGGACATAGCTTTGTGGTACACAAGGTGGGAGGGGAAGATGTAGGAGAGGAAGCTGAGGGGAAGTGGAAAGGAAGGAGCAGGGCAGGACCCACGAGTGGAGAAGAATCCTGGAGCACAGGCCCCTGTCACTTAGGAACAACTGCCTGACGATTTTGCTAAGAGACCACACATGTGGCTTACTTCCTGCCAACTATCAGCACAATCAGCTCTTCTCCAAGACTTTTTCTGTGCCAAGCCAAAACATATTGAGAAGTGAAAAATTAGCAAATCAACCTGGTTTTGTCTATATGATAAAACAGAGTGGTTGGAATTTTTACTGAATTAACAGGTTCTTTAGGAGCTGCATAAATTATTTAAAATAACCTAATAGCTACTCCAGTCACCACATTTTCCTTTATTTTGTTCATTTTTTCATGTTTCATAATCTTGAACTGGATCCCAACCCTGTCAGAAAGTTCAGGATGGTTAGATGCTGCCGCTTCTAGGAAGACTGTTTGAATGGGGGCGGGGAGAAGCAGGGAGGAGAGGATTAGAAAATAAGGACTGATCTTTGTGATAGGGTAGGGGGATGATGAAGAGGAATGAATTGACTACAAGTTTGAGACTGGTGAGGAGTAGTGTATGATTCTTAAGGGAACAGGGTAATGAGTAAGAGGTAAAAAAATAAATCATCATTCATTCATTCAAAATATTTACATAGAGTGCCTGGCTACGTGACAGTCACTGGCCACAAAATGGTATATAAAATCAGACAAGGTCCTGGAGCTTACAGATGCTTTGGAGAGGCAGCTGTTACTAAAATAACTAAGTATTGCCTATGTAATTACAAACTAAGATAAGCTCGCTAAAGGAAACAAAGTTCTTTGAGGTTGTTTACAGTTTGTGAGACCAGCGAAGGCTTTCTCAAAGAGACCTCCCTCGAGCCAAGATTCAAGGATGTATGAGAGTGTTGAGGATATATTTGGTTTTGAGGTAGGCCCAGGTGTATCCATTAGGAATTGCACCTGGCTGCTCATCACCAGGAAGACTGCTTGCCATATAGTGTTTGCCATATGTGTGCACAGGTGCAGATTTGGCATTTCCGGCACTTTAGGAAAGAATGCTGTGTTATCACAGCGTTGTTTGTGTTGGCATGAGTTGGACATGGTCTTCCATTGCTGTATTCTTGCTTTTAAATTAAATGTTCTGATTAACTTTATTCTTTTCAGTTTATTTTATTGTGTACAAGAAAATGTGTGCATTGCAGTTCAAATGTGAATCATCCATACTCCCACTGATAAGGTAAATATGTATATAACCCTGACACCAAATTTGGCTTATCCAGTGACATGTCAGTGTTACCACTGAAAAGTGTCCCAGGTGAAAACTGGTGTGGCAGGTGGGCTGTAATATCTTACCTCCATCCCTATCCACAGCTCTAATTGGGATGATGTCAATCGTTTTTAATTACCCTAAAGTACCTCTTCAAAGCTTCATATATCCTTAGTAAAGAAAAAATATATTACCAATCATTGATGCTGTAAGTAAAAGAAATGTAAATTTCACAACGTAGTTGCATGGGATCCTCTATCTAACCAACATAGTTCATGTTCAAACAAATATTTTTATTCATTCAACAATGTTTACAGTAAACCTTCTATGTGCCCAGAACTGTGCTAAATACTACGGATAAAATGGATTGCTAAAACACAGTCTCAACATTTAAGGAATTCATAGATGTCTAAGAGAGGGAGTCATGTTCATTCACATACAGGCTGTAAAGTATTGTGTTTGTCATAATGGAACCATAAGCAGGGAACAGTAATACACAACAGGGAGAGGGGTCAAGGAAAGGTTCATGGATGAGGTGACACTTGAGTTGAATCTTGAAAGATGAGACATTCCAGCAGATGAACAAAAGGAAGAGGGCATAATAGGAGAGAGATTTGTGTGCAAAAACAACCACAAACCAGAGGCATGAAACAGCATGTCAAGTTCTAGAACCTGCAAGTGTTTCAGAAAACTAAAGCCTAAGGATCAAGAGGCATTCATTGAGAGATGGGGCTGGAGAGGTGGGCAGGCCAGCCAGGTGGTTAAAGTATGCACTCTAGGTCATACAGACCCAGTGGTAGATCTATCACTTTCTAGCTGTGAGACCTCAGTCGAGTAACTTAGCCTCAGTAATTAACGGTAATGAAGGCAGCACCTCCCTCATAGGATTGCTGCAAAGATTGAGATAAGATAGGCACAGAGTATGTACTTAGTAATTGTTGGCTATTATTTTCATTATTTATCCTAGGGCAAAGGGAGCTGCTGGAGGGTTTTATGTACAGGAGGGACTTAGTGGCATTTTTGTTTAGAGTGCAATCATTCTGGCTTCATGTGGATGCTGGGTTGAAGGGAGTTCATTTGGAACAGACTGACCACTTAAAGATATTATAATTATGGTGGTGGTGATGATGGCCTGAATCATGGTGGCTGTGGCAGTGGCCATAGAGAAAAACAGCTCCATTCTTGAGATATCTCCCAGGTAGACTCCACCACAGAACTCAGTTACCCATTAGATGTGGGCAGTGAGGGAGAGGATATGGAGAGGTGAGACTTGGGATTCTGGTCTGTCATCCTTTGGCTCTATCATCCAAATGATCTTGAGATAGACAAAAGGAAGCTGGGCATCAACCAAGACTGGGTATCAGTAACCTGGGAAGTACTATGTGCAGGAACTTCATGATTGGTGACAAAATAGCTGTCTCTGATTTAGAAGACTCCTTGACAACTTCTGTGGCATAATATAAAATAGGATCAGGAAGGTTCAGTTGATCCATACCAAATATAATTTCTCTCTCTCTCTCTCTCTCTCTCTCTCTCTCTCTCTCTCTCTCCCTCTCTCTCATCTCCGGGAGCCTTTCAGTTAAGGGTGAACAGAGATTAGACTTTACCTATTTGTCATAACCTTCACTCATGTGTGATGCCAAGTTTTGGTTCAACCCTTGCCTGACACCAGCCTGATAGACTTTTTTCTCCTTTTTGCTCATGTCCTTCCAAATCCAGTAAGCACTGATTGAGGTGCCCACAAGAACTTTATTAAAGTCAGTGAGAATTAGAGGATTTAGGTGGTTCCTATTTCATAATGCAATGCAGTCTTGGTAACCACGTCACCTGTTCTTCAGGCAGGAAACAACCCAGACATGTGTGATAGTGTTTGTTGAAAAGTTGCAGAGAGCTTTAGTCCAATTTCCACTCCAGCTGCTACTAGGAAATGCTGATTAAATGTGTACTCTTGGATTCAGTTGCTCAAACAACTGTATTATTACTTGAAGCCACAGAAATGAACAGACATTATAATTAGGCAGAGCCAAATGAGTGAGGTAGTCAAATGTGAAATGAGCAGAAAAAAGGTCAGCCTCTGCCATAGACAGTTGGTTAAAAATGGACTTTCCATCTCTGACTTTGGGCAAGACATTAGTGTATCTGAGCCTCAGTTTTTACTACAGAACATTTCCTTTGATATCTGTAAAACTAAGGTAATGTCTCCTTCACAGCATGGTTGTGAGGTTTCAATGAGCTGTATGTGGAAAGTGTTTAACACAGTGCCTGGTGCGTGGTAGGTGCCTAAGTGGCCGATATCCTTTGGCTCAGCTCGTCCCTGAGGTCTTTCCTTACATTGAAAAAGCAGGAAGAGCAAAGATTTCTTAGGTTAAGTAACCTGAATTAATTTGTTTTTATGTGTTTCTCATCCATAATTGATTTTTCCTCCCTGGGAATCAGGGTGGAAGCCTGTTTTCCTCCATCCTCAGTGAATGCTTATCGGTGATGATGGGGGCAAAGGTAATATGATACCTGCAGAGAGAAAGCTAATTTTAGCTATCCTTCCTTCAACAAGTCTCTCTCTCTCTCTCTCTCTCTCTCTCTCTCTCTCTCTCTCTCTCTCTCTCACACACACACACACATACACAAGCAAAATCACTAACAGATGGAAAAGTGGAGTAATTTGACTTCTCCCCATATTTTCTGTTAGGAGAGTTCCTAACAAGCACGTTTCTTGTTTATTTGTTGTTTTTCATGTAGAAAGAAAGAAGCAGACTCAAAAAGATTGTGATTGTTCCCCTCAATAATTCTTTGTCCTTAGGAAAAATGTTTTGTTTTTCTCCTCTTAATAGAAGTTGATGGTTGAAAGAATTATGTCTTTCATAGAGTCTTTCTAAAACTTATGTCATTTGACATAAGCCTTAGTTTAGTTTAGTTCACCCATTAGGCTCCAACTGTGTGTCAGACGTTGAGTTGGCACTGTGCAGACGACAGCCGTGGTGCCCAGATTTCCAGTCTGGTAGCCCTTGTGGGAGAGGATGAGTAGGAAGACAAAGAGGGGTGCCAACTGATCTCAGACAGCCAGGATGGGGTGGGGGAACCCTCAGGCCTCCAGTCCATCAGATCATGAGCCCCTCTGAGTCAGGATTTGGGTGGGCTCATCCCTACATCCATAGCCTGTATGCTAAGTGTTTGTCGAGTAACAGGTCAGGGGGAGGAAGGGGCCGGAGGAGTTGGGTAAATTCACACCTAATGAGTACTATGCACACTTATAACTGACTCAAACTATACAAAAGCAGTACATGTAACCAAAACGTTTGTACCCCCATAATATTGTGAAATTTAAAAAAAGAGATTGGGGGAAAAGGTAATGAGGAGGCTAGGTGGGGTGGCATTTTCTTTTTACACTCTTAGAAATGAAAATATTCCAAATAAAGTTCATACTCTTTGTAATTATCAGCCAATTTTCACCCTCATCTTTTGAGAAGCAGTACAGCAGTACAGTGGTTAAAAGCCTGAGCTCTGGAGTTAGATGGCCCAGGCCTGTATCCCAGCTTGACAGCTTACTAGCTGTGTGACCTTAGGCAGGTTGTTCAACCTCTCTGTGCCCCGTTTCCCTTATCTATAAACTGGGGTTATTAACATTACCTACCTTGTTGATTGTTAAAAGATTTATATGCACTAATACACATTGTTTGAGCTCATCAAGTGCAGGCAGCATGTCTTATGCAACGTTGAAACCCTGGACTCCAGCAAAGTGCCTGGTACGTTGGAGGAGCTTAATGGATCAATCAGTGAATGAACAAGTAAATAAGTGACTTAATGAGTGAGCAAATCTCAATATGTAGACTGGTACAGCAGTCAGTGATCAACAAAAGCACCCTCCTATCATTAACTCACTTGATTCTCAGACCACGTCAGGAGATAAATGAGGGAGATGGGCAGGGAAGGTATTATCTCCATCTTACAAATCAGGCAACCAGAGCACTGGAAGGGAGAGTGGCTTGTCAAAGAAAGGGATGCTGTGCAGGACAGACAAGGTCAAGGTTGCCTGCTCCACTTACCCCTGGCTCTTTGCTCTTCCCACTGTCCGGCTGCCTCTCCAGCTTAGACAGGTTTCACAGCAAAAATGAACAAACATAGCTTATTTAGCTTTCCAGAGAAATAACTTCTCACTATAAATATGCTCAGTCAAGTTATAACTTGAAGTTTGGAAAGGTTTTTTTTTTTTTTTGGAGTGGGGAGCAGTAGATATTTTATGAGAATAAGGAAGCTGTTAAGTATGAAAATAGCAGATATTGTGAAGGAAAATAGTGATAGATTTTATCATATAAACATTTTAAATACTTAAAGTCATAATGAAATTAAAATGAAAACAAACTCCAAAAAATTTGCAACAAATATGCCAAAGGTTTAAACTTTCCATATATAAAGCACTCATAGAATTTAATAGGAAGATCATCAAGACTATGGTTTCAAAAAAGTAGCCAAAGGATGTAATGGTTTTCAAATAAGCAAAAGCATATGGATGGTGAAAAATAAAAGTATTTTAACTATACTTGAATAAAAGAAGCATCTTTTAAATGATATATTAATTTCCTTATCAAGAATACTTTAAACTTAATGCTGGTGGAGTGAAACACAGTGGTTATCCTCATAACAAATTTTCTAGAAAACAATTGCCTTAAAACTTCACAGCCTTTGACCAAAGAATTCCATTTCTGGGACTCTCATAAAGGAATCATCAGAAATATGGTTAAAGACTTATGCCCAAAGATGTTCTTCACAGTGTGTATTTTTTGAAACATTAGGAAAAACCTGTGTCCAATAATAAGGGAGTGGTTCAGTATATTATGGTGAGTGTGAGGCAGCACAGACTAGTGGCTAAAATAACGGACTCTGGAGTCTCACCACCTGGGTTCAAATCCTGTCTCTGCCATTTATTAGCCCTATAACCCTGGAAACCTCTCTATGCCCTACTTTCCTCATCTGTATGATGGAGATGGTAAGAGTATCTACCAAAGAGGGTTGTTATGTGGGTTAAATGAGTCCATATAGATCTCAAATTCCAAAATCATCAAAGCTCTTAAAAACCTAAAGGTTTTCTGTAACTTAATTAGCAGCAAAACAATGATTGAACTGACAAAAATCTACTTTATTCCATTTACTGTGACTAGAATTGGCAGCTTATAATCAACCTTAATCCTTTCCCATAGTTTTACTTTTCTTGCAGAATCTCCAAGCTTTTCTTTAAAAATTAATAACCCTCTTGAAAAGATCAATTTTGAGGTCACAGCTAACTGGAAAGCAAGTATATCTATTTTGAACTAATCTCATGGCCAAGAAACTTTTCCAAATCCTCCAACCCTGGACTTTCAAACTTCAAGGTGAGGGATATTATTAACTTATAGATTGCTGAGCTCCACACCCCAGAAATTCTAATTAAGGAGGTCTGGGGCGGGGCCAATGTCTAGTTCCTACAAGCTCCCAAGTGATGCTGATCTGTGGACCACCTGTAAGTAGCCTGGCTCTAATCCACTCCTTCTTTAATTTTTATCCCCCCTTGAATTATACCTTTTTGATTTGAACCCTTTCATTCTGGAAATCTTCAACTTGTTTTTTATATTATCAGTTTCCTATCCTCTCGTTTCTATGCTATGCTTTTATTTCTAGAAGTAGTAATATAATAAAATTATCTATCACTTTCTGAGCACTATGTGCCAGGAACTGTGTTAGTACAGTCCTTTTTTTTTTTTTTCTTTTTTAAAAAAATCCTTTCCACAACTCTGGAAGGGAGGTATTATCCTCATTTAAGAGATGAGAAGACTGAGGTCCTAGCCCTACCTGTTTGTGAGTGGGGGAAACAAGTCCTCTTGACCCCAAAGCCCCGGCTCTTTGCATTTGACTGTCCTGCCCATTGCACATGGTGGTAGTACATGTCCCCAGTCTACCTCCCTTCTCATTCCTGCCTCCTGCTTAGTTCCTGCAGATTCCCCCATCTAGAATCTCCTCTCTCCTTATCACCTGTCCAGACCCCAATCCGGGCTTCCTACACCTGGAAGCTTTTCCAGCTATGCCTGCCCATAGCCCACATCCAACCGTATCTGTTATTCCTTCTAGGCCATTTATCACATTTGTTTGTTTTTTCACACCAGGAGATTTTGCCTTCCTAACTGGATCTGGAGTTCCTTGAAAGAAGGTTTCATCTCATGCATCTCTGGGTCACCCTGGGAACAGCCATGGTGGGGACTGGTGGCCTCCTTCACTCCACACTTCTTATTCTTCTTCCTTCCTGTCCCACCCCCGCCACTTGTCCCTTCCTACCTTGGTGAAATCAAGCCACACCGACAAGAAGGCAAAAATGAGGCCAGGTTTAAACCTTCTTAATTTCCCTCTCTGCATTCTAGGTTTGTGGTTTTGTGGTTCCACAGTGTCATGAGAAGGAACTTGTTCTGCACTTGGCAGAGAAGTCCCAGCACTGTCTTATAATCCTTAGTTCCTCTTGAGGGTTTCTAGAACCCCCTTCCATCCTTCCATGTCTATTCAAATTCCATGTTCCTTACTGTACTTCCCACTTTCACTATAGATCCTTGTCATCATCCGAGTGTAAGCCAGGAGTTCTCGTCTGCCCATTCGCAGCTTGTACCTCCGTGGTGCTGCTCCCCGCTAGTGAGATCTATTGGGGCCAGCACGCTGGACACATTCATTTGGTCTGTACACTTTGGATATTTTCTCCCCTGCTTCTTCCCTTCCTCTTCCTCCTCCTTTCTCTTCTTCCTTCCTCCTCCTCCTCCTCCTCCTCCTTTTCTTCTTCCCTCTCTCTTTCCTCTTCCCCCATCTCTGCCTTCCCCCTTCTTCTTGAGATCATCACTCCTATTATTGCTTAGGTAGTGTTATCAACTCACTGTGACAACACCCAGCTTACACATCCCAGGGCTTGCAACCTTCCTTTTGTAATTTTTCCAAAACTTGTCATTATTTGCTTGTAACAGGTCTACAGAGCAGCTGAGCCTCACAGCAAAAGAGTGAGATTTCCTGTGGCGCTTTCATTTCCTCCCATCCATTTAGCATGAAAGTGCTGGTTGTGTTTGTGTTACAGCTTCACGCAGCTACACTGCTACACTCGCACCACCACTGTTGAATAATTTAGATTCAGTTAATTTTCTTGTCCAGAAGGCTTTTTTCTGACCGGTATGTACGAACCAGCTTTGTGGTGCTCTCAATGCTTTCCTTTCGTGGGTCCTGTGATCTGAATTCCTTCTCTTTGGTGCCTAATTCCGTGCTATTCTTGGTAGTTTTCATAGTAGAACCCTAGGGAAAAAAATTATTCTGAGGAATACCATTTACTTATTTTAGTGCTAGCAATGTGTCAGGCATTGTGCTAGGCATTTTATACATTGTTTTATTTAATTCTATAAAAAAAACTTTAGGTAGTTGTTATCCCAATACACATGAGGAAACAGATTGAATGAGGTTAAGTACCTTGCTGAGGTCTCATGGCCAGTAAGTGGAATAGCTTAGATTCAAATTCAGTTTATATAATTCCAAAGTCCATAGTTGAAAATGTAGTTTCTAGGATCTTTTTTCCTCTCCTTTGAAAAATATAATGAGTTTTCCAATAGTACTCTCTTCTCTGCTATGAGAGTATAAATGAACATACCCTTTCTGGAGGGCAATTTAGCAATACAAATGAAAAGCTTTTAAAATGTTCTTATCCTTTAATCTAACAATTCCCATGCCTGAGTTTATGCTAAGGAAATAATCATTAATATGTGCAAAGATTTTACCCTAAGGAAGTTCAGGGCAGCAGTATTTATAATATGAAAAATTTGCAACAGGCTTCATGTCCAGCAGAAGGGAATTGGCTAAATAAACTGTGGTACATAATCAATACCAAGTAGTCATTATAAATTACGTGGAAAAAGAACAGGAAGTATTTATGACATAGTAACTAACATTCCATAGGATTCAGATTACAACCATTTTTGTAAAAACAGTACAAAATAGATTCAAAGAGAGATGACAGGCCGGGCGCTGTGGCTCACGCCTGTAATCCTAGCACTCTGGGAGGCCGAGGCGGGTGGATTGCTCAAGGTCAGGAGTTTGAGACCAGCCTCAGCAAGAGCGAGACCCCGTCTCTACTAAAAATAGAAACAAATTAGCTGGCCAACTAAAATATATATGGGAAAAATTAGCCGGGCATGGTGGTGCATGCCTGTAGTCCCAGCTACTCAGGAGGCTGAAGCAGAAGGATTGCGTAAGCCCAGGAGTTTGAGGTTGCTGTGAGCTAGGCTAACGCCACAGCACTCACTCTAGCCAGGGCAACAAAGTGACACTCTGTCTCAAAAAAAAAAAAAAAGAGAGAGATGACATAGAGCTAAAGACATAGATATGCAGCATATATTAAAAGCATGTAAAGAGTTGTGAGATTAAGGGGTTGAAATTAAAACTTATTTTTATTTTCTTTTGTATTTTTTACTATGTAATCATCACTTTTTAATTTACATGTAGGTTTTCTTAAAAACTTTTTGGTTTGGGGGATTCTTTTAATTGGAAAAATGTCTGCATGTTGTTTTTCTCTCCCCAGGTCTACTGAGGTATAATTAACAAATAAAATTGCATAAGTTTAAAGTATATAATGTGATGATTTGATATATGTAAATATTTTGAAATAATTACTACAATCAAGTTATTTACCTATCACCTCACCTTAGTTACCTTTTTTATGTGTGTGGTGAAAACATTTAAGATCTACTCTCAGCAAATTTCATGTACAAATACAGTATTGTTAACTATAGTCACCAGGCTGCACATTAGAGCCTCAGAATTCATTCATCTTATAACTGAAAGTTTGCACCCTTTAACCAACATCTCCCCATTTAGATATGACCTTTATAGACCTCCATCTTGGTCATTTCCTCTGTTGGTGTTTTTGTGCTAATGACTCCTCGGCTGGTCTTTTTGCCTACCTACCGCTGGGCTGAGCTTGAGAGCTAATCATCTGTGCAGGAAATATTTGCACAAGGCCTGAGCTCTTATTTGGCATTGTGTGGTATTCTTGGCTCAGGTCAGAAATTCATCAAAATCCTTTTCCTCATCTAAACTAACTAAATGTCCTCTCCACCTCCCTCCACTACCTGGTTTTATGAACCTCGGAAGACCTTATTTTTTTCCTCCAGAGGAGTAACTAGCTTTCTTTACCCTCACTCACACTGTGAAGGAAATTCTACACTTTTTTTAATTACAAGATCTTTGATCAATGTTCACATTTACCAGGGCTCTCATTTTATATTTATTATTTCCCCCATAACAAAGCAAGCATCTCTACAAACACATCCTGTTCTATCTCTTGAGTTTCTTCAGCAACTTTTTTTTTTTTTTTATTTAGTGCAGGTTTACATTCATTGTTTTTCTCTTTGGACCCGGTGTGCTTTGGTTTCCTAACTGGGTCGTCCCCCAACTGCCTTGTGCTGCAGACTCGTATCGATCTCCTGTACTCATCACATTGACTCCCCTTCTTTCTGGTTTCACGGTGTCTTTGAAAAGTGCCTTCAGCTTTTCTGTCTGCTCTCACTGCTTTGATCGTCTCCCTGCTGGCTTCCTCCATTGATCCCTTTTCATTCCCCATTTCTGTTTCTAGACAGTCCACGTATCTGTCCCTTATCTATTTATATTCTTCATTAGCAGCTCCATCTGGTAATCCTGAGTCTAATCATTTAAGCCTTTGATTTGGGCCTTCCCTGAAGCATTTTTCAGACCTTTTAAAAGCAAGCCTTACTACTCTGACTCCTGGGAGTTGTGTAGAGCTTTCTGACTCAGGCCTTTTTCTGTAGGGCATGATCAATTATAGAGGGGACAGTTTAATCTCAGAAGATAAAATACTGAAACAAAGCATCAATTAGCATTTCTTCTATTTAAAAACCCAAATATTGTTTAAATAAAAAAGAAGTTATTTTTATAAAGAGCAACTTATCCCTGACCATCCCCAAAATAGAGTTCATGACATAGCATTTCCACCTCTCAGAATTAATCTTAAGGACATAATCAGACAAATGTTAAAGAACTATTTGAAAATAGGGTAACTGAAATGCTATTTGCTATTTTTTTATATCGCTTGTATATTTTACAGTTAGCAAATATTGTTTTTAAAACCAAAAAAAAAAATCCTGGTTTCTTTTCTTAGTAAATTAGACAATTAACTTCAATTTTTGATTGTTCATTTTATATCTTCCTAACATTTTATTATGAAAATACTTGAGCACTTGATTTGTTTGACTTTTTATTATGAAATACGTCATTCATACTAGAGATAATATGTAATATATATGTATGGCTTAAAGAATAGTAATAAAATATCTGCCTATGTACCCATAATTCAGCTTAGGGAAATTAATTCTTTGGAGCCCCTGTGTGCCCCTAATCAAGTCTTTCCTGCTCTTTTCTTCAAAGAGGCAACTGCTCTCAAATTTGACTTTCATATTCCCTTTCTTCATAGTTTTATGAAATATATATGTTCAGTTCATTATGCTAAAACTTGTGTAACTGTAATGCACATTAGTTCATAAACAATCAGTAAATAAGGGAATTCTGTCAGTATACATGGAAGTCACATTGTCCATACAAGGTTTTTTTCCAATACATAAATGTCCTGTACCACCAAGGGGCAACAGCTGACTGCAGAGTCCATTAACACAGCTGAATGCAGCAAGCTGTGAATTTCTGTTCATGCAACTCACCCACTGCAAGTTCTTCCTCTTGGCTCACTTTGGCTTTATATTCTGTTTTGGAAGTGCATATTACACAGCCCTTCCTAATCTTCGGGCATTTTGTCCTAACGCAGCTTCCTCAACCCTTCCTTACGCCTTCTCCTAAGACATTATCTTCCTCTTTTCTATGAGATGAATTCTTATATTTGCAACAGTATTTATTTATTTTATTGTAAACTGACTACATAATATTTATTTATTAAGAATGTAATTTGTCTTGTAATCATCCTGATGTTTTTAATTAGGATTTTTATTATTGGTTACAAAGTTATATAGGATTTTCTTTCTATTTTTTCCATAGAAAAATAATTCATAATCTCTGTTATTTTTAATGCATGGTTTTCCAGAATGCAAGGATTTTTTAAAAAATACACATATTACCCCCAAAACAAGTTGATCTCATGGAAGTATAGAGTACAATAGTGGTTACTAGAAGCTAAGAAAGGTGGTGGGGGGTGGTGATAGCCAGAGGTTGGTTAACAGATACAAAATTACAACTAGAAAGGAGGAATAAGTTCTAGTGTTGTATAGTACTGTAGGATGACTATAATTAACAACAATTTATTGTATATTTTTAAATATCTAGGAGAGCAGATCTGGAATGTTCTCAACACAAAGAAATGATAAATGATTGAGGTGATTGATATGCTAATTACCCTGATTTGATTACTACACATTGTTTAAATGTATTGAAATACATTGTACCTCATAAATATGTATTATGTGTCAATTAGAAATGATAGGCCGGACACAGTAGCTCACACCTATAATCCCAGCACTTTGGTAGGCTGAGGTGGGAGGATTGCTTGAACCAGGAGTTCAAGACCAGCTGGGTAATATAGCAAGACCCCATCGCTACAAAAAATTTTTTTTAAATTTTTTGCGGTGGCACAGTCCTCTCATCTCAGCTACTCAGGAGGCTGAGGGAGGAGAATCACTTGAACCCAGGAGTTCAAGGTTGCAGTGAGCTATGATCATGCCACTGCACTTCAGCCTGGATGACAAAGTGAGACCTTTTCTCAAAAATAAATAAATAAACATATATTATACCAGAAACACTTGTATCCCTAAACAATACATTATTTAATGTTGCAAAGTTTTCAATTTTGTACAAATGCAGTCATACTCTTTGCGTTACTGTCAATGTGCTTTTTTAAAAAAATATTATATTTCTGAGAGTAATTCATGTCAATGACTATAGCTGTGGTTTATTCATTTTTTTACTGCTGTATAGAATTTTGTTGTATTAGTGTGCCAAGTTTATTTATCTATTCTTCTGTAACTGGAGCAATTGGTATTTGTAGTTTCCTCCTGTTATAAAAAATGTTATGAACATGATTCCTTGGCACATATTCAAGAATCTCTAGGAAATTATACCTAGGGGTAAAAGGAGAAAAATGGATTTCCAAAGTGATTTTGCCAATGTAAACTTCCTCCATTAATATAAGAGAGTGCTCAGTTAAGCACATCCTTGCCAATAGTTGAATTGTTGCCAAATTGCTGTGGTTTTGATTACCAATGAGTATGCGCTTCTTTTCTTTCTTCATTTTTTTGCCTCTATGAAATGCCTGTTGATGTCTTTTGCCCATTGTTTTTCCAGAGAGAGGTTTCTATTTTTCTTTCAATCAGAATGCTATATATTCTGGATATTAATCTCTTTATTTACATTGCTGCAACTATCCCCTTCCAGTTTGTGGCTTGTTTTTTCACTTTTAGAATCTTTTTATGAATACTAGTTCTTAATTTAATGTAAACAAATTTGTCATTTTTTCCTTTTATTATTTGTGGATTTTTTAATTTAAGAAATTTTTCCATACCAGAAGTTGTAAAGACATTCTCATATTATTGTCTTTTAAAGTTTTTAAAATTTTTACCTATTTCAATCTTTAAGCCATTTGCAATTGATTTTTGTGTATGATCTGAGTACAGTTCCAAATTCATTTTTCCCACATGGATAACCAATCATCCCAATACTGTTACTTCTTCCCCCAATGCACAGTACCATCTGTCAATTATCAAGGTCCTGTGTACCTCTGACTCTTTTTCTGGGCTCTCTCTTCTATGCTGCTTATCTTCCCTGCCACCATTAACTGTCGTAATTATTACAGGGGAATATTAAGGTTTGGCAACAAGTAGCGTGGGCCTCCCTTCTGTGTTCATTTTCTTTAGCAGTATCAGCTATTCTCAGGCCTTTACTTACCCATCTAACTTAGTAAGAATCAGGCCTTTACTTACCCATCTAACTAGTAAGGATCAACTAGTCAAGTTGAGCAACATGCACACACATATACATACACACTTGCTGAGATTCTCTACTACAACTGCAGTGAATCATTGATGAATTTGGGGAGAACTGACATCCCATCAGTGTTGAGTCTTCCTATCTATGAACACAGGAGAGCTCTCCATTTATAGTCATGTTTCACTTAATGCTGGGGATGCATTCTGAGAAATGCATCATTAGGTGATTTTGTAATTGTGCAAACATCATAGAGTGTATTTACGCAAACCTATATGGTATGGCCTAATACACACCTCGGCTAGATGGTACAGCCTGTTGCTCCAGGGCTACAAACGTGTACACCATGTTAGTCTACTGAATACTGTAGGTAGTTGTAGCACAATAATAAGCATTTGTGTATCTAAACATAGAAAAGGTACAGTGAAACTATGATATAAAAGATAAAAAATTGTACACCTGTATAGGGCACTTACCATGAATGGAGCTTGCAGGACTGGAAGTTGCTCTGGGTGAGTCAGTGAGTGAAGGCCTAGGACATTACTGTACACTACTGCAGACTTTATAAACACTGTACACTCAGACCACACTAAGTTTACTAAAAATAAAGTAATTTCACTAGTGTTATGATGGCTGTGGCGTCACTAGGTTTTAGAAATTTTTCAGCCCCGTCATAATGTTAAGGGACCCACCATCAAACACGCAGTCCGTTACTAACTGAAACATTGGCTTGTTTAATTCCAGCACTGAGTGGCCGTGTGTTTTGGAGCACATCTTTCTCACATTTGATTGGAAAGAGCAAACCTCAAGTTTAGCCTTGGAGAAAGAGGCAGGATTTCATGCCTTATCTGTAGATTACTTAGGCTACCATAGTAGAGAAAAAGGATCCTCCCTGTGGTCCCCCCTCAGTCACTGGAGTTTGACATTGGGGTTTGGGGTCTCAGCTAATATTCCTCTGAACCTGCATTTTCCTATGAACGCTTGAGGGCAAGATTTGGGTAGTTCTGAGGCCCCAGCCAAAAACCACCTCCTAAGGCAGTAGTTCTCAGACTCGGGTATGTATCAGAATCACACATTGTTGGGCCCCGCTCCAGAGTTTATATGACTCAACACGTCTGAAAATTTGTGTTTCTAAGAAGTTTCCAGGTGACACTGATGCTGCTGGTTCTGAGTCACCCTTTGAAAAACTCTGTTCTACTGCTGTCTCCTTAAAACAGTCTCCTAACAGTGGACAGTTCAGAGATAAGGAAATAAAATGATTAAAGTGTCTGAGAAGGAAGGAGGCAGACTGCAAAGAGTGACCATGAGTACTGCCCCTGGAAGATGACAGATGGCCACCCCAAACATAGGAGATTGGAAGGAGAGGGAAACAGGGGAAAATGGGAGATTTGGGATAGAACAATGGAGGGAACACATGGAAAAGTATGAAGGGGGCCATAAATAAGCAAACACACCAGGTGGGGCTGACTATTCAGTTTGCATCCCACAAGATCATAGAGGGGAAGAATGACAGGGAGACCTGTGCCGCTTCTGAGAGGGAAGACAGGATGCCCATTCAAGGATCAGTTCTTTGTAAAGATTTGTTCCACATAGAGATGGGTCTCTGCAAGTAAGACAGTAAGTGCTGGACATACAGAAGCCCCAGGAAGTAAGAGGCAATGCAAGTTTCCCGTTAAACAGAGAAACTGGAGATATTCTTTAAGTGGAAAAGGGAAGGTACTGTAAGTAGACAAGGCTGAAGGTCATTCACTCACTTCAGGAGCTGTGGTCCCTGCCAGAGATGATTTGATGGGCTCAGGTTCAGTGAGGTGGCAGGGGTGGGGCAGGGAGAGTCATCTAAGGAAGAGGAAGTTGGGGCCATCACCCTGATGCATGGGAATCAATACCAATGAGCCAGGGAGACCCAAAGGCCAGCTCTGCACATGGGACTGGAATCATGTGATGCTTTTCTGGGTTTCCTCTCATCAACAGGGTGACTAAACAACTGATTAACACATTGACTCACACACACACACGCACACACACACACACACACACACACACACCAAATTTCCTTGGGGCCACAGTGTTTTATTACAAAAGTAGAATAAATACTTTGAGTGTAATTTAAAGGTAAATATAAATAGAAAAATGAAATTTATTGACTTCTATTCATTTAATCCATGTTTTTAGAATTAAATTGTCAATATTAATTGTAAACAATAAGTAATTTTATATATGCTTCACGCAGCCCCAGGGTCAAAACTAGAGTGAGTTAAATACAATTCTCATGGCAGTTAATGTGTTAAAAAGAGGAAAGTATAAGTTCTGCTTTCTGCTCCCGTACCTGCTGCCTGCCAGGGCTAGCTTGCTCTCTGGGACGTCGTGTCTTAAAGCTGCCTCCGGCTTTGGTAGCCAGTGCACAGCACAGCCGAGCCGGAAGGAACCTCACAGGTCCGGCTGAGCCTACAGCAGGAGGGACTTGGCAAAGGTCAACCAGGGTAACTGCCTTCATTGACTTGATTTTACATATTTGTCATTAGCACCACTTGATTCAATTTATTGACTTATATGAAAACATAAATCTGTGACTTCATATTTACTCTATAAAACCTGAAAAGCTTACCTTGGATTTATATAATATCTTGCCTCTGGATAAACTCAAGTAGCTTCATATGTATAAGTGTATAGAAACCAGTGAAAATTATATACCTGGGAGGAGTTTTGATCCCAGATTTTCTACAAACAATTGTTGAGTAAGTTAATTCATTGTTCTGTGATTCGTTGACTCATGGGAGATTCAGGGTAAAATTACTTTAAACTCCAAGAATGAAAGGTGCATTGGGATTTCAAGATAGTTCTTAGAATTGCAGATTCTTCTAGTGGGACATGCATATCTCGTGCCCACAAGTACCCAGGGCCAGATGCACCCTCAGCCTCCCTTACACCTGATCACCCAGCCTCTTTTTGAATATGTTTACACCCTTACATGTATATTTATTGTTGCATAGTCCTAATTTTTAAAACAGGGAAATTTTTCCTGTGCTGTGTTGGAAACCTAATGCATTGTTGTACAGCTCTGATGGTTAGAAAATTCTTCCTTACATCACTCCAAAATCTGTTTCCCTGGAATTTGTCTGTCTGCCCAGTGTATGCCCACCTAGAAGAAAACCAGGAACTCTTTCAGCATCCTGAAGACCCCAATCATTTTCTAACTAGAGCTCTTTTCTCCAGGCAAACTCACAGGGAAGGTCAGTTCCCATAGTTGTTTCCTTATCATGGCTTCATTACCAAACCTTCATTGTTCCATTTTGCCTTCTCTGGACATAGGCCAGCTCGCCTGGGTTCCCTCTCTAAGACTGAAATATACATACTTGGCACCATACCCCATATGAAGTCTGGGCCAAGGCTGAGTATGATATGGGTCTTAGTCCTCCTGGTCCTTGTTAACAGCCCACTTCTTTAGCAGTCACCTGACCCTGTGGCTCATATATTGTGTATAGACAATCCAGATCCTTCTATGTTTTTTCTTACTATTTGGGTACACTTGCTAAAACAAGGTCAAAAACACTTATCTGAATTGCTGAAATCAACACTCATTTTTATCTGCCATTCCAGCAACCATACCCAAAGAGAAGTCAAGGGTAATCTGGGACAACTTGTGCAAGCTGGCTCCTGACTATTTCAGCTGTGCTTACTGAGAGGTACAAGCCCACTGCCTGAGAGTATCTTTCTCATTTCTTCCACATGGTTATCCCCTGGCCAGGATCTACCCTTTGTTCTGGACCCATATCATACTCAGCCTTGGTGCCCACGCTTGGCTCCTTGACACTTGATCCTGTGTCATGCCCTCTTCTTAAAAACTCCAAGATGACTTTTGGAAGTGCCTGGGATTTTGTTGCTGTTGTTGCTGTTTCCCTATCCCTTTGTCCATCTGCTCTCTATGCCAGATCCTGCCATTTGCTCTTTTAGGCTTGTTGATTCTACTTTATGCCCCTGTTTTCTTTTTTCTAACTGTAGTGTCCATTTGAAGATTCTTTAATGGAGGGTATCTATTTTTTCTCATTAAAGCCTTTGATTTGTGCTGTCTTCTAAAAGGAAAAAAAGCCTTCTTCATAACTTCTTTAAAAACATGCCACAGTGGCTTTATAGTATCTTAAAGGTGGGGGGGCATGGGGGTGCAGTATAGACAAACAATTGCAGAGCTGGAAGAGAACCCAATTCTTCTAACCCCCAGTCTAGAACCATCATGCTAACTGCAGTCTTTCACGTACATGGCTCAGACAGGAGAATGAAGACACAACATTGCTGTTCTCTCTTACTTCACAATGTTCATAAACCTCAGGGAGTGGGTGAGGCGGGTGGGGGTGGGCAGATCATCAAGATTATCTAACACCCCATGCCAAACACACCTGAGTCCTAGTTCTGCTCTAACAGGGAGAGGTGTACTACTATTCAGGTAAACTCAGTTGTCATTCACTTTGTACCTGGACCAGATAGGAACACTTTGCGGTCTACACTCTGATGGCTAGAGTTTAGGCAAATAAAATCTCTCTTGGTTGCCAAGGAGTCCTTGGAATGCAAATGACTAAGAAAAGACCATGTCCCATAAATGGACGCATGGCAACAGGGTAGTAAGGCAAATTCCTTGTTTGAAAGCACCCACAGCACAATGTCTTTTCATTGACTGGACTAAGGGTCACACAAAAGCCCATGATAAATGAATTGCTTTTCTCCAGAGTCATTTATTAACCTCATCAGTGTGGAATGCATCACTGAGAGACTAATCTTTGCCACATACTCAAAGGCATAAACTGGAGTTTTCAGGCTGCTAAGGGGGAAGGTGGAAGAAAGAAAGAAGTAGGTTTATTCCTACCCTTGCTGCTTTCCTAAACATGCAGCACCTTGAAGGACAGATAGGTAAAGCGTCTTTGCTGACACATTTGATGAAGCTGGGCCTGCTGTGATTACAGCCCTCTGCTTCCACGAGTGAGCCAAGGGCACAACTCGTCAGTTGGGCTGTGCATGAGGCATAAAATAGTCTGATCTATTTTAAATCAACACGCCAGTGTGTGCACAGCCAAATGAGCGTGGTCCCCTTTTAAGCAAAGCCCATTGAAAAGCTTTCCATGTATCCCTTAATGTTTCCATGTTGCTCAAAAGATTCTTAGGGAACTGAGTGAAGGAAAGCACAAAAAAGAAAATGACAGCCATCTGTGTCCACAACTCCGAATTAGCTGCTGTTAATATTTTAACATACTTGTTTCTAGCATTTTTCTATATTTAAGAAATTTCTTTCTGTTGTTTCTCATTAAAATGAAGCATGGCTAATTATAGAGATTTCAAATATTGCAAAAAAGTACAAAAATTAAAAGGTTTTTAAAATTATTTTTGTTTATGTTTAAGTTGTTTAAATTTTTTTTTTTATTTCAGTAGATTTAGGGATACAAGTGGTTTTTGGTTACATGGATGAATTGTATCATAGCGACATCTGGGCTTTTAGTGTATAAAAGGGTTTTTTTAAGCACCTAAAAATCTATCATTAATATTTGGTGAACATTATTGAGGATGTTTCTCTATACATCCCATTGTTTTGAATATCATCAGTTTTGACAAAGTTTCCACCTTTGAGAAAGGATTTGATTTTTCAAAATAGGTCAGCATTTCCAGGAGCCATTTAAGTCGAGTGAATAAAGTAATAATTAAGCTAGGTAACAAGATTTTGGTGCCAAGTCAGGTATAATTGGTTTTCTTGGACAGCTCAGAAATTGCCATGGGGGGCACCCATGTCAGAAGTGGTCAACAAGAGCTGCCTGGAGAGAGGCTGTCTCTGAAGGACAGGTGGGGGGTTGCAGAAGCACTGGGGAACATAACCTCTGGCCTGAGCCAGGGCTGTGCCCTTTGAGGGCTGTGGACCTCGGTCAAGCCCTCAGCCTCATTGAGCCTCTGTTTGCTCATCTCTAATGGGACGTTCATAATGTCCACTTTTTACTAGCTGTTATGAGAATCAAATTAGTTCAGGGACATGAAAGCTCTTTTGCAAACTATCAAGCCCTATACAAATGTTAGGCACTATTTATTTAAGTATATTTGTCAGATTAATCTTATTTCTTGATGGGCACATCTCCTATAGCTACAGTCAGCCCACAGGCAGCTACATCATCAAAGCCTAACTGGGTGGGGCTGCTCTCCCCACTTCTGCTCTCCTTGGGCTGCAGGTTTGTCCCTTCAAGCCTTGCTTGCCCTTGACTTGATGGTCATTTTGCCTATTTTTTCTGATACCTGAGTGCGGGCAAGGGGGACAAGGGAGGCTGGCAGGACACAGTTTGAATCACCACCATCATGGTTTCTAGCTTTCTGTAGCCTGTGCAGTGAATGATTTCAGTCCGGGGTGTCTATTTTGGAATTTTAGAAGGATATGGTAAGTTTCCCTAGCTACCTCGAAGTTCTTCTGACTTTCAAAACTCATCAACTCATCTTCACTGAATAGGGGAATATGAGATCTGGAAGGTTTTTCAGAAGTTCCCATATGCATAATAAAGGGAAGAAAGATTAAAAACTATAGTTACCTCATCTGTAAAAATGAGAGTAAGAACTGTGTCATTCTAATACTGGTTGGAAGGACTAAATTTCAGGCACTTAGTACAGCCTGGCATAAAAAGTGATTAATAAATGTTACTTATTGTTCATGGTTATTATTATTAATATGAGGATTAGAACTTATAGACTCTATAAGTGCAATAGTCCATTTGCATTGCTATAAAGAAAATACCTGAGGCTGGGTGATTTTATAAAGAAAGGAGGCTTATTTGGCTCACAGTTCTGCACACTGTACAAGAAGCATGGCTCCAGCATCTGTTTCTGGTGAGGATTTCAGGGAGCCTCCAATCAAGGGGAAAGGTGAAGGGAGAGCAGACCTATCACATGGCAAGAGAGGTAGGAGGTGGTTCCAGGCTCTTTGTTTTTGTTTGTTGTTGTTGTTGTTGTTGTCGAAATAGATTTTTTTTTAAGTTCAGCATATTATGGGGCTACAAAAGTTTAGGTTACATATATTGCCCATGCCCCCTCACCCCCGAATCAGAGCTTTAAGCGTGTCCATCCCCTAGACGGTGCACATCGCACTCATTATGTATGTATACACCCATCCCCTCCCCCCACCACATCTGCCCGACACCCGATTAATGTTATTCCTAAATGTGCTCTTAGGTGATGATCAGTGAAACCAATTTGATGGTGAGTACATGTGGTGCTTATTTTTCCATTCTTGGGATACTTCACTTAGTAGAATGGGTTCCAGCTCTATCCAGGAAAATAAAAGAGTGCTATATCACCATTGTTTCTTATAGCTGAGTAGTGCTCCATGGTATACATATACCACACTTTATTAATTCACTCATGTATTGACAGGCACTTGGGTTGTTTCCACATCTTTGCAATTGTGAATTGTGCTGCTATAAACATTTGGGTGCAGATGTCTTTGTTATAGGTTCCAGGCTCTTTTAAACAACCAGCTCTCACATGAACTAATAAAGTGAGAATACACTCATTATCTTGGGGAGGACACCAAGCCTTTCATGAGAGATCCAGCTCCATGACCCAAATACCTCCCACCAGGCCCCACACTCAACACTGGGGATCAAATTTCAATGTGAGATTTGGAGGGACCAAACATGCAAACTATATCAGTAAGTTAAAAAGATATCTGTGTATATGGCAATAGTGACTTTGGACACATGAAATAGTAGTCATCACCAGGGAGCTGCTGTTACTCATGCATAATTTGCAGGTATAATTTTACTATTTGGAATATCTACTTTTTTATTTGTATTCATTCATTTGACATATATTTATTGAGTGCTTACTATATGCCAGGCATTGTGCCGTGCATGGGAGATACAACCTTGAGCCAAACAGACCTCATCCCCATGGAGCTGACTGTCTAATGAAGGAGACAAGCAGTAAACAAATAATTACAGGAATGAATATTCCATTGGAACTTGTTTTGAGTACAGTGAAGAGAAAGTACAATTCTAGGAGGTCATTAGCTGAGGAGACGCAGGCTCAGGTGGATGGATGGCAAAGGGGCAAGGAGGATGCAAGGAAAGTTTCTGAAGCTAATTGACATGTGACTTAAGATCCAAAGAATGAGTCAGACCAATGTAGCAAAGAGTAAGGAGAAGCAGATTCCCAGCAGAAGGAACAATATGTGCAAAGGCCTTGAGGCTGGGAGGAACAAGACATAGTCACATCTGAAGCAGAGGAAGGGGCTGTGGAGCAGAAAATGAGATTGGAGGCTGCAGGGATCTAAACCTGGGAGGGCCTCCAAGACCGTGATGAGAATTATGGTCTTGACCCTCACAGCACATGGAAGCCATTGAAGTGATTTAAACAAGATGACCAGATTTCTGTATTCAAAGATCATTCCACTGCAAGGGGAAGCATGGATCAGAGGGGGTCCAAGAGGATGCAGTAGTAGTGGGCCTGGAAAGAAGTAGAAAGAACCAAGAGTTAATTAAGAGGCAAACTCTACAGGATCTGCTGATGAACTGGATGTAGGAGGTAAGAGAGGAAGGTGGGAAGAATCTGTTCATTCATTCAGCAAATATTTATTGAGCCCCTCCTGAATTCCAGACACTCTGTTAAGTACGTACTGAGGATTCAACTATGATCAAGACAGGTGAGTCCCTGCCCTCAAATCAGGGAGCAGTAAACAGACATCAGATGCATTTTGTAGGTAAAACCAACAGGCCTCATGGAAGGTCCAAATGACCCCCAAAGAAGTGGTGGCATGATTCAGTTCAGAGGTTGACAGCCTGGTGTAGCCTACCCATAGAAACAGAATCTATGATTCATCTCTTCAGTCATAGGCCAGGCCAGGAATTAGGGACCCTAACCCAGCACCAGGGTAACTGGGATCAGGGCCAGGGGTCACCAAGACTGGGGTCACCAAAGTCACTTGGGTGTCTGTAGCAGCCCACAGTGAAGGGAGGGGTCTGTTGAGCTGGGTTTCTACAAGTGCTGCCTGCCCGGGGCCACAAGTGGGAGCCAATTCAAAACCTGGATCAAGGGAGGGCTGTGCCAACAGTGGAGGTTAAAGTGGCAAAGCTGCCAGTTCAAAGTTAGAGGGGCAGAGATGTGCCACCTATGACACCAGTTGGGTGAGACATCTGGTGAATGATTCAGACATTTGAGATTTATTTGTAGGATAGCAAGCAGTGCAATCCCAGTGTTCTTTAGCTCTTTGTGATTTAGACAAGGGAGATCCCTGTCTTGCAGACTTGGTTTGATCTAGAGCATGAGGCCTTGTGTTAGCCTCACCAGTAAAATACTTGCCTTCTTGATCTCATTCTCCTGTTTCTCTACCACCTTGACATCATTTTGCACATAAGGTGAAATATTCAGGATTATGTGGTAAGTTTCAGCTCAGTTGCTGCTATGTGGATATGCCTGCATGCACATACATGTATACAAATGTTGTGTCTACCCTGGTGAGCATGTGTGACAGCTGCGTGTGAGTAATGGCTATGTCAGGGCATGTTATCCTGCAGGGCAACAGGCATCTCCACGCTATGAGTAACATATGTAGTTAAAGAATAAGCAAAATGAATCAAAAGTGATAGAAATCAGAATAGCAGTCGGGGATGTAATTGACAAGGGGTAGCATGAGGGAGTATCCTTGGGTGCTAGAAAAGTTGTATATCTTGATCTGGATAGCGGTTCCATGGATGTTGTACACATGTAAAAATTCATTGAGCTGTACTCTTAAAAATTGTGAACTTCATCTTACATAAGTTCTGCCTCAAAAATTTTTTTTAAAAAGAGAGAGAAGAGCCACCTGCTCCCAAGACACAGAAGATGAAGAAGGATGATCATTCTGGTGTCAATCACAAAAAGCAGAAGCATGCCCCCTCCTGGAATTGTTTGTGCCTAACCACTCCTTCCTACCCGTCCTCCAATCTCAGTTCCCAGCCAATGCTAATTCCTACCCAGCAACATGTAGTAGTTGGCAACTCATCCTGACAATAAGCCAAGAGCCAGTGGAGAGTCTGGTAGTATGAATTATTTCCAAATATAGGGAATCCAGTGTGACACAGACTGAAAATTTCTAGAGAAATACAAGACAGCATCCCTGTTAGGCATCATCAGCTTCCCCGATGATAACAGTTAACTGCAAATGAATTAAATTAAGTAAATCATGGAACACCAAGGATTTACAGCACTTTGAGCTTGAGATCCAGAAGAAAAGAAAGACGAACAAGAAAATTAAGAGAATGATTTTACTTTTGTTTTCTTGTTAACCTTTGTTGGCAGGATCACTGTTTTTGGACATTCTACAATGCACATTAGACCATTAAAGGCTCTGATAAATCCTGCAGTAAAGAGACATGTTTAGGTTTTTTTAGCCCAACATTTCCATATATATTTGATCAAGAACACTTTGGGAAATGCTACAATAAAGCTGCCATTCATTTTCTTTTCCCCTCACTCCCTTCCTTGAAGAACCATCAATCCTCACTGTTCCAGTTGCCATCTTGATGCTAAAGTCTCTCTTGTCTCAGCCCCAGCCCTCCCTAGGGCTGTAGGACATCCCTGCCCATAGCAAACCTTCACCCAGACAGATGGTTCACAATGGGGCAGAGTAGGGATGTATAGAGGTTCAGAGGAAATTCTGAATTCATGAATTCTTCATTCAACAAATATGAAAAATGAACCTGAAAGGATGGAAGAGGCTCTATCTCTGTAGTTTTCATTAAGCTACATTGAGAACTGAACCCTAAAGTCAATGAATCTTTTGTTATTAAAGATCCAGAACCTTTAGTGATCTATGGCCACTAGAAAGACAATAACAATAAAAATTAACAACACAAATCTCTAGGATGACACCACTGAACAATGCAATCCCAGGGAACAATGCAATCTAGTTTTAAATTCTTTCTTCATCATTTATTACAGCATGATTTGGCCAAGTCACTTTACCTCCCCTAGTCTCACACAGTTCATCCTATGAGTAAGGATAATATCTATGTTGGGATGATTTAATGAAGAACTATGGCAAATATAAAATACCTTTTACCTACTGCTAACCTCCCTCTTATTTGTCCATTTAACTCTCATCTTCTCCCATTTCCTTTTTTTTTTTCCCATTAAGCTAGCACAGTCTCCACACTAACACCTGAATCCACATCTATTCAAAGCCCTTCTTCCTACCCCAGCCAGCACATTAAGAATTCTACCAAAAGGGGATATCTAGCTGGCAGCTTTCTTCCAGGATTGCAGCAGATTGATCCTTTTTAGAATAACCTCTAAAAAACAAAAACAATAGTATTATTTTAGAGTAGATTCTGCAAAATGAGATAATGGAGACTGGAAGAGGCCCTTTGCCCTGGGGAGGGTCCATTCCTAGCCGGGGGTAAAAACAATTGTCTCTGACCCTTGGTTTTCTCATCTGCCAAATAATTCCTCAGGCACCCACCTGAGGTACACAGGCTGTCTGCATAAAGTGCTTGCCTGTACCACTTTTCCCATGAAATATTCAAGAAGGGAGGAGGTGGTTGAGCACATTACTGCATCATTTCTTAAAGAAAAAAAAAAGACTGTTTTTCTGCAGACATCTGAATGACTCTGTGGTCAAGTCAATATGGCTACCTCAAAAAATATATATTTTGCCCAGTGCAGTGGCTCACACCTGTAATCCCAGCACTTTGGGAGGCCAAGGCAAGGGAATCACTTGAGGCCAGAAGTTCGAGACCAGCCTGGGGAAATAAGTGAGACTTCAGCTCTATAAAAATTAGCCAGTGTGGTGATCAGGCTGCTGCACTCCAGCCTGGGTAACAGAGCAAGACCTAGTCTCTTTAAAAAAAGAAAGAAAAAAAAAAAGCACATCCTTCCTGAGATGCACATGCCTATGAGAGACACTAGCAGTCTGAGAGGGAAGTGAATTAGATTGTCCAGTAGAAGAATATTGAACTGGGAACCTGAGAACTGATTCCAGTTCAGGTTTTGCTAGTTACTAGTTGTATAATATTGGACAAGTCACTTAATTCTCCTGATTCTCAGATAATTTTGTTGTTGCTATTGTTGTCTAAGTATTATGGGATTAACACTAGTAATCTTTTCTTGGTCTGTCTCATAGGAGTGTTAATAATGCTCCATCTTTTCTTCCTATGTCTAGTCATATTTTGAAAACACATTGGTTTCACTATAAATGCTGTTTTGTAAGTTTGTTTTTTATTTATTTAATAGCGTATCATGAGCATTGTCTCATGTACTTAGGTGGTTTTATGACATATTCTTAAAGACTGCATGGTACTCTGAGACTATACCATCTCTGCCTACCAATCCTCACCTGTTGGACATGGAGTTATATTATTTGCTGTTAGAAATAGTGTTGCCAGATGCAAAGAAAAGGAAGGAATCTGAGTTCCTCAAATTAAGATCACACTGCTCGTGTTCTGTTTACATAGATCCATCTGTCTCTGGCTGGAATTGGGACCCTAAAAAGAAGAGGGACTGAAACACTGGTCACTCAGAAGAGCAGAAGGGGCAGAGTAGAACAGGGAAGGGTGTGCATTTGTTTATTGGGGACTGAAGTGGCAGACACCCGCATGTGCTTGTACAACAACCCTGTGAGGTAAGGCTTATCCCCTGTCACATTTGCTGCAAGAGCTGACTGAATCCATCTCACAGCTACCATGTTGAAAGGGGAAACTGACTGAAAAGGGCCCAGAACCACCACTGTGTCACCTCTCCTAAGCCTTCACCACCCTCTCCTCCCCACCATGACACCTGACCTTGACCTTTGCCTGTCTGCCCCTTTCATGCAGGTGCATGCACCTTTCACGCCCCACTCCTCTCAAATACATCCTTCAAATAAACCACTGATTAATCCTTTCTGGACTGCTCAACCACACATTTAGCATTTTATAAATGATCTAATTTTCAGATTCTTAGGGTTAAAACAGTTGATTTACATAGACTTGCTTGTGTACAGTTAAGTCCCTTCAAGATTGAAAATTCCCTGTTTGAGCTTAAAATTTCATAATCTCATAACATGGACATTCTACACTAAATGTATATCTTATTGTAAACAGTCTGAAATTTAACAAATATATTTTTTAAGTCTGCTAAACACTTTTTGCTATCCTCTGTACTCTTCCTGCCCTCCCCACCTCCTAACCCTCAAAATCAGGACAGACTAGCAGCAAAATTTCCTACTTTCTTACTAGAGCATGTGGAGATCATTTGCATTTCTGTTTAGGTGAGTTTATTTAACAATAGCTATGGCAGTGGGCAGGGCCCACAGGAGTCTATACCCTTCTCCGCTACTACACAGCTACTAATTAGATGATAGGGAGAGCTAGAAGACTGCTGACATCCTTTCCAAATTTAAAATTCCATATCACTTGGCCATATCTTAATGTTCCAGTGGAATGGATCTTTCCATTGTGGTTTACTTTCTTTTGTAAAAAGTTTGCACACTGAAAATGAGAAATAAGAAGTCTTCCATTCCATACCAAGTAAACTGAAATGAGAGAGTACATCCTACTCCTAACACTGCTGACCTCTGGAACCTTGCCTAGCCGCTTCCCCTCTCTGAGCCTCAGTTGACCCATTTGTAAAATGAGAGATTTATACTGAACTTATCCTGAGATGCCTTCTGGCCCTGCCATTACAGTATTGGATTCTAATACATTCTCAGAAGTGTCTCTCTGGTCTTATCAAACCCCTCGAGGAACCGACCGGCTCCTCCAAGCCCAGCCCAGGTGTGTGCTAGGGCGGCTGAGAAGTCGCCCGCGTGGACCAGTAAAGCGAAAGGCAGCGTCCCCTCGCCGTGGGGGCTGGAGCCCAGGGCCGGAGAGAGCCACTCCTTCGGCGCCACGCTTTGCAGGTCAAAACAACCTCTCACTGCTGACGCCACAGCCGGCTGGGGCTGCAAATCGAGCTGCGATCTTTCTGCTCCAGCACAGCCCGCCCGGCGGCGGATGCGGGCGCGCAGGGCTGCCAGGGCGGCCGGCCGTCAGCAGCCAGAAAGGAGCCTGCTCCCCGGGATCCTCGCCCCGCGCCGCCGCCACCGGACAGTCTCTGAGCCCCGCTCTGAGGGTGGGCGGCGCGGTGGGAGGCAGACGGAGACCCTCTCCCCTGAACAAGGCGAGGAGAGGAGGGGACAGGGACAGAGGCCACTTCCAAGCCCAGCCTTCTACTGAGGCCCCAGCTGCATGGAAGGACTGACCCAGAACCCCCAGCCCCTGCTGCCCAACTGGGTCATCGGACAGAAGAAGCAGCCAAAGCCCAGAGAGGGGCAGTAGTCGGTCCCAACGGGGAGTGGCAGAGCTGGGACTAGAACCACTGTTCTCCGGCCCCTTCTAGTCCTCTGTGCCCTCCTCCACGCTTCTTCAGCAAAGGGCTTTCTCTTCTTTCCGTTTCTTCACAAACCTGCTTCCAAATTGTTGCACTGACCTATCAGAGTGATACTTAAAGAATCGAGGGTTTGCACATTTGACACCTGAAACCCACCCATCTCTCCCCGTGTTATCTACCACACACCTTCCTTGCTTGTTCTGCTGTATCAGCTCTGCCTTTTTGCAGGTTTCTGAGTGTCTTCATCCTCCTGCAGTCACTTTAGAGACCTGGGAAAATGTCCCAACCGTGGTGCCATTGTAGAGGTGTGTCGCTCATCTAACCCCATCCCTGTGTGGACAGGATGCTAACTGCTCTCAGTGGGCACCTTTGCTCTGACCCAGCTGTTGGGTGGCCTGCCTGGCTTTCTGCCCCTGTCCTGTCTCTCAGCATCATACACCTGCTGTTTGAAGGTGGCCATCCTGGGCCATCCTGTGGGTGACTTAAACCAGTAGCATTCTAGGACCAGTTGGGAGGTGGCAAGTCACCATCCTGCTCTATTCAATTAGCATAAGGCACTGGTAGGGGAGAGAGAGGAGCGTCACTATCACTGTCATATGAAGAACTAATGTTTACTGAACATTTAGTGTGTGCTAGGCTTTATGCTTAGTTCTTACAACGATTATCTTAATATAATCTTTATAGCATCCCTACTGTTGATATTCCTGGGTTACAGATGAAGAAACAGAGGCACAGGGATCAAATAATCTGCCCCAAGTCACCAGCTAGTAATTGTCAAAGCAGAGATTTGAACAGCAGGCTCATCCAGAGCCTGTGCTGTCTGTCAGCTGTCATGCCTGTTGCCTCTCACAGGGGGATAAACATTTTGGTGTAAGGAAAGGATACTAAAAGGGGAATAAAGAAACTTGGCTTCCATTCTTGCTCTACCTCTGTGTGATGTTGGGGAAGTCACTGAGCCTTGCTTTCCAGGTGCATGAAACACCTGAATTGCATAAAACTATATGCATTATGTGCATTTGTCTGGGACCAGCAGCCACAGTTTTCATCAGCATCCCAGAGAGACCCATCACTCCCCCCCTCCACACACACACTTTATACATAAATGCATGTATGAGAACTCTCTGGACTATCTCATCTTTATAGCCTTTTTCATGATAAAGGGTCTACCCTACATTCTTTTCTAACATTTTAATTACTAACAGGCTTGAGCAGTAGCAACTTCAAACTACTGCCACCTGTGAACCAGAGCCCCCTCTGCGGCTGAGGGGTGTGGCGGGCCCCTGGCTGCCCGCCGGCCTCTCCAGCGCACCCGCATGTCCAGATACCCATCGCAGGAAGGACGACATTGGCATGGGATCATCAAATTCACCCTCTACCTACTTGCAACACCTCAGCATTTTTACTTTAGCCTGTTGTATTCTTTGTTTTGAGGCTCCAAGAAAAGATTCAAAATCCTTTTTTCTTTGTACTATAAAAGGAATTCTAGTGATAGAGCCTCCAGTAGACATGGGGGAAAGCAGCTGTTCATTATCGAGCATGTCTGTGTCCTGAGCATACAGCAGTGAATAAGACAGACCAGGCCCCTGACTGCGGAAGGAACAAGAGGGACAGTGGCAGGGAAGTGCCAGGCAGATGCACAGGGTGCTACGAGAAGAGTTTGAGCCAGTCCCTAAAGCATGAGGAGGAATGAAGTAAGCAAGAGGTTCAGGTGGTGGAAGAGCATTCCAAGCAGAGTGGGACGGGCCCAAGACTCTAAATAACCTGGCCCAGTGGAGGAACCGAAGGGAGGGCAGACAGGAGAGCAGAGAGAGGGAGAGTGGTGTGGGAGATGGCATGGGAAGGGAACAGGGCCAGTGTGTGCACGGCTCTGGGAGTCACCAGCTAGGACACCATCTGGCTGGGTGACATTAGCAAGGAAGGTAACATCTCTGATCTCCCATTTCCTTAACTTAAACTTGAGAGGCTTGAATTAGATGGCCTTGAAAGTCCTTTTTGACTCTACTATCCTGTGATTTTGTGACTTCAAAGAGAGTGAAGTGATCGCTGAGAAAGAGAAAAGCAGCTCCTGGCAGCCCAGACGTGGGTGCTCCTGTCATCTAGGCCTTGGTCTCCTGTCGAACATTAACAACCCCAGAGAATGTCACCGTCAAGCAAGGCCACTCTGGGACTGTTACAAAGATAAAAATAAGACCACCCTACAATCATGTCTGAACATAGACAGAAAACCAAACATCTCCCTATCCTGGCTCAGATGGGTGACTGCTCCTGCTTTACAGTTAGTTTCAGTCTCACTTTAGTCTTCCTTCCTTCTAGACAAGATTTATTAAGATACCAAATCATAGAACTTAGCCCTGCTTCTGACAGCATGCAAAGCCCCGCTTCCTTAAATCCTCCCCCAAATCACCTAACACAAGCCCTAATCCTGTAGGTCCTTTCTAGCACCTTCTCAGTGAGACACCTCACAGTTCTCCTTCTCTGCTGCAGGTAACAAACCCAAATTCTCCAAGCACGCAGTGCGGGGCCGGCCACGAGAAGCAGTGCCCCCTACGCTTTGCACCTGAGCCGCCCCTCTTGTCCCACTGGAGTCGCAGCCCCGTCCCAGTGCTCTGTGTCTAGAAGGCATTGACATCAGCCCCTCCTTTTCTGACTGCCCTCCTCTAGCTCTCCACCAGCGCCCTGCTCCGGGGCTCAGGGTGTCCATGGACTGGAGCTATGAAGTAGAAGAGGAAAAGAAAATGAGGAAGAGAAACACCAGGGGATGAAACACAAGGCGACGACTTCATGAGGAATTTTCTCTCACCTGATGATAAGGGAGCAAAATGAAAACTATCTCAGGGGAGGGCCGGGGCGCGGTGGCTCACGCCTGTAATCCTAGCACTGTGGGAGGCCAAGACGGGTGGATTGTTTGAGCTCAAGAGTTCGAGACCGGCCTGAGCAAGAGTGAGACCCCGTCTCTACTAAAAATAGAAAGAAATTATATGGACAGCTAAAAAATATATATAGAGAGAAAAATTAGCCAAGCATAGTGGCACATGCCTGTAGTCCCAGCTACTCGGGAGGCTGAGGCAGGAGGATCGCTTGAGCCCAGGAGTTTGAGGTTGCTGTGAGCTAGGCTGACGCCACAGCACTCACTCTAGCCTGGGCAACAGAGTGAGACTCTGTCTCAAAAAAAAAAAAAAAACCTATCTCAGGGGAAACATTTCTTTCCTCCTTTTATGTCTCCACCCTACCCAGATTATGCATGAGCTACTTGACTGATAGTGGTATTTCTGTTTCCCAGCCAAACCACACCAGTCATATTCTCCCGTAAAGTCATCCTCACAGCTCCCAGGAACTATTTGGCAGCATCTAGTGTTGCGGCTGGCGATTCATCTTTACAGCTTAGACTTCCCACCCTTAGCTAAAGGTTTTTCACTGGGGGGAGTCCCTACCACACGACCCACCCTATTCTGTTCATGTGAGCAAATGGTAAACAAAATCAGACTTCTGGTGCCTCCTGAGTCAGAGGACAACCAAGGGAAAGAAGTCACTTCTATCTTTGGACACAAAACAGACTATTGGACTCTTACTCCTCTGAATGAGAAAGCTTGTAAAGTCGGCTTCTGTTAACTTGCAGAAACCATTGCTCACACCAGGCACAGAACTATTTTCCAAGGCTGTCAGTGTCCAGTTCATGGCAAAAGTAGGGCTTTCTTTGTGCTCGGTTTAGTTGCAGGGGTCAATCAACTTTTTCTGGGAAGGGCCAAATAGTAAATATTTGAGGCTTTGTGGGCCAATCTTTGTCATAAGTACTCATATCTACCCTTGCAGCACAAAAGCAACCATAGCTATTGTGCAAGTGAGTAAGTATGCCTCTATTTCAACAAAACTTTATTTACAAACACAAGCAGGCCAGATTTGGCCCATGGACTATAGTTGACTGATCCCTAATCTGGTGTAATCAACACGTGGGCACAACTGAATAAGGAGGGGAATAATAACCTTTGCCTCTGACTTTTAAAAGAGCTTATTTCTCATCACAGAGATTTAGAGAAGACTTAAAAAAAAATCAGTGTGGAAACTTCTGGAAGATGAAAGAAAAAGAGGGAGAAAAGAGAGAAGAAAGCAAAAGTGAGAGGATAGAATTTTATTTCAAAAGAGGACTGGAAGAATCAAAGAGGAAAGACCTCTTTTCCTCTGCGTAGCAGGCTGCCCCGGGGGGTATCTTCTTACCCTGACCAGTTTGTCAGGAGCCACTCTCTGAGGCTTAGGAGCAGGCAGAGAGACGCCAAGAACACACTGGACATTTAAGAATGTCTAGGGCTGTGCCAGCTCCTGAAGAGGAGCCCCTGCAGAATCCCCACCCAGGGCTCCCAGGAGAGGGTAAGAGGACCAGGGAGTGTGGGACAGAGGGGATAGTTGAAGGTGACTTCTAGGAGCCACAGGTACACAGCGTCCCAGACCTTCCTGTCTGGGACTTGGTTGTGAAGAATATGTACTTACTTTGCAAATTTGAAAAAGGTATTAATAATGAAAGATTTAAGTTTAAGGTAGAGCTCCCAAGACTCTGCTGGGGAAAGAGGTAGAGGCGAATGATAACCAGGCAGGTAAATCCCCTGCATTTCGCTGGGAGAGAGTGTGAGAAGTGGTCTGTCTACGGTCAGAGGCCACCTTTTCTAGTTCACAGACCATGCATACTGATTGTAGACTCAGAAAGTCACCCTAGCTGTAGAGCAATGATTTCTGAACTGCGTTTCCTGAAATACTAGTTTCATAAGACGTTAGCAATTATTACATAAGAAAGATTTCAGGGAAAGTAAAGAATGAACTGACATTGACAGGAAACTTGTGTATCTGTTCAAAATACATTTTACGCTTGGAAAAAAGTTACAGTGTTAGAAGAAACAGGTTCATTTTGAAGAATCGTTCTTAGGAAACAGGGTTTTCACAGCCAAGAACAGAATATGACCCTGAGCTAATGCAGATGAAAGATAGTCTAGCAGTGGTTCTCAAACTTGAACATACATCAGATTTGCCCAGAGGCCTTGTTAAAACACAGGTTGCTGGGCCCCAGCCCCAGAGTTTCTGATTCAGTAAGTTGGGATAGGACCCGGGAATTTACATTTCTCAAGTTCCCATGTGATGCTGCTGGCAATGCCGGGTGACCACAGTTTAAGACTCACCGCTCTCCACCCAGCCCAGCTCGACAAATAGGAGGCTCTTTATCCAGTAACATGAAGTTTCTGTCTGAGGTTTACCACATTCCAGGAAATCAATTGGATGGGTTTCCACCATGCATGAAGATATGTTAGCTAACCCAACTTCAAAGCCAGATTTATAGAAACATACATGGGCTTTACTGGGAAAGTTTGAGACAGTCTTCCTCCAGAACAGCTTCGGGTGTCATCAGCAATAAAGAATCTTCTTATGTAGGCAACCAAATGTGGCAGGTTCCAGGATTTATTTTTTAAATGCTGGCACATGATTCCCCTGTGCAAAGTTGAAGAGGCCAGCTAATAAGTCAATAAATATTTTCTTACTGGGAGACATGTTTCTTCAAAAATGGGAACAAATTCAAAATGAATTTAACAGTGACATAGTTCTTCAAAAATAAAATCAAGTTTGAACAATTGCAATGCGATATATTTGGGGATTTAAAAAAAAAAATACAAATACAAGTTCTGAAGGGACTGCCCAGGCAAATGTATGTTAGAAAATCAAGGAGAACCTAAATGACCAGAATGTGGATGTGAGTCACCCAAATTACGATGTTAATGGACAACAGGTAGCAAATACATCTTGAGATCTGTCACATAAGGGCTGAGACACAAATTCTTTCAACTTCAGGTCAGTCTCAAAACATGGTACCAATTTCTGTTAGCATATTCTAAAAAGTTACATGAAGAAGTTAGAAAAGGTCCATGGGATATTAACAAATAGCTACAGAAAAAATATGAAATAGTCCTAAGCAGAAAGGTTTGAAAAGAACTTGGGTTGTTAAGCCTGGAAAAAGTGAAGGTGATTTTATCTTACCTTTAAATGAATGAGAGTTTTCTGTCTCTGGTCTTTCATTGCAGTGGTAAACTAAGCAAGAAAAAATGGCCTTAATTTAAAAATAGATGTGATTTTCATTAGTTAACTGAGAGGTAAAATCTTCTTTAAAACAGGGTGGTAAAACACTGGGGGTGTGTCATTTTGGGCTTTGGAAATTTGTAAGATGCTAATAGCAGTTATCCATTTTAAGTGCCTTAAAAATTCCATACAGCTCTCCCACGGTTCCTGCACCATATGGAAGCCGACTGAAGGAAAGAATTGCCATGCTATTGAAAAAGCCCAAATGCCCACCCATGGGAAAGTGAATGAATACATTGTTATATATTCACACAGTAGAATATTATGCAGCAGTCAAAATAATGGATTATAGTAAAACACAACAGTATAGGTGAATTTTATTAATATAATATTAGGTGGAAAAAGTCTTGAAAGATTACATATGTAGTATGATACCCTTTTGTAAAGTTTAAAACAACTAAAATTTTTAAAACATCTTTTAGGAATACAGGTAGATACAATATAACCATATAAATGGAAGGCAAGAGGTTGGGCACAGTGGCTCACACCTGTAATCCTAGCACTTTGAGAGGCCAAGGCAGGAGGATCACTCAAGTCCAGGAGTTCAAGACCAGCCCGAGCAACATAGCAAGACCCTGTCTCTACAAAAAAATAGAAAACTTAGCTGAGCATAGTGGCACAAGCCCGTAGTCCCAGCTACTCTGGAGGCTGAGGCAGGAGGATTGCTTATGCCCAGGATTTTGAGGCTGCAGTGAGCTATGAGGCCACTCACTGCACTCCAGCCTGGCAACCAACAGAGTGAGACCCTATCAAAAAAAAAAAAAAAGTGACGACTACAGTGAAAAAGACTAACAATACCAAGGCTGGGCAAAAATATGGAATAATGGAAACTCTCATAGACTGGTGGGAAGATAAATCGGTGCCACCCCTTGGAAAACATTTTGGTAGTATCTACTGAAGATGAAGATACACAAACTCTATGAGCCAGCAACTTCACTTCTAGGTATATACTCAACATATATTGACCAAAAGACATGTTAAACAATATTCATAACAGCACTATTCATTAAAACCCTGAAACTGTTCATTAACTGGAGAATGGATAGATAATGTGTGATAGAATCATATGAAAATATAACAGTGACAAACAACAAACTCTGGTTACACACAATATAGATGTATCTTGCAAATGCCATGTTGGACAAAAGAAGCCAGATACTACATAATTCCATTTGTATTAAATTCAAAAACTGGGAAAGCCAATCTGTGACAATAGACATCAGGCTCCTGGTCATCTTTGGGGAGGATGATGACTAGGGGGAGGCAGAAGTGGGGCCTCCAGGGTTCTGGTTCTAGTTCTTGATTTGGATACTGGTTACATGGATGTGTTTACATTGTGGAAATTCACATAGGATTTGTACATATATCTAATGTCTGTTATACTTCAATCGTTAAATAAGAGTTTAAGAGCAAAAGAAACATAACAGAAATAGAGAAAAAAGGGTAAAAACAAATTTAAAAAGGATAGAAGATATAAATAAATAAGTATCCATAAGCATATATATTTTCAAAATATATTTTAAAGGATATACAGTATGAATAGATACTAAAATCTTAGTATAATCTTTTTTGCAGTTTTTCATGTTTAACATTTATGTTCATTTATGACCATTCTTTTAATAACATTTTTCTGATTTTCTCACTTAAACAGTAATATGATCATCCCTTGGTATTCATAGAGTATTGGTTCTAGAACCCCCTTGAATACTAAAATCCTCAGATGTTCAAGTCCCTTATATAAAATGTGTAGCATTTGCATATAACTTACTGACATCCTCCTGTATACTTTAAATCATCTCTAGATTACTTGCAATACCTAATACAACATAAATGCTATGTAAATTATTGTTACACTGTATTGTTTAGAAACTAATGACAAGGAAAAAAGTCTGTATGTGTTCATGTTCAGTACAGGTGCAACCGTTCTTTTTCTCTCTCTCTTTTTTTTTTTTTTTCCCAATCTTCTGTTGGTTGAATCCATAGATATGGAACCCAGGGATACAAAAGGCCAACTGTACATGTTTATTTTTTTAAATTTCAAAAACAAAAAAACAAAACAAGGAAGAAATCCAGAATTCCACCACTGAGATCAAATTGCCCTTAACATTTTGGTGTGCGTCCTCCTGGTCTTTCTTATGATTTACAAAGTTGTTTACAAGGCTGGGGTAAGGAGGGAAGCAGAAACGATGAGAATGTGGTTCAGGATGATGTCATCTTTGGTGGGAAGAGGGAGGAGAATGGGACACAAGACAGGAAACTACAGGTCGGTCACTACTGATGTTCTTTGTTTTAGATGGCAGATTCATTATTTAAAATAACTTAATAAAGAATTAAAAGTGCACCAGGCCTGGACCCAGGATGAGGATGCATCACCAACAAAGGATTGTGATGAATACAATTTTGTGCACCTGCAGTCCAATTAAAATTAAAGAACTCCAATAATAAATGGATTTCATGCTGTAATTGAAAGTAAGTTTAGTCGTCTGAAGACCTAAACTGCTATTTTTAAGACACACTGTGCACTGACAAGTCAGGAGAAAAAAAATGCCTTCACTTTCCACTTAAAAGAAAACACTTTCTTTGATCACTAAACTTCACGCATCTTTTTCATTGAGCTGTGAATGATAAAATTGGCCACCATGATTCAAATATTCATATGTCAGAAGGTTTCAGTATAAGCTAGATAAACTTCCCAGGTCACCTTATACCTCTAAAATTCCATACTTTAGATTAATGACCTGATGTGCCAAGACAGTCTTTAATGAAACAAAAATGATCTTTCCAGACCCCTTCCTTCTAATTACACAGTTTCACCTGGGGACATTTCTTCTTGCCCACAGCAAAACTTCAGACTTGTGTATTTGCTTGTTTTTGTGTTTATATCCCTACCATTGCTTATACAAATGAAAGATTTAATGTGGTGAGGAAATTGGGGCAAAATAAGAGCAGGAATTAAAAATAATGCCATGAGTAATATTAGAACACTAATGTATTTTTGTTTTCTATTATATCTCAGCTAGAGCTGGGCCACAAGTTCAGCTTACAGCTTCCTAACAGTCAAAGCAAAGAGGGAAACAGGAGATGGAAGATTTATAATGCCTATAAAATAATTTGGACCAGGTTTTCCAAAGAAAACTAGTATTTCCATGTGCTTAGAGATATGTCCCAGTGATGTGCTAGAGCTCTTGAGAGCCAATGGTTAAATAGCCAGGATTTTTGCAAATTGGTTGTTAAACCATTGGTAGCTTGAAATTGACCTTGGTGGGAATATTTAGCAAATACTGCAAGTCAGGACTGCTTTTTTTTTTTTTTATTCAAAGAGCCCATTCACCAGCATAACACTGCATGTCCCCACTGGTCCTCATACAGGGACACTATGCAAAGTTGGGGGGGGGGGAGTGAGTTGCAAGTGAGTGGGGAAAGGCTCAGTGTACAAGTTTGTTATGTATGACAGAAGCATCCCTCAGGGGCAGAAGAGAGCAGGAATATATGCCTGAGACCAGAGACTGACTTTGAAGTTTTTGTCACAGTCAGCAGTCACCCACCCCACCTCAGTCCTTCTTTCCAATACTACCCTTTGGAATTTCATACCCACGATTATAAAAAATGCTGTGCTCATTGAGGAACAGACATATTTCCCCATTCGAAAATGCACCCAGAGAGATGGGAGAATCTCAGGTTAAGGCTTTTATGCTTTCACTAGGTCAACACTTCCAAGCCCATGTTTCACAGCATTGTAACACGTGTCCTGCAGGGGAGAAAAAAAGTGTTCCATACCGAAATATGGAATTCTCTTTACTGCGGGACTTCTCAGAGCCTTTGGAAGGCATATGTGCCCTTGTGATACAGAGTGCATATTAGCTTCCCAAACTTATTTTATCCCAGAACCTGTGGTAGCACATCTTGGGACACGAGACTGAAAAATTCTACCCTGGGTAGTCAGGCTTCCTTGCAATTTGGAAAGGCAATACCAGGATGTTATTACACAGAAATATTCCTTTCATGTAGGACTTGAGGCTCTGGCTTTAAAAAAAAAAAATAACATAACTTGCATATCTTTGCTTTTCAAAGGAACCCTTTCATTGACCTTGTCCATACATCCATCAACAGAGCTTACTTAAGCAATGAAGGGAAACATTTCAGGACAAGAAATTTCTTAACTATGTCCCTAGCAACTCACTCAGTCCTGTCGGGGAACACCGGGCATTGAAAATGTCAAAGCCCAAAGCCAGCATACATTTCAACTCCCAAGATTCTGGAGCAGAGAATGAGCATTTCTCGTCACTTTTTAACCTTGAATTTCCACCACCACCCCCCGCCACTCCCATCTAGCTCTTGTTTCTTTTTCTCTCTTCTTGAGCTAGCATCGTTAGCTCCTAACACAGAGTTTGTCGTTTGTCATGTCATAGGCACTCTACACATGTACGCATCCGCGCTGCAATCACTATGGAGCCCTCCGTCCCAGACCCCAGATGGGACAGACAAGGGCCTGTTACCAAGGAGCTCAGAATGCGGCATTAATGAATGTCAGGTTTTTCTCCTATTTATCGCCTTCGCTGGCTCTCTCTAGGCTTCTTTGTCGCCGCCTTGCTCCGTGCCCCGTGCTGCTCCTCACCACTCTCGTTCATCCTTTTTCCTCCCTTCCCTGACAGCTTTTTTCCAATGACTAACAGGAACCCAGCTCAGCTGGTTTTTATCACGCTCCTGTCCTTGCATTTTTCCGACTCAATTAAGCCATTACCCGGGCTAAATGAGGCATGGACTCTCCAAAAGTCACACCTGTTGTCAGGGAGCTGGAGGGTAAGGCCGTGCGCAGCTGGCCGGCAGACGGCAAGCCAGGCTCACTGGTGGCAGCTGAGTGTGACCCGGCAGTTTGTGTCCCCCCCAGCGCTGAAAGAGGGCCCTCATTTTAAAACAAGATGTGCCTTCCTTTGGCACAGAAGGAATGAAGTCTGACACAGAACCGGGGACGGTCACATTGGGGATGGCAGATAAGATATCCCGCATTCTTTGGCAAATGTGCACCAGGTGTGTACAGAAACCCACACTGTGGATGTGTCCTCAGCGAGAGGTAAAGAAAGCTGTAACCAGAGCCAGGTACATGGGTTTTGTGATTATTGGTTGAACTTTTTGAGGTTTTTTCCCTGTTCACCCTCATTAAAACACACACATTTCACCTTTCCGCAACAGTGGCTTCAAACTCTACTGTTAATATTCTTGGTGATCAGTGTGAGGAAAGAGGGCAAAGATTACAGTAAATAAACCAGAGACACATCAGTGTACTCATCCTATGAAAACAAATGATCTCCACTGGAAATAAAATTTGGTTTCATAAGCATCTTTTGTCTAGGCAACCTAGAATTTTTACTTCAGCAATCTAGCAATTGAGAAATTGTAGTTTTTGAGATTGCCATGCCTTTAATTTACTGAGTGATTTGAAGTTCAGAAGGTCTGGGTCTTGGTTTTCTCTATCTGAAATGTGGGCAAAATCATTCAGCTCTAGAGTTGTACAATTTCCATAAATAGCAGAGCCAAAAGGTGAGAGTGGGGGTGGTTTACACTGTGATGAAAACTGAAATGTTGCAGTGTTGACTCCTAACCTTGCCTTGCTATCCACTGTTAGCTCGGCCTGTACTACAGACTTGGATGAGACGTGTAACTACTTCTTGGACAAATGCAAGTTCAACAGATATTTTTATAGCATCCACTCGACACCAGCTTCCTTGTTGAATGCTGGGATACACCTGTGATAGTGGTGAAGCCCCTGTCCATGAACCTTCAGTCTCGTGGGGTGACCCCTCCCATGTTCTGTCCTGGAATTGTCCACCCAGCCTCTGGCCTTTACTGGTCACACTTCATTCACTTATTCAACAAATATCTGTGGAGCATCTACTAAGTTCCAGGTGCCGTGCTTGGCGCTAGGCTACAATGGTGAGAGAAAGAGACAGGCCCCACCCTCACGAAGTTTCTGGTCCCCACCTTGACTTACTTCTCTCTCCTGGCAATCACCAGCCAGAGGACATCACTCTTCTCTCCATGCTCCTTCAACACTTAGTTCACGCCTCTTTATAGCATTTGCATCACTGTAATTATAACACATTTTTATGTCCCTTTTTAAACCATGGACACTTTGATGGCAAGAATTTCAACTTTCTTTCCCTAGTGTTTTGCACTCCTAGTTTCTAGCACATGCAGAGCTCAATGAATGTTTTTGAATGAATAAATAATTGCACAAATTTATAAGCTCGTGAACCCATGAGACCCCAAAATCAGTGTGCCCTCATCTCCCATCATTCCCCAATTCTTGGCTAAAGAACTTAATGAGCACTCATCTGCCGGAACTGAAACACTCCTCATAGATGTCGAGGGCCTTCTACACACAAACCAGCTGGCCCATGGGTCGTTTCTTCTTCCCAGATGTATCTGCCGTTGAGAGAAAGAACAAATATTAGCTTCAGCTTTTTCTGTAGTACTTTTTTGCAGGAGGGCAAACATGATTATTTATGATTTAAATGGTATTCCACTTAGCTTATATTAAGAAGAACAAATGAGTTTATTTGTGACTCTTAAATTGATACTGTTAGAGACAGCTTCAGTAATAAAAATATATGTATAACAACAGTGGCTCAAACCAGCCAGAAGTTTTTTTCCCTTTTATGTTAAAGTCCAGGAATAGTCCGATAACGAGGTTCTGGTCCTCATGAAATCTTTAGCTCATGGAACCGTCATTCCCTAGGATGTGGGTCATGGTCAAGATGGGCTCTAGCAGTCTCATCCCCCCCACACACAGCAGAATGGAGGGAGGGGAGGAGGGACCAACAGCAAACTCTTTCTTAGCAAGGTTCCTGGAAGCTTTCATGAGATTTGTCTGCTTATATCCCATTGGCCAGAATTTAGTCATACAACCATACATAGTCATTAGGGAAGATGGGGGAAATAGTCTTTATTTTGGACAGCCACTTGTCCAACTAAAAACTATTTTACTGTAGCATAAAAGGATACAGGGGGGACAATGAGAAGTCTCTACCACAGATACTAACACTGACATGTTGGTTGTGATTATTCAAGAACGTTTGTATTCTAACGACTGCAAGCTGAAGTCACAATGATGAACTCTAGTTGTTAAGCCACTGTGCTAGGATCACACTTCGTGTTGCCCTGCTGTTGATGTCTAGGGCATGGGAGGAGTGAGCTACAGAGGAAAGAAAGCTTTTGCAACAGGAAGGTGGGAGGCAATGGGAGCCTGGACACAGGCACAGGCCACAGGAGCATGAAGGAAGGCAGAGTGGAGCGCGATGGCAGAATCACAGGATCAGGGGACTGGATGTTGGAGAAAAGGGAGGTGGAGGATCTAGAATGACTCTCAGCTTTGAAAGCAAATTAGACTCTGGTAATTGGACTAAAAAGGGTGGTTTGGAGACTACTTTACACTGGTGGAGTTAACTACTGCAAATTGACCCCAAATCTCTCCTTCCTCTATTACTTCTTGCCATGAATTTTCTGTTGAATAGACTAATGAAGTTAATAAACTTCTCCAAGTAGTTAATCTTTCACAGGAAAAATTTAACAGATCCTAGTGACTTAACCTAACTAGTTATAATGTTCCCTCTCCTACCTAATTCAGTACATGGGACTCCTTAAAATTCTGAATTCTTGAGGCATTCTTAAGTCAAGTGCCAGAATTTCTCACTTGAGTAAGCTGAATGTACAGAGAAGCTATTTCCCCACCTAGAAAGCAGAGTTGGTATTACTCTTTACAAAATTGTTGTAAAGTTTAAAATACATTGGGTGTTTAAAGGGCCTGGCACAATACCTGGGTCAATAAATGCTAATTTCTGTCTCTTTCCAAATTACTTTCTTTTTTATGCATTCATTCAACAAACAATTATTCAGCATTTACTATTTCAGGCACTGTCCTAAGTGCTGGAAGGCAAAGTTTAGTTTAGTCAGAGAAAACAAAGTTACTTTTTTTTTTTTTTTTCACTTCTGAGTGTTGTAAATTCTGATAGTCTACATGCCTGCCCACTGGACTGGGAGCTCCTCAGGACAGAAACAAGCATGTGTTTGTCCCCTTTATATTCCTAGGCCTCAGCACATATACCTGTTAAATGTACAAATGAAAATATGACCAAGGTCCAAGGAATGAAGCCAAAAATCTAAAAACGGGACTGGAGTCAGAAAACAGGGATAGTCATGGATACTCAGACATTACCGGAGGCAACCCCACAAAGCTGTGCCTGCTGGGGTGCTCCTTCCATAACAGGCCAGTGCCCTGTGCTAGGATGGCTGCTGGAGGAGAAGGTGGGATTCCCAAGGGGCAAGAGGCAACATATGAAATGGTTAAGAGCTTGGGCTTTGGAATGAGACATTTATGCAGGTAACTATAATAAAGTCTGATGAATCTCCCAAGATGGAAGCTCTAAGATCCAAGACATAAGAGACTGTGTTCTTACAGGTAGACCTTCCTAGCCTGAAGGTTCAGGGGAGGCCTCCTTAAAGAGTCTTATAAGTTGCTCACTGCACAACTGAGGGCTTAACATGGGCTGAAATCAAACCCGTGCTCCGCTCAAGCTGCACACCTCAACAAAAGGCTGTGTCTGCCCCGGAAGGAGCTCTTTTCTTTGTTCACGCAAAGGCCTACAGTTCAGCAAGTCATGCCCTCACAATTATGGACATCTGAAGGATGAACGATAAGTTGATGTTTTCCAGGCCTAGTTTAGTCCAGAGGAACCAAGAAGGGGAAACAGCATGTGCAAGGTCTGGGCATTGAAAAAGCCTGGTGTACTTGAGGAACTGAAAGAAGTTCAGTAAAGTGGAGTGTGAAGTTCAAGGGAAGACTAGCAAGAGTGAGGCTGGACGGGTATTTGTTACAGCTAGCATTTTCTACGAGTTTACTAGTTACATGGTGCTAATGGCCCTCCATGCATTATTTTATTAAGGTTACAGAGGCTCAGTGACTTGCCCAAAGCCATATTAGGAAGTAGTGGAACTATGACTCCAAGCCAGGTTGAACTCCAGAGCCTGTGCTCCAAACCACTTGTTCTGTAGCATCCAAAGATTTGCAAAGGGGCAAAATTGGGGGCAGGAAGGCCAGTTAGGAAATAGTTGCAGAAATTCAGGTGAGAAATAATGACAGACTTAAGATGGCCTTGGAAAGAACAAAGAGCACATGGATTCCAGAGATTTAGGAAGCAGAATCTACAGGGCTTGGTGGTTGTTTGAATATGGAGAGCAGTGACGGGCAGCGAGAGGAGGCAAGGATGACTCTTTATTTGTGTCTTTGTGGACAGCACATAATCTTCTTAGATAGAAAGTGAAGGAGGAGAAAGTTTGGGAGGGAGGTGAGTTTAAAGCCTGTTAAGTTGGAAGCAGCTGTGGGACATCCAGGTGGAGGTGTCCAGCTGAAAGTTCAGTGCTTGGCCCTGAACCTCAGGACAGGCTGTATCTTTAGCCGACACCAGTGATTGGCCCACGGGGTAGGTGAGATAGGACTCAGAGTGAGAAGAACAGAGAGTTCCTACTAGGCTAATCATGCTGGAGCAGAAAGCCTTTTCCCTAGATCCAGCTGTTAATCTCTGTAAAACATAATCTGACCCATGATTTTTCTGAATCCTGTGCAGGAACTATTCCTAAAAAGCTTATAGAGTGCCATATTACAAACTGGAACCAGAGACCCGTACACAAAAGGAGGGCTATCATAATAAAGAAAGAAAAAGTGACCTTTTCTGACACTTTTCTTTGGTTCACAGTCAGATTTAAACTTAAAAATGATTCATTCTGTATTTCCTGTAACAACTTATGTGCTGAATAAAATATCATTACTATTATTATAATAGAAGGAGCTGCTGCTACTGGACCGATTTTACCCCTTACTCACACAGAAGAATGAATGGATCAAAATCCAGCAACAACATCAGCAGAGGCCTTAGCTTACCAGCGGCCGCTTGAAAATGTGGCTTCTCTCAGACAGATATTCTATCCCAACAACAACAATAATTATTTTTTAATTTTAAAAATGTAACGTCTCATAACTGAACACAGTTCTTCTCTGGGCAACTGAATTTTCCTGTATCTTACATGAAGTGCTATAAAAATGGGACTCTAAGCCATGCCTTCTCAATCTGCTTCTCCTAAACCCCTCTAAATGGAAATTCTGAGCCACCTCTGTTTCAATCATCATAATAACATGGGATTTAGGTTTAGTTGAATCCATTTTGTCTCTCTTTTCTTTTAGAAAGCATCACAGCCAGTGTCTACATGATGTGGCTTCCAAACACTCAAGGACTGTCCACCTTACAAGTCTGCAACGGAGAAGGCAGGAATGGAGCAAACACCACTGCTTCCATTCTGTCCTTAATCACGCTGTAGACATGTGTCCCCACTGCAGAGAGTGAACTGCACCAAAGAGGAAAGTTCTCAGGGCCCCCAAACCACCTTGTCTCTCACGCGGGGGAGCCGGCAGAATCATGGCGTTTTATAGCTGCTGTGGGATCCTCTTGGCTCTTGCTTGGCACACCTCTGCCTACGGGCCTGACCAGCGGGCCCAGAAGAAAGGGGACATTATCCTCGGGGGGCTCTTTCCTATTCATTTTGGAGTAGCAGCCAAAGATCAAGATCTAAAATCAAGACCCGAGTCTGTGGAATGTATCAGGTAAGAGAAGGAGCTAAAATTCTTGGAGTTGTCTTCTCTTCTGAGTGGTTGGAGAAGAGCCGCATCAAACCCAAAAGGATTCAGACTTGATTCTCTCTTTTCAAAAATGGCAATTGATAATCATACTGAAGCTTATTTCCCCCTCCCAATTTTTTTTCTAAAGAATTTTTTCCAAACATAAAATGTCAAGGGAATTGAGTAGAAAAACCCATGGCCTGTTAAAACATCTGCCTGGTCATTTGGTGACCAAGTCATCATTGTTACCTGGCAGCAGCATTGCTTAATGGAAGACTAAGTACCTAGAAGGAAATTGAGGTCTTGCAAACCTGAGTAGTAACATCCCCCACTGGCCTTGCATGTCCAGTGGTCAGTAACACCTGAGTGCTAGCTGCCTCCCTTCTTTTTCCAGGAATTTAGAGTTGAAAGAAACCTCAGTATTTAGCATGACCCAGGCACCTTCAAAATTCAGTCCATAGCATTTTGGAGCTGCACCCATTAGAAAGTCTTTCTCTCATAGGAATCTGAACCCCACACCCTCCCCAGCCCCCTAACACAGAATACACCATACTTTCTCGGTGAACTCTCTCTGCAGCCATTTGAAGACAGCTAGTATGTCTCATTAAATCTTTCCTTCTCCAGGCCAAATAGTCTTGGTTTTCTCATCAATTCCTCCATGACATGCTTTTCAGACCCCTCACTGTCCTGGTTGTCCTCCATCCAATGCTCCCTAATTCATCACGACCCTTTGACTATATGGCATCCAGGACTAAGCACAACTCTTTCAAACGGAATCTGATTTCTGCAGAGTACAGTGGGACTGTGTATCACCTCCCCTAATCTAGACCTCAGAGACCATCACTGAACTCCAAGTCTCAATCCGTCTTCTCAGAGAGACACAACTTCCAGAAGGGATCCAGCACTTTTCCTTGATCTTCCTGATAGCTGGAAAATGAAAATGAAAACTAGGACTATTCGTACAAAACTGGATTTCTGTTCATGCTCTAATGAGAGCTAATAAATTAGATAACATTTTCATATTTTATTAGGAATGCAGAAAAACTAAGTGCAGAATTTCACTGATACTGGTTTTATCATTCACATAACCCATGTGGACAAATACTGTCTCTGTTGTACTCCGCTGGACAGATTTGTGTCTGTGCCACGTGTATACAAACCTAAGATCAAGCAAGAAGCTTGCCCTGCAATTATACATATATTTTTAATTACATTAAAGAAAGACAGTAAAATCAGTTTAGCAGCATGATGTTTAACATAAAAAAAATTCTGTAATATTTCTTAATAACTTTGCAGATTTAAAACAAATAATTAAATAAATGAAGGAAACATAAAGAAAATGAAGGGAAGATGTTACATTGAAAGTTAGACCAGGAACTTCGGGAACCTGAACAATACAATGGAGTATAAGAGATAGTATTTTTCACCTCCTGTCACTGAGTTCAAGCAATGAAACCCACAATATGAAGAGAGAATCTGCCGAATTGTTATGTTCTTTCCTTTGGACCCAGAAACACTAATTCAGCACAATTTATTGAGCCCTCACTCTGAGCCAAGTGCTGGGGGAGTGAAAACTATGTCATTGCCCCTATTTCTCTTATTAACTTACTTGATTTTTATTTAAAACAATATCCTTCTTTGAAAAGCAATGCATGTTCATTTTTTTTAAAATACAAAGTATAAATAAGCCCAAAGCACACAATTTTTAAATAATCATTTCACCACCAGAATGTGTACCCCAAAGTAACCACTGTTCATGTATAGCCTTCATATATTTGTTGTTTGTTTGTTTATTAATGAAATGAGATCATCCATCACCTTTTCCCCTTTGATCTCCAGGAATGTCACAGTCTAAATTTGTTACTCTGCAACTCTGAGGTTATTTTTAGGCACCCACATATTAATAGCCTAATCTATTTATATTTTCCCTGGTCCTCTTTCTTTTTAAATATATATATTTTATTAAAGTACCTCACATCAACTACTTCGAATTTTTTCTAGAGGAGGCAGATACAAATTATTCAATGAATTACAAATAAGAGTCTTTCATATTATTGCTCCCTGACTCTGTGTGAGGCACCATGCTGTGTATTTTGCATAATTATCTCATATCATCATTTTCACAGCTACCCTACAAGCCAAGGGTTATCTCTGTTTTACAGAATGGACTTTGTAAAGAGAACCCACAAAACCAAAAAGTGACAGAGCCAGGATTCAAACCCAGCTTTGCCCAGTTCTTGCTCTAAAGTAGTTGACCAGCAAGCCTCCCATTTTCTTCCACTTCTTCTTTCTTCCAGGTATAATTTCCGTGGGTTTCGCTGGCTACAAGCTATGATATTTGCCATAGAGGAGATAAACAGCAGCCCGGCCCTGCTTCCCAACATGACTCTGGGATACAGGATATTCGACACTTGCAACACCGTTTCTAAGGCCTTGGAGGCCACCCTGAGTTTTGTTGCCCAGAACAAAATCGATTCTTTGAACCTTGATGAGTTCTGCAACTGCTCAGAGCACATCCCCTCTACTATTGCTGTGGTGGGAGCAACTGGCTCGGGTATCTCCACGGCGGTGGCAAACCTGCTGGGGCTCTTCTACATTCCCCAGGTACCCGCGCCTTCTTAGATGGGGTACTGGGAGCAGAGTCAGGACAAGCAGACTTGGAGGGTGCCGGGCCCAGTGCCCATGCAGTTTGCTATTTTCCTACCTCTGGTGCAAAAGACCTTTTATTTAGTCAGTGTGCTGGATCATGACCATTTGGGATTTCTGAGACCCCCAATATCAACAATTTCAACAATCCCTTCACTAGCCTTCCAAAATTCTTTTAAACATAACTTGTATAAAACTTGGTCTTTTTAAAAAAAAAAAACATTGTTATTTATTTCCCAGTCCTTTCCTTTAGTAAATGGCCTTTCTTCTGCTTTTCTAAAAGGAATGAGACCATACGATGTAAATCCCATCTTTTGAACCCAAAATATCTGTCCCTACTTCCATTCCCTTTAAAGTTTCTGCTTCTCTACTGTCTGGTTGAACATTTAGCTCAGAGGGAAACAGCATGTTTTCTCACAAAACAGGGACTTACTCATTGTCTTGCACATTCCAGAAATGGAGAATATTCTATTTCATTTGACAAATATTTATAGAGTGTATATAAATAAGCATTCACAACCCTGGAGGAACTCAGCCTAGGTGGGGAGATGGTTTGCATTTTCAAACACTACTGTTTTCAAATAATACTGTTTCAAAAACAGTTCACTGAAACAAGTGCTTTAATAAACATTTATTCAAAGTTGCATTTTTTCACCAAAAAAAGGACAGCAAACTCTAACTGCCATTTTATAACCTGATTTTTTTCCCCTTAACACTATATAGCAAACCTTTTTCCAGTTTAATATTTATAGATTTATGACATCATTTTATAATAGTGAAAAATTGGAAACAACCTAAAATGTCCGTGGATGGGCAAATCAGCTCAATTGTGATGCATCCCTTATGTCGAGTTTTAAATTAAATTATAAATCACACTTTAAATTTATTTTTTCAATGTTTAACATATAAAATTAATGAGAGTACCTTTGATAAATTTACATTTCTCTATTGGGAGGGCTCCATTTCCTTGGTGATAGCCATTATCCCTTTAAATATGTATGATAACAGAAAGTCTGTCATCATTTACCGAATCTTCACTTCAGGGAATTAAAGGTGTTTTCCCTTGGGGAAGCCCTGGCTTTGTAACTTTTGTGCCACAGTGACCTGGCAAAGCCCATATCAGTAAATGCGTTGGGCATATTTACATTTGGCATATTGTTCAGTATTATTTTAGATACACAGTTAAAGTAAGTTGTTGTTACCCAACGGCCAACAGCCATAAGATGTAATTCCCATCAAGTAAAGAAAGACTATGAAGGGAAGGTTTTAATGCTTTGTGTTTTGGATGAAAGATAAAGTTAATTTGAATTTTGTTTATAAAATTACTGAGAAGACCCTAATGATCATCAGTCAAACCAATATAAGTTTATCTACAGCAGTGGTTCTCTGCCATGGCTGCATGTTAGAATCACTTGGGGAGCTTTAAGAATACTGATGTCTGGGTCCCACCACCCCTCAAAGATGGAGGTTTAACTGAGCTGAGATGAGGAGTTATAACACTTCCAAGGCAGTTCTGATGTGCAGCAGGGCTGGAAATCACTGCTCTGCAGGGTTAGGTCAGGGACCCAGTGCTATTTCTTATGTCAGCCACGCCACCAAGTGGATGGAACAAGCAGACCAGCTAGAACAAATTGTGGTTAGCACGGTTTTCTGAATCATTCATGAGAGTCTCCCCTCTTACGATATAAAGAAGTTTTGTGTGTTTTTAAGGGTTTTTTGCGGGGGAGAGGAGATGCAAAGTGGCATTTACCTCACTTTGTAGTTTTCTTTTTAAAAAATGGACAAACATTAGAAATATATTCCTGAAGAACATATCCATGAGGGATATTTTTGTTTGTAATTTCTATCCCTTTAAACCCCTTTTTGGCCCATTTTTCAAAAGAAAATCAAGCAGCAAGCAATAATGGATGGATTTACAAAATCGTAGGTTTTGCATTTGCAAAAACCTGATTTAAAGCCTATTGTTTGAGTCTGCAAACTTCCATGGTAGCGCAAGAGTGGCTTATTCTGATAAAAGAAAAAAATTATCCATTTCAGATTGTAACTTCTAAAATCAAAGCTTTTGTCAGAAAAATCATACTTTTCCTTTAGCACAGTTGGCTTGGTTTTTTCACAGACCCATGCCTTTTATGTTTTAATGTAGGAACTATTCATTAACAAGAAGGAACATATTGGAAAACTTCATTTAAAAACATTGAACATAGAAAACTAATTGTTTCAAATAGCAAGAAATATTTAAAAGGCATTTCCCCAAATTTCTTTAACTTGTTTTCTTACGTTAAAATCTCTCTAGAAAACTAGAGAACATGAGAGATTAAACACTACTTCATTTCCTAGATTCTATTAAGTGTACTTAATAGAATTCTATTAAGTATACCTCTACTAAGTACAAAAATGTTTTGTTTTTTAGAAGAAATGGTCCAGTAACTTGGAACTTCCTAACTGGTGAGCCACAGGGACACACAAAAGGCTGCAAATGGGCCAAAGCCTGCCCAAAGATACTGCTCCCCTCAAGCTCTGGGATGGCAAAGGTGGGCCTGGGTGGCCAGAGCACTCCCCACCACGTTTCATCAGCCTCCTCCACTGACCCCGTGTTCTGTGTTTCCATAACATGGGGGAAAAGTTGGGAAGCTTTACACTGGCAAATGCTTTACATGGTATTTGGCTACTTCTTCAGGCAGTGATCTCTTACCATCAAAGGCAAGGCTTTCTTCTGGTGGTCCACACCCATGCTCAGATACAGAAGTGGCTATGTCTTAGAGAATGGGAACATATCAAGGCAGCTTCCCCAGGGTTCCTTTTCAGCCCCTCTAAGGTTTTGGAGACCCACATCAAAAGCCTGCCAAATGGGCTCAGGCATCATCTGCAACTGCACAAAAGAAAGAGCTCAGAGCCAAGTGCAGTGGCTCACTTCTGTAGTCCTAGCTACTTGGGAGGCTGAGGTGAGAGGATGAAATGAGGCCAGGAATTCAGAAAGAACTCCTTAAAGAGAACTCTCTTAAAAAGAAAAAAAGAAAAAAGGAAAAGACTCCGGCTGGTGGTTGAACCACTGAAAAGTCAGGAGTGGAAAGGATGTTTTTCCGATGATATTTAACGATATACATCATTGTTATTGTGGTGCAGGGAAATTGAACCTAATGAGCCTAAATGGCTAATTGAGCCTAAAAGATAAACAGTTCTCAAAAATGACTGCAATTGAGGTTTTGAGCTTACTTTTATCTACAGTACTGGGAGTGGGGGAGAGTAGGAGAGGGAAGATGGGAAGAGGGAAATTAGGCAGAATAGGAAAAAGGAACTCCCTGGGACTCCTCTGAATAACCTTAAGTTTATAATCTTTAGAGAACCTGAATCCTTCCAGAGGTGGGTTATGGCCAAAGTGTTCATCACAATAAAGGGAAGTTAAACTGTTCAGATCAGAAATCAGGCCCAACAGACTGAAGATGTGTACATGGATAATTATAACCAATGAGGCAGCACAGGGGAAGTTAGAAGAAATATGAAACAGTGCACAAAGACTCTTCTTGAAAGGATAAGTACATCCCTCTGTTGCTGGGTTGCTTTTATGGCCATTTTTGAAGGTAGCATTGTGAAGAATCACCATTGGGAATGAAGGTGCTCCCCCACAGACTGACAGGTGCTTGGGCATACTGGAAGGGACAGATTCTGGTTGTCCTCACTCCTTCATTCTGTGCACAGTGGACACCATGTTTGATAAATGAGCCTAAGCTATACCCAAACAGCCACCTCCACAATAGCATTGAGGATCACCCAGCACCTCACTCACTCACTCATTCGTTCTGTGTCCCTGGTTCTTTCCAGGTCAGCTACGCCTCCTCCAGCAGACTGCTCAGCAACAAGAATCAGTTCAAGTCCTTCCTCCGTACCATCCCCAATGATGAACACCAGGCCACCGCTATGGCAGACATCATTGAGTATTTCCGCTGGAACTGGGTGGGCACAATCGCAGCTGATGATGACTATGGGCGGCCAGGGATTGAGAAATTCCGAGAGGAAGCTGAGGAGAGGGACATCTGCATTGACTTCAGCGAGCTCATCTCCCAGTACTCTGATGAGGAAGAGATCCAGCAGGTTGTAGAGGTGATCCAGAATTCCACGGCCAAAGTCATTGTTGTTTTCTCCAGCGGCCCAGACCTTGAACCCCTCATCAAGGAGATTGTCCGGCGCAACATCACGGGCAGGATCTGGCTGGCCAGTGAGGCCTGGGCCAGCTCCTCCTTGATCGCCATGCCTGAGTACTTCCATGTGGTTGGAGGCACCATTGGATTTGCTCTGAAGGCCGGGCAGATCCCAGGGTTCCGGGAATTCCTAAAGAAAGTCCATCCCAGGAAGTCTGTCCACAATGGTTTTGCCAAGGAGTTTTGGGAAGAAACCTTTAACTGCCACCTCCAAGAAGGTGCTAAAGGACCTTTACCCTCAGACACCTTCCTGAGAGGTCAGGAAGACAGTGGTGGCAGGTTTAGCAACAGCTCCACTGCCTTCCGACCTCTCTGTACAGGGAATGAGAACATCAGCACTGTCGAGACTCCTTACATGGATTACACACATTTACGGATATCCTACAACGTGTACTTAGCGGTCTACTCCATTGCTCACGCCCTGCAAGATATATATACCTGCCTACCCGGGAGAGGGCTCTTCACCAATGGTTCCTGTGCAGACATCAAGAAGGTTGAGGCTTGGCAGGTACGTCCTTCACGTAGATAGCAGTTTGCTGTACAATAAAGCAGAGTTGGGCTGATCCAGGCAAGAAAAATAGTGGTTACTTGAAAACAGGCAGTTTCTAAAGGAGGCCACTAAATAGAACTTTGGATTCAAATTGCCTTTTTAAACATCGTGAGCAACTGACTTCTACAAAATTTAGTAATTTGATTTGATTATCTATTTAAAGCCTTGACTCAACGGTTCTTTACCAGTGGTTCAGAATACCCAAAGTATGTTCCCTAAAAGTTTTCAAATTGGTGGAACTGAGTATTTTTCTAACATCTAAATTAAAGACATTGTTCCCTTGTGAGTAACAAGTATTTGTTGGGTGCCTATTACATTCCATACACTAAGGGGCATAAAACCAGTGTTCTTATGTTCAGCCACCACTTTTGCCATTATATTATTCACAGCCTGTGCTGAGCCACCGGCAGGCCAACTAAGCACAAGCTTAGGACACAAGCAAATCAAAGGCACAGAAAAAAAAACTCTTCTTAAAAGGATTTGATATTGAATGGCTTAAAAAGAAGCACTGAAGTTGTTATCTTAGGAAAAAATCAGAACTTCAGTGGAGTTCCTACGCTCATTTTATAGTTTAGTCTTGTTTCATATTTTTTAATTACACACAGGAAAGACATCATACTCTTTTTCATTTGTAGATTCATATCCTACAAAGCTGTTCATATCTTGCACATGTGCCTTGTTTTTCAATCAGACCATATTTTACACTCCTTTTGTATTTTCCTCAGTTCCAAACTGACCTATCAGACAGAGTACATGATAGTGGGAGGGAAGTCCCTGAATTTGAATTGAATGACCCAGCCCTTCAACTCCCCCATTTCCTAGCTGTGTGATCTTAGGCAAACCACTGTTCTAAGTCGCAGTGTCTTCATCTGTAAGATGGACCTAATGTCTAGTCTACTTTCCACCCAATGTTCTTTTGACAATTAAATGAGATGACATATGTGAAAGAAATTTATAAACTTTCAAGCTATAAATAGATATGTAATTATTATAGTAGGATTTCAGTTCACATCTAATTAATTAATTAGGCAAAAAATGATCCCTAGAGCAGCTTTGTGTACAGAACCCAACCACCATAGACCCTTTAGGAAAGATACTAAGAGGCAAAGAGTGTATACAACTTATGTCAGTCATTGCAGAGATCCTCATGAGAGGGAGGAGTGACTGTCTAGGCTGGGAGAGAGAGCCAGGACTTGCAAGTTCTCAGCCCTTCTGGTATGGAAAAATCTCACTCAACTATGATTGTTGGATAAAATTTCTAACCTCTACGGGTGCTCAAAGCTTCTTTTCTCACACTGAACTTCCACCCTGGCAAAGATAGAAGAGCTCTCTAATGAGGATCAAAGACTTCAAAGACTTCAGAAGCCATGATGCTAAGGTGTGAGGTTTTAAGTAGGAGGAATAAAGGTACAATCTTTATGTGGTAAACACTATTGTTTTTCCTCTCTTCCCTTCCATGTCCCCTGCAAAGAGGACCCCAGCTCTTGAAAAGCCTGCAAGACCAGGGTGGGTCTGAAGGGAAAAGAGGCTTTCAGTGGGAAACTTGGCAGTTCTACTCTTTAATGACTTCTCTCCCATACATGGAAGTAAGATCCAGATGGTCAGTACCAGAGCTCAGGCCTGTGAGAAGAAAGCTATGCACGCATTTGGCTATAGTCATGATTGGGACTTTTAGTTGTATAATAGAAAACCCAAAGCAAATTGGCATAAACAAAAAGAAAGGAAATTTAGTGGTTCATGTTACTGAAAATCTCAGACATATTCCGGGTACAGCTAAATATGTTCATCTCTATCTCTTTGTTCTTTATTCCCCAGGCAGAGTTAGTGGTTTTCATCTTCTGAAGTAGCATCAAGCTCAAAAAAAATCCTTGCTTCTGGGATCTCCTTACTTCCCATAATTTCCTGTAAAAGTCCCAGAAATCATGTGTATTGACCAGTCCTAAGTCATGGATCCATCCTTGATGCTAGGAGTCCACCCAAGCTACATAGACCAAGAATAAGGGGAGAGTATATCCCCATGGGAAATCAGGATGCTAGTCCCAAAAGAAGGAGGAAACAGAAGCAAAGCAGCCAAAAATTTAAAATGCCCACTACACAGACAGCTCACCTGTCCCTAGTCCAGGTAAAAATATGTCCTCCTGATGCAATTCATGCAGGAGAGGGCACCTTAGGAAATGGGATCAGACTCTAGGGAGGAAGAGTGTGTAAATGTTGGCCAGAACGTCCTGCGTGCTTGCTATAGGTCTCCTTTGAGCCTTACGAATCCAAGCTGTCGGGAGGGCATTCCAGAATTTAAGATCTTTGGCATGTCTCTATCAAGAAGTGAACCAGCAATTATTCACTGTCATTCCACCTGTATGGAAACCTGTCCCTATACAATCTAATCCAAGTATCTCAGCCTGGAACTTCACGCCTGCCTTCTCTCAATCCTTCCATTGCAAGCCAACCTCCCACAAATCACTTATTAGTTCTTGGCACTGCACCAGCAGAAGGGCCATCAGTTTTTGTCTTTACTACCACTGTCTACCAAGAACTTTTAAATCTTTTTCAAAATTCACTTTCTCCTGGAAGTCTCTTCAAATCATATTTCCACAAACATTCATTTTCTGATCATTCTTTCTTCCTCATTTTTGCTGTTTAAGTTTCCACAGTTTTTCAACTGGCTGAAATAGATTCTTATTAGTTAAACTTCTGGTTAAATAAGGGTCAATCACAATTTTTTTTTTTTTGGATCTTTTTTCCACCAAAAATATATCAGTCAACTCATATGCCTTAAAAGTAGCCCTAGTAGGTAATTTATGAGCACACAACCCACAATTGCCTCCTGACCTCCATGGAGACCCCAAGCCCTCCTCACACTCCTCCTCACACCCCTCCTCAGCTCTCTCTTCACTGTAGTCCTCTGCTGTACTCTAAGCTTCCTAAGAGCAGGAACCATGCCTGTGTTGTTCAGAATGTGTCCAGAATTCCCAACACCAGAATATTCGTAGAATGAATGAGCAAATGAGTTGATTTGACACTACCTAGAGTCCTTTGCAGGGAACTGTTTGACCCAACAACCCATTCCTGGGTCAATCACTGTGGCCAAGGTATTCTAGGCTCTGATTGGACAAGCTTGGGTCACGTGCCCACCATAGAGTTTGAACAGAACATCAGGTAACTAAGTACTGAATCACCTTCCTTCTTCTCTCAGGATGACTGTACACAAGGCATGCTTCCTGCTTCTCTCCCCCTCACACCAACCACTCACAGACATGCCCAGTGACAGAACTGTGGTGATGACAGAAGTCACATGGAGTTGATCTTTCCAGGAATTGCTGGTACTCTTAGAGTTGGGGAAGGGGAAGATAAATTAGGGTGAGAGACAGAGAAGATGGAGGGTAGATAATAAAATATGGCTAAGGCCAGAGAAGGGAATGGGGCCTGGACCTTCCTTACACTCTTAGCACAGGAAGTGGGCAAGAAGCAAGACGCTCATTATCTGTGTGAACTCTCCCTCACTGTCTGTGTGAGAGCTGGAAGGCCTTGACCACAGTGGGAGATTTCTGGTCTTTGGCTTAATTCAGTTGATGCTTAGAGTGTGGCAAGAGGTGATTCCCATTTATGCTTGTAATGAGCAACACTTTGACTTGAAAATCCTTTAAGGGAAACACCCTAAAAGGCCACAAGATGGGAATATTATTGCATAAAAGAATATGTGACCTTCTAAATGTGTTCTTGTCCTATGTATTTGCCCCTCCTTTAGATCTGTCTTTCTCAGTGTTTAGTTTTCTTTGTGAGCCTGTTAGTCTTTTTGTGTCTGTATATTATTTTCTATGTTTTGGTCTTTCTACCAGCTTTTTCTTGTTTCTCTTCCCCTTCATTTATTCTTTCTTTTTCCCCATATTACTCCCCAAATAAAATAATGTGGAAGCATGTTATATTGAATTATAATCTCAAGTAAAATTTTATATTTTCTTCTTTAATGGAACTATCAGTTCCTTCTTTTAAAATTCTAAGAGAAGAAGAGTGTTCTCTCTGGGGAAAATATCTAAATTATTTTTTAACTTACGTCGACATTGTTTTTTTTTTTTTTGAGACAGAGTCTCACTTTGTTGCCCAGGCTAGAGTGAGTGCCGTGGCGTCAGCCTAGCTCACAGCAACCTCAAACTCCTGGGCTTAAGCGATCCTACTGCCTCAGCCTCCCAAGTAGCTGGGACTACAGGCATGCCCCACCATGCCCGGCTAATTTTTTCTATATATATTTTTAGTTGTCCAGATAATTTATTTCTATTTTTAGTAAAGACGCCCGGCCGACATTGTTTTTTATGGGTCATTGATTATCAACTTAAAGGTTCCTGGCCAGGCTACGCGTGGTGGCTCACGCCTGTAATCCTAGCAATTAGGGAGGCCAAGGCAGGAGGAGCATGTGAGACCAGGAGTTCAAAACCAGCCTGGCCACATAGTGAGACCCCCGTCTCTACAAAATATTAATATAGACCGGGCGCGATGGTTCACGCCTGTAATCCTAGCACTCTGGGAGGCCGAGGTGGGTGGATCGCTCGAGGTCAGGAGTTCGAGACCAGCGTGAGCAAGAATGAGACCCCCGTCTCTACTAAAAACAGAAAGAAATTATCTGGTCAACTAAAAATACATATAGAAAAAATTAGCTGGGCATGGTGCCGCATGCCTGTAGTCCCAGCTACTCGGGAGGCTGAGGCAGGAGGATCGCTTGAGCCCAGGAGTTTGAGGTTGCTGTGAGCTAGGCTGACGCCACGACACTCACTGTAGCCCGGGCAACAGAGCAAGACTCTGTCTCAAAAAAATAAATAAATAAATATTAATATAAAAAAATTAGCCAGGTATGGTGGCAGGCACATGCCTATGGTCCCAGCTACTGGGAAGGTTGAGGCAGGAGGATCACCTGAGCCTAGGCATTCAAGTTTGCAGTAAATTATGATCGAGCCACTGTACACCAGCCTGGACAACAGAGCAAGACCCTGTCTCAAAAAAAAAAAACTGAAAAGATTCCCTATCATTGATTGCTCTTAAGGGTGAGAAATATCATGCTCACTGAAAGAATACAGACTAAAAATAAAGAGTACATGCTGTATGATTCCATTTATGTGATATTCTGTCTCTGGTGACAGAATGCAGATCAATGGTGGCCGAAGGCTGTGAGCAGAGTGGGGGGTGACTTGGAGGGGCACCAAGGCACCTTTCAGGGTTCAGGCAGTGGTGGTTACATGGGCATATACATTTGTCAAAACTCAGAACTGTACACTTAAAATGGGTGCACTTTATCTATGTAAAGCACTCACCAGACATAGTATGTACAGCCACTGAAATCCAGGCTCTCTACAAACCACTGGGGATACATAAAGAAATAAAACAGTGCCTTCTTTAGAGGGCTTTGGCCTAATAAAGTGTGAGTATAAAATTTCTAGCCACAGAGATTCCAGGATGCTTCCTTTTCTGGATAAGATGTCTGTATTGCTACCTCTTCCCTTCTGCTCATCCTTTATCTCCCTGCCGCATCTGAAGCTAGATTTGCTATGTCTCCTTAGTCAACTCTCTCCACTAGGCATCCTACAGATTCCCTGCCTGCTGCTGAATGTCAGCTCCACTGGTGAAGTCATATTTGGATTTTTAAAGTCCTTTCTATACCTTCTTTTTTTGTAACAGCTTTTTTGAGATATAATTCACACACCATACAACTCACTCATTTAAAGTGTGCAATTCAGTTTAAATATACTGAAGTGGATTTTAGCATAGTCACAGTTGTGCAGCCATAACTACAATCAGTTTTAGAACATTTTCACCACATCAGAAAGAAATCCCTTACCCTTTGACTGTCACTCCCGAGGCCTCCCAACCCCTCATCCCCGGACAACCAATAATATACTTTCTGTCTCTATACATTTGGACATTCCATATAAATGGAATTATAAAAATGTGATATTTTGTGACTGGCTTCATCCACTTAGCATAATATTTTCAAGGTTCAGCTGTGTTGTAGCATGTATCAGTACTTCATTCCTTTTTATGGCCAAATAGTAGTATCCCATTGTATGGGTATACCACATTTTATTCATCTATTTATCCAATTGATGAACATTTGGGTTGTTTCCACTTTGGGTTATTATGAATAATGTTGCTCTGAACATTTGTATATAAGTTTTTTGTGTGGGCATACATTTTCCTTTCTCTTGGGTATGTTATATACATGAGTGGAATTGTTGGGTCAAATGGGAACTCTATGTTTAACTTTTAGAGGAACTGCCAGACTTGTTTCCCAAGTGACTGTACCATTTCACATCTCCGGCAGCGGTATATGGAGGACTCTGAGTTCTCTATGTTCCTATCAACACTTTTCATTATCTGATCCATACCATTTTGCTATGAAATCTAGCCTCTCTTTGCCTTGGCTCGTCCTCACTTATCTACTGCATTTCCCCTTGTTCTCTGTCACATACACGATTTTTGAGAAATTGGTCTCTTTGCTGCCCCTACAATACAGTGTGTTTATTCCTGACATTCTGTCTTTGCCAATGCTGCTCCCACTGTCTTTAACGCATCTCTTTCCCTCTGCCTTTGCCAGCCCAACTCTCTACCATGCTTCAAGCCTGCATTGACTATTTTGACCCTTTTAGTCTCTATTTCTTCTGAATTTGTCTGTACTTAGAGTTGATACCCCATAAATTAGCCTTTCACTGTATTTTATCTTGCACTGTTTACTATTTCACTGAATATTTTTATGTCTTATATTTCACCCCCAAATCCAGATGTAAACTCCACGAGGTCTGGATGACCCTGTCTGGTATTTCTGTAGCCCAGTGCAGAACACACAGTGGATATTCTATAAATATTTTCTGGTTGATTGATTCTAATAGTATAAAAATCCAATCTTGTTAGGATTATGGTGGAAATCTCTAGCCCATGCCAACAGCAATGCAGAAGACTTGTAGCCAGGAATGATCTTTGAGTCATTATCCAGTCTGACCAGTGTGAAAAATGACCATGTAATCATGAAAAGATCTTGTCCAGCTTCCCTCCCTGCATCTACTCTGGTGCCTAAAGAGGTGCCACTGCAGAAAACCAGGAGAAAGGGAAAAGGAGAGAAGCCCCTTGTTGCCTGGCATGTAGAGAACCAAGGAACTGAAACCTGAATAGGAGGAAGGAAATTTATGCTAACTACTCATTATTGCTATATATTCATTTTAAAGTATTCTTCAAATAAGAATGATGCTTTTAAAAATATATTTAATGAGGAAATATTACTACTGATTGCTGACAAATATGGACACTCTAATCAATTTCTATTAGAGGCAGGATGGTGTAGCAGAAAGGCCATGTTTAACTCCCCAATCCAGCACTCACTAGCTATGTGACTTTTGCAAGTTTCTTTTTTTTTTTTTTTTGAGACAGAGTTTCACTCTGTTGCCCGGGCTACAGTGAGTGCCATGGCATCAGCCTAGCTCACAGCAACCTCAAACTCCTGGACTCAAGCAATCCTTCTGCCTCAGCCTCCTGAGTAGCTTGGACAACAGGCATGCGCCACCATGCCCAGCTAATGTTTTCTATATATATCTTTAGCTGTCCATATAATTTCTTTCTATTTTTAGTAGAGACAGGGTCTCGCTCTTGCTCAGGCTGGTCTCGAACTCCTGAGCTCAAATAATCCACCCACCTCGGCTTCCCAGAGTGCTAGGATTACAGGTGTGAGCCACCGCGCCTGGCCCTGCAAGTTTCTTGACCTCTCTATGCCTCAGTTTCATCATCTATAAAGTGAAGACAATAATAGTTCTTATCCATAGAGTTGCTGTGAGGATTACATGAGGTAGCGTGTGTCAGGTGTTAGAACAGTGCCTACCTACCACATAGGAAGTACAAATAAGAGGTAGTTTCCTACCTCTCCACTCTTTTCAACTCCTTTTATACATTAGAGCAAAGATAGAGTTAGCATGGAATGTGGAAAGGAGACTGGGAACTGTATGATTAGAATAAAACATTTGCACTGACAAGTCATGGTCGGTCGGTGAAATCAAAGTATGAAGGGCTGTGGTAGCTACCTAGAGAGGTTTGAGGCCTGTTTCATCCGAGCCATGGGAGGTCCCCAGCAGGAAGTGGGGGAGGCACATTATGGCATGAAGGAGGTGGCTTGGCCACGTCGTAAAGGTCCCAGGGTGGGTGGGAGGAATGAGGCTCCAAATGCTGCAGGAGGGAGCAGCGTTAAAGAGCAGAGGGGCCGTGTGTTCCTCTGAGGGAAGGAAGGGTGTGTCGAGACAGGGATGTGTCAGAGTAGAGACAAAAGGACATACACCACTCTGAGTAGCAGGAGGTCAGGTCATCCCAAGAGCAAGGAGGGAAAGGAAAAAGAGGTGGAGGTAAAAGACAGGAGCACATGTGGGACACCTCCTCTCCACAGACTGCTTTAAGGACTCAGCAAAAGTGAAGGCAAAAATAAGATTGAAGACCATTGGGGAAAGCGGGAAGGCTTGGGAGAACTTGGGCGGCACAAATCCTTAGTAGGATTCATTCTCCATCTTTTTTAGAATGGCTCAGCAGCTCTGGTTGCAGAACCAGGTAGTAGGGAGTGAGAGGTTCCCTCCCACCCCATAGGCCTGGGCCAGGAGTCAAGCCTGCCAGGGAGGAGGTTAGGTGACACACCAGGGTGCTGTGCCTGTGAGCACACATGCCCTGCCCAGACTCTGCTCCCAAACACATCTCAGAGCTGCTTATGAGCAAACTCAGGTGACTCCTCTTCTCTATTTAATCTTTCTTACCATAAGTGTTCATTTAAAAATAAAGTTAATGTGGATATAAATTGTGAAGAAGTGGTATCATCTCTGGAGTGGAGGGAACATGAGAGGTGCTCCCAGGGTGCTGGCTAGGTCAGTCTGTCACACACATCAGATTAATGTGAATGACGGGTGCTGGGCTGCGTCTCAGAAAGGCCTAGTAAGGCCATCCATTAGATAGACTTGGCCCAAACTTTGCCCCATTGTCAGATTAGATGTTTTTTAGGGCCATAAAAATGGTAAAAGAAGCGGAGCCCAATGGCTCACGCCTATAATCCTAGCACTCTGGGAGGCCAAGGTGGGTGGATGGCTCGAGGTCAGGAGTTTGAGACCAGCCTGAGCAAGAGCGACCCCATCTCTACAAAAAATAGAAAAATTAGCGGGGCATCATGGCACACACCTGTAGTCCCACCTACTTGGGAGGCTGAGGCAGGAGGATCCTTGAGCCCAGGAGTTTGAGGCCACAGTGAGCTATAATGACACCACTGTACTCTAGCTGGGGTGACAGAGCAAGACTCTGTCTCAAAAAAATGATAAAAGAGAGAGGTGCCTCTAAATGTACTCCTGGGACCACCAAACCACAGAACAAAGAGACATCCAGACTAGAGCTTGGAGAGACCCTGCAGCCTCTCTGGCCCAGCCCTCTCATTACACAGTGAGGAAATGGGCTCAGAGCATGAGCGTGACAAAGACTCGTGAGGTGCAGTGGAAGTGAGTGCCCCTGTCTTACTCTCACTTGGTGCCTCAGTGGGGCAGGGCAGGTCCCACATGAGCTGCTGAGTGCCCACTACCTCCTCTAGGCCAACGTCAGGGCCACAGCAGGAAGCAGAGCCCAGAGCCCATCAACATTGCAATAGAGCATAATAGTTAAGAGTGCAGGTTTGTGACCCTGAACAAGACATTTGTTTTCTCTGCCTCAGTTTCCACATCAATAAAATGAGGGTAATCATACTATTTGTTCTGAGGGTTGGATTAAATAGTGAATATAAAGTACTTAGGATCATGCCTCAAAGTTAGTGAAAATGACTAGTATCTAAAATTTTTAAATGACTAGTATATGTTAGTAATTATTATGATTTGTGTGTGTGTGTGTGTGTGTGTGTGTGTGTGTGTGCGCGCGCGCGCACGCAAAGGCTTTGTGACCCATAAAACCTGTAAAAATTCAAGGATTCGCCATGACTGTGACAACAGTGATGGCCAGGCCTCCACCCACAGCCTCATTTCTTTCTTCTTTCCATCCCACTCTGTGATTTTTGGCAGCAAGTCACTTCCACAAGAACAGAACCGCAGGGAAAGAAGGTGGGGAGAGGTAGAGCACTTGGCCATCCCTCCTCTCCTCCCCCCGTGCCCATCTCAGAAGACCCCAGGAATGGGTTCTGGCTTACAAGCCCTGCCCTTCCTGAGATGCCACAAGGTGAAGGTGCACCTGTAGCTTTCACCTGGCCAGTGGCCAGGTGAGATGTATCCTCTTTCCCTTTCCCACTTTCAAGACAGTGTTTCCTACCCACTTACAATTTGAGCAGTAAGTAAAGCCCATGGCTTACCAGGGCTACATGCAAGTACCTCGGTGTAAATTAGAAAGAGATGCCTCTTCCTCAAGTCACCTTTATCCCACTTTGTTGGAACAAGATAGTTTACTGTCCACATAACCAGTTATATGTGGCAGCCCTGTGGCTTTTACTCATTCATCTCTGTTCCTCTTTAGGTCCTGAAGCACCTACGGCACCTAAATTTTACCAACAATATGGGAGAGCAGGTGACTTTTGATGAGTGTGGTGACCTGGTGGGGAACTATTCCATCATCAACTGGCACCTCTCCCCAGAGGACGGCTCCATTGTGTTTAAGGAAGTCGGGTATTACAACGTCTACGCAAAGAAGGGAGAAAGACTCTTCATCAACGAGGAGAAAATCCTGTGGAGTGGGTTCTCCAGGGAGGTACGTGCCGTCCCTCAGAACCCCAGATGCCTCCACCATGGGCAGGAGGCTGTGCTGGACTTTGGGAGGGCCTTTGGCTTCACGAGTAGACTTCCAAAATCAGTGGATGTGCACTTCAGGAAAAGACATGATGTGCTGAAATTATGACCATTCTATGATGGATGTGTCCTAGAATTAGTACCCCGCTGAGGACCCAGATCCTCTGTAGGAACACACTCTGGACTGGGCACCCTCTTTAACTTTCCTAGGAGCCTGTATTAGACCCACCACATTTCCCTTTCCATTTGCCTTTTTATTATCACCTTTGAGCATCTTGGACTACTTTTCATAACATGGCCAAAGATTCAACTTCATCTTTTTACCAAATGCTTCTTAGGTTGATGGGTTTCTAATGAGATGCTACAATATGTAGGATGGGTTATCCATGCGAGTGTCTCTTATACATAGTGACCTCATACACAGCGTCCAAGTCTTTATTAGCTTCTACTTCAGAGAGTGGATTCTCAATGACAAACATGTCATGACCTTTTCCAGATGGAGATTTTGAGGTTCCAGAGGTTATACTCCTCTGTCCACTAATTATACCCTTATCTAAATCATTACACATGTCAACTGCCTGGAGTCTAAATTGATCAGCTATCCTATCACCCATTCATCCCTGTTGGATCATCCACGTTATCTTTCATCCTCATTAATGCACATCTTTATCTCTAGTCAGTGCATGTTTCATTTCCTTTCCTGCATGGAAACTATTTTCTGAACAGCTCTCTATAATCCTATTGTCCTCTACCAGACTACATTCATCATGGGCTTAAATATTGGCAAATGAGTAACATGGAATTCTCATAAATTCAGTTCCTTATGTTCCTGGGGTAGTTAACAGAGTTACAAATTAAATAGAATTTTTCCATAGAAATACTACCTCCAACCTAGCACACAGTTGGCATTCAACAAATCTTAGGGTCTAGTCTACTGTTTTCTTTATTTTTTTGTAGAAATGACCACAAGAATACCATCTACATTTAACTATAAATTACATATTAATAACTCCTCTACATATACCAAAAAGTTGTTATTAAGATCAAATGAGATCAAGAATATAAAAGCATATTATAAACTGAATTATACTACATAACTGCATAGTGTTACTAATATACCATTATATCTTAACTGATGTTCTCAGTTTACTTACAAATGCAGCACTTTAGAGCTAGATGGGTCTTTAAAGATCCTTGTATCCAACCCTCCAATTTGAAGTTAATGACACTGAGGTCTAGGGACTTCCCAGGCCAGACAGATGGACAGTGTAAAAGCTGAGACTAGACTCCCAGGGCCCTAACTCCGACCTCAGTGCTCCATCCTTTACTGCTGATAATTCTTTCCTTGTTTTGCTACAACTAATACAAAGTCAAAGAGATATATTAATTAGGAGCTTGGAATTCAGATGAGCTTCCTTGGCCAGAATTGCATAAGCATCTTTAATGAAGTTGTTGGGGAGACTTGGAGATATTTGACGGCTTTTTACAAAATAGATCTTCCTGGTGGCTGCCTTAGCCCACTCCCATGATGATAGGATTTCTCTTTAGCTGATGAATGCTGAAGGATGCAGTAAGAGAACTCAGAGAGTGACATTCTCCTAAGCCTTGACTGGTTTAAAACAGAATTTGGTACAGTGAGACATGCAGACTTTGTAGACTGACCTGGGTGTGAATCTCAGCTCTCCATCCGGGTCATTGTGTGCCCTTGAGCCTGTTCTTTAACCATTATGAAGACGAGAACAAGAGGCATGGCAGAGACTGCCAAAGGCCCCCAATATTTGTACTCTCCTTTTTCCTTAATAATAGAACTCTATTTTAGCTGGACACGTGACCAGCCAGAATAAAGATGATATTTCCCAGCCTCCTTTTCTGCTAAGTATGGCCCTATGACTAAATCCTGAAGAATGGGTTGTAAATGGCAGTGTTGTGTGATGGTTTCTGGGAATCTTCTTTAAGAAAGTGCATGCAAGTGTACTTTGCCCTCTTCTTCATCTCTTCCTCTATCGTGCTTCCTGGAAACCAGATGCCACCATCAAGGACTGTGAGGCAAAGACCAAACATGTTAGAACCACAAGGTAGAAAGAGTCTAGATATCCAACACTGTGGAGTGCTGTATCATGATGGGCCATATCCCTAGCCATTTAGATGAGAGAGAAATACTTTTCAGTCTTGTTGGAATCATTCTTATACTGAGATTTTTGGCACTCACAACCTGACAGAAACCGATAAGGAAAGCTACTAAGCTCATTTTATGAGGCTAATATAATCTTGATACCAAGAACAGAACAGTACAAGCAAAGATCATTATAGACCAATGTTGTTTATACACATAAATGTTCAAACCCTAAATAAAATATCAGCAAACCTAGACCAGCAACGTATAAAATATATAATACATCATGACCCAGTAGAGTTAGCAGCGAATCTACAGGAATGTCATGATAGCCAAACAGGACAAAGTTCATAAATGTAGCTTATCACATTAACAGAATAAAAGATAAAAATTCTACTACAATGTCAATATATACAGAGAAAGTATTCAGTGACATTCAATACCCTTTCAGATTAAAAACAAAATTTCATAAACCTAGGAGTAGATGGGATCCTCACTTTACTGTACCTTGGTAAAGGATACAGCAACCATTCTTTGATAGAGAAAATTTAGAAACATTCCTAGTGTGGATTTGGGAAAAACAGGGTCCATCACTTTCACTCCATGAGTGAATGGGTCGATACCTCAAGAAAGATTGCAAGAATGTCTCTGAGGATGCCTTGTCACCATAGTTGAACATGCTAATATGAATTGTCCTTCACTCTTCCCTTCCCATCCTTCCCCTTCTAAGTTCACGAGAGTCTTAGCAATCATCAGGTCCAATACTGCCATTCCACTCCTACGCCTCTTTCATAAGAAGATAATGTCAATCATCTTCTGTTCAAGTTTTTAAACTCTTTTGTCAAGCTTATTTCTTTTCTTCTAGAAGCAATGACAATTATTTTTATTGCTCTCCATGTTTTTAACTTTATATCTTATAAAGTAGGTAGGTACAGGGCAGACTTATTAAAGAAAACTTGTGGATATAGTGTGAGCCATACTATGTATTAAGTATTATTCAAAGCTTTGTAACTAGGATTACAAAGATGAGTGAGAATTGCTCCCCACCTTTAAGAAACATATATGCTGTTCCAAGATAGACTTCATTCTTATGACATATTCATTGTCTCTGAAACATATGGACTGTTAGGTGGTAAGTAACTAATAAATTTTTAGAGTAAATACTCAATTTCCTGGCATGATCAAAGAATGAGATAGAAGCAGGACTTCTGAAACAATGGAACAATGATAAAATTGGAGAGAACTGTGGATCACGGCCATTTAAGGACCTGGAAATCAACCAAAAGCAAATAACAAAAGGCAAAACTTTTTTTTTCCTAGAAAACTAATGAAACTGATAAGAACAGTGGCAGCCTGGTATTTTAGCCTGGAGCTTCTCTCCAATTATTTCTAATAATTTAGTAGTTCTTTTGGGTTTTATGTACAGCAATCATACCTTCTGCAAGTAATAACAGTTTTATTTAGTTCTTTCTGATATTTATGCCTTTATTTTTCTTGTGTTATTCCACTAGCTGGGACCGCCAGGGCAATGTTAACTATCGGTGATGATGGGCATTCTTGTTTTAAAGGAAATGCTTTTAATATTTTCCCATATAGAATGATGTTCACTGTAAGGTTCTTTTTTTATGTTGCTCTCTTTCAAGCTAAAGATATTTCTTCCTACTCCTTTTTCACTACGTTTTTACCACTAGTTTGTGTTAAATTTTATCAACATTTTTTCTTCACCTATTGATGATCACAGGATTTCTTTCCATCAATTTGTTGATGCAGTGAATGATACTTAAAGATTTTCTAATATTAAACTTCTCTGCACTCCTGGCATAAACCCAATATGGTCATGGTGTATTTTCCTTCTCTTATTCTTTGAGTTTGTTTGCTAGTTGTTTTAGTATTTTTCATCTGTTTTCAAGTAGTAGAAAGTAGTGGTGTTCTTCCCAGATCATCACAGAATCCCATGGATATGTGTGTACATGTGTATGTGTGCATATGTACACACTCACCCATAGGTATCTGTCCCTTTCACAGATAACAGAACCAAGGACCTCTGGACCTCCCCTTCCTGGAATGGGCCCAGAGTTTGCCACACTGGTCCTTGTGCCCAAGCTCCTCTCCCTTGCATGTGTCAAAGGAGCTATAGGACTGGCCCCTGACGCCATGGCTGCAGCCACTCACCTTTGTGTTCCCTGTCCTCCAGGTTCCCTTCTCCAACTGCAGCCGAGACTGCCTCGCAGGGACCAGGAAAGGGATAATTGAGGGGGAGCCCACCTGCTGCTTTGAGTGTGTGGAGTGTCCTGATGGAGAGTACAGTGATGAGACAGGTAAAGTGACAGCTCCTCTTGGGCACTGTGCACAGCTCAGTCCACTTCAGGGGTCTGGGGTCCGTGAAGCCCACAGAAGGGCTGGGCTGAGATGATGTTTAGCACAGTTCCTCATTACCAGGGTATATCTGAGCATTGCACCATGTTGGACATGGAGAGGGAACAGAAAAGCAATGTTAGATGTCATTTTAATACCATAAAAGCTAACAAACACACTCACTACACACCTTCCTCTTATTCTGATACTGCTTGCAATATTGTTTTCCTTTTCTTAGAGCCCAGTGGCCCTGAGTGGACAAAGTGCTGTCTGCTTCAAGCTTCAGAGTTAATAGGCCACGATAGATTTTGCACTGGGTTCCTGGCACTTACTGAATTTGCTGTCTTACTTGTGTTTTTCCTGTGCCTCATGTTCTTCCAAAGTGAGAATAATTATTAAGCCTATCTTACAGAGTTTTGAAAGTTAAATTAACATTGGTAATGCACATGGTAAGTTCTAGACAAATAGTTATTAAAACTTTGGCATATTGGAAGCACTCTGTAAATACTAACTATAATTGTTATTATTGTTACTTCATCCTCACCACAATAACAGGGTTATTGCTGCTTCCATTTTAAAAATGAGGAAACTGAGGCTCAGAGATATTAAGCAGCCTTACTAATCACATGACCAGGATCCCATCCAGATCTCTAACTGCAAAACTCATGCTCCTTTCACTGCTCCGAACTGCACACTGCCTGGCACATGCAGAGACTTAGCAAACGTGGTCATTGAATGAGTCTGCAGCTTCCCTCACTGAAAAGCCATGGATGTGGAGTGAAGAAAGCACAGGTCATATGCATGGGATACTCTGCTTTGATCTAAAGGCAGCACCATTGGTGTGCAGGGAAGCCACCTGTCCAGCAAGGTTGCTCATTCTCTGCTATAAACCATCAGTAGGTAGTGTTATAGGAAACAAGTGCCCCCCACTTGTGTGCAAAGGAAAAACAAACAGTAGAACCATCAAAGGTATATGAAATTAGATATGTTATTAAATATATATATATATATATATATATATATATATATATATATATATATATATATATATATATATTGTTTTGAGACAGAGTCTCACTCTCTTGCCTGGGCTAGAGTGCTGTGGTGTCAGCCTAGCTCACAGCAACCGCAAACTCCTGGGCTCAAGCGATCCTCTTGCCTCAGCCTCCCAGGTAGCTGGGACTACAGGCATGTACTGCCATGCTCGGCCAATTTTTTTCTATATATTTTTAGTTGTCCGGCTAATTTCTTTCTATTTTTAGTAGAGACGGGGTCTCGCTCTTGCTCAGGCTGGTCTCGAACTCCTGAGCTCAAACAATCCGCCCGTCTCGGCCTCCGAGAGTGCTAGGATTACAGGCATGAGCCACCGCGCCCGGCCTAAATACATTTTTGATATATTGAAAAATATATTCAATATATTTTTGATAGTGTAAAAATTTCATCAATAAAGAAAATATAAAGTGACCAGATCCAATAACCTATGCACCCCCACCACCACATGAACGCTCACAAATTTTAGTCTGTGCCACACAGTAACTAACTCTTCTGGGGACATTTTACAGACGCCAGTGCCTGTGACAAGTGCCCAGATGACTTCTGGTCCAATGAGAACCACACTTCCTGCATTGCCAAGGAGATTGAGTTTCTGTCGTGGACAGAGCCCTTTGGGATCGCACTCACCCTCTTCGCGGTGCTGGGCATTTTGCTGACAGCCTTCGTGCTGGGTGTGTTCATCAAGTTCCGCAACACGCCCATCGTCAAGGCCACCAACCGCGAGCTCTCCTACCTCCTCCTCTTCTCCCTGCTCTGCTGCTTCTCCAGCTCCCTGTTCTTCATTGGTGAGCCCCAGGACTGGACGTGCCGCCTGCGCCAGCCGGCCTTTGGCATCAGCTTCGTGCTCTGCATCTCGTGCATCCTGGTGAAAACCAACCGCGTCCTCCTAGTCTTTGAGGCCAAGATCCCCACCAGCTTCCACCGCAAGTGGTGGGGGCTCAACCTGCAGTTCCTGCTGGTCTTCCTCTGCACCTTCATGCAGATCGTCATCTGCGTGATCTGGCTCTACACCGCGCCCCCCTCCAGCTACCGCAACCACGAGCTGGAGGATGAGATCATCTTCATCACGTGCCACGAGGGCTCGCTCATGGCCCTGGGCTTCCTGATCGGCTACACCTGCCTGCTGGCTGCCATCTGCTTCTTCTTCGCCTTCAAGTCCCGGAAGCTGCCGGAGAACTTCAACGAAGCCAAGTTCATCACCTTCAGCATGCTCATCTTCTTCATCGTCTGGATCTCCTTCATCCCAGCCTACGCCAGCACCTACGGCAAGTTCGTCTCCGCCGTGGAGGTGATCGCCATCCTGGCGGCCAGCTTTGGCTTGCTGGCCTGCATCTTCTTCAACAAGATCTACATCATTCTCTTCAAGCCGTCCCGGAACACCATCGAGGAGGTGCGCTGCAGCACCGCGGCCCACGCCTTCAAGGTGGCGGCCCGCGCCACGCTGCGCCGCAGCAACGTGTCCCGCAAGCGGTCCAGCAGCCTCGGGGGCTCCACGGGATCCACCCCCTCCTCGTCCATCAGCAGCAAGAGCAACAGCGAGGACCCCTTCCCGCAGCCCGAGAGGCAGAAGCGGCAGCAGCCGCCCGCCCTGACCCAGCCAGAGCAGCAGCAGCAGCAGCCCTTGACCCTACAGCCGCAGCCGCAGCCGCAGCCCAGATGCAAGCAGAAGGTCATCTTCGGCAGCGGCACGGTCACCTTCTCGCTGAGCTTCGACGAGCCGCAGAAGAACGCCACGGCTCACAGGAATTCTACGCCCCAGAACTCCCTGGAGGCCCAGAAGGGCGGCGACCCACTGGGCAGACACCAGGCGCTGCTCCCTCTGCAGTGCGGGGAGACAGACTCCGAGCTGACCGTCCCGGACACAGGCCTGCAAGGGCCTGGCGGTGGGGACCACCCGCCAGAGACGGAGGACCCTGAGGAGATGTCCCCAGCACTCGTAGTGCCCAATTCACGGAGCTTCGTCATCAGCGGCGGAGGCAGCACTGTCACAGAAAACGTACTGCATTTGTAAAACGGAAGAAGGCCAGTCCAGGGAGAACAGAGAGGTTTCTTGGGCTCATGGGGAAGTAGAGTCTCCCCGACTCCTTTCCTCTGAGGAAATGGGGATAACGGATACATCAAATGCCCTGAACTTAGTTGCCCTGTCTTAAGTGACAGTGAATTGACTAATGTTCCTTTTAAAATTAAAAAAAGAAGAGCCATGTGTTTCTGTGGTGGTATTTGTTTTCTGTGGTCGTACTTGTCAAAGCATTGAGATTCGCTGTTCACCCACATCCAACGTCTCTTATCTGTTCTCTGCCACCCAGCAGCTCAGAGATGAAATCACAGCTTTAAGATACCCACCTACTCCCTCCTTCCTTTTTCTTTTTAATATTGAAATGCCCTGAAAATGTGGACAGCCTGGTCCAGAGATGGATGTGTGCTGACTGACAGGACATCAGATGTGCCACTGCTAGAGTTAAGAGTCTGAAAGACAGAATGGCACCAGTGTTGCCCAATGCCTTGGCAGTGGAGAGAACTTTAAATGTTCAAAACGTAAGAGGAATGTGTCCCCCCCTATTTATGAAAACCCTAAGATATTTGGTCTCCTACCTGCTGCTGCTATCGTCTGACATCAGGTTTGCATCCCTCCTATACCGTGTGTCTGGTTTTGTCCAGGACATGATAGTGATGCCATGTTTAGATTCCAGGATCACAAGAATCACCTCAAATTGTTGGGAAGGAACTGCATACACCAATGAGTTGTATCTGTAATTAATATTGCTATATTTAGCTTCATCCTTAAGAAATGCTTCTGTTGTGATAGTCCCTGGACAATATAAACTGAAAAAAATGTCACAGTCTGGTTTATATAAGGCAGTATTATTGAGCTCCATTTCCTTCCCATCCCACCGCCCTCCCCCATAAGCTGAGCCTCACGTGAGCCCTTTCAGGGTCTGAAGGGTCCAGAAGCTTCCTCTACTCCTGACCCAAAGGATTTCTGAAGCCAGATCTATGCCTGTCCCTGTGGAGAATGAGCTCCCACTTGGTGGCCCCCTCACAGTTGCTGGGGCAAGGCAGTACGGTTCCAAGAGCACACCATCCCCCAAATGCCAGAGCTATGTTCCCTGCAGCAATGGTTTTACGGACATATTGCTGGGCAATCAGGCTGTGGAGCCAGAGAGAGTGGGGTTCAAGCCTTGGCTTGGTCACCTGCAAACTGGCTTTGTCACCTGCAAGCCCTGGCCTGGTCACCTGCAAGCTAGATTCAAGCCCTGGCTTGGTCACCTGCAAGCTGGGTCACCTGAAACCTGAGGGAACTTTATCCTCCTTAAGCCCCAGCTTCTTTGTATCTAAAATGGGGGTCATATTCATTCTTTTCTCTCAGAGCTCTTATGTGGATTAAATGAGATAATGTATGTAAAGTGCTTTAGCGCAGTGCCCAGCACATAATAAGCATTCAATAAATATTAGTTAATATTATTACTTATATGATACCACAATGATTGTTTTTTCACGTGCTTAGAATACAAAATAAAACTTATTTATTAACCATTCAGATTTTAATGACTAGCCCGCTGATCACAATAGCTCTCTCCATCATAAGCCCAGTACAAGGGTCAGCCCTGGTAATACGGGGTCACGGTAAGGAAGCCAGAATGTCAGTCAGCATCCTGGGGGCCCAATGTCCTGCCTCTGCGGTGCCAGGGCCCAGATCTCCAGTGTCAAGGGAAGGCCACCATCAGTCTTGGCAGGAGTGTCTCAGACCACTCTAAATGCTACTGTACACTGAGGCCAGACCACAACAATTAAATCTGTCTGAGGCTTCAAACTGCACAGCTTTAGTGACTTCTTCCCCTGGCCACTTTCTTCCAAAGGGCTCCCTTTCAATGATTTTTTTGGGTGACCTGTTGATGTGGTAGTTGTTAGGATTACGATGAGAAACCGTTAGGGTACACCATGTGGGAGTGTGACTGTCAGACAGCAGGTGGCCACCCAGGATGACTCTGGTGAGGAGCCCACCCCCCTCAAAAGGACACCAGCCTCCAGCCCCACCTGCTGCCCCCACTGGGCATGCCTCTGAGCAAGGCACCGTGCTTGAGAGGATTTATATTGAACATTTTACATGGTCTTGGAAAAACAAAAAGCTGAAAGTGTGATGGCTTCAAAGTAGCTATGGGGAAACAGCCTCAACAAAATGTCACCTGCTCATCCTTCCGGTGTGACGTCAATGTACACGTCACCCAAGTAGCTGATGTGAAGGAGGATGAGCCTCTGTGAGGACGACAGGAAGACACGCGGCATTTACATTGAGCTTTCATCTCACAAAGGTGCTTGCAAATAAAGTAATCTCTCTAATGTTCTGTCAGAAAGGTAGACATGACACCATTGTCCCCATTTACATGCAGCAGGCACAACTCCCAGCACAAAGTCAGAGGTGTAAAATATGAACTATCATTTTTCTACAAGAACCTAATTTCTATCTCAGATTCCCATTCAGCTTAGTGACAGAAACTTCATCTAAGTCAAATTGGGGTTTTCTCAGTAACTTCAGATTTTTCTGAACCACTGAGATGTTTGGGAATCAGTTCAGAGGTTTTGTCCCTCCCCCTTCCAGGAGGGTGTTGTGTGGTGGAGTGGGTGGGGCTCCTCTGTCATCAGCAGCTCCCACTGACATTGCTGAGAGGGACCTTGTCTGGCCCTCAGTCACTGTGCCATCCTGTCTTCATCTGGTCCCCAGTCCTGGGTCTGCAGTGGTCTTCATGGATGCATCACTGTCCCAACCCTCAGCCGCTCCCCAGCCTGCCAGCTCTTGCAGCCACCTCCACGCCCTTCCCTGAGGCCTGGGAACTCCTGGCAGGTCTCACTGCCCTGACCACTCAACTGCCATCTCCGCATGACAGGACAGAGAATCCATGGAGGCTGACGAGTTTCCAGGGCACCAGAGAAGAAACAACATGCAATCTCCAACCCTGTACAGACTTTTGAGGGGGCAGAATAACAGTCACCCCAAAATGGCCACATCCTAATCTCTAGAACCTATGGCTATGTTGTCACGTGGCAAGGGTGAATTAAAGTGGCCAATGGAGCTAAGATTGCCAATCATCTGACCTTGAGATAGGAGGAATATCCTGAATTATCCAGATGGGCCCCATATAATCACAGCGTCCTGCCACGTGGAAGAGGGCCGCGGAAGAGCCTGTCAGAGTGACAGTGTGAGAAAGACCCGCCCCCCACTGCTGCCTTTCATAAGGAAGGGGGCTGTGAGCGGAGGACTGCAAGCGTCTTCTAGAAGCCAGAAAAAGCAAGAAAGCCAATTCTCCCCTAAAACTTCCAGAAGGGAATGCAGCCCTGTCAACACCTTGAGTTTAGCCCGTGAGTTTAGCCCTTTTTGAACTTTGACGTCTGCAACTGTAATGTAATAAATTTGGGTTGTTTGAAGCCACTAAGTTTGTGGTAATTTGTTTCAGCAGCAACAGGAAATGAATACATTTTCACTGTCATCTCCTTCCCGAGCTCTGGCAGCTCGGGCCACAGGCCAGGACGTCTCTCCCGCTCTCACTGTGGTGCTCTTCCCAAAAGAAAGTTCTGACCATTGCTCTCTTCCTCCACATCTGCTGGGGAAAGTGTGAGCCTCATCTTCTGTCTTTCCCGGCTTTGGCTCATGGAAAATTATCAGCCATGTTGTCTCAGTCTATTATTTGTTAGCAGCAGAAACCTGAAAAACAGTGGCTTCAACAAACTAGTGTTTGCTTTTCTCTTGTATTAATATAAAGGAAGTCGGGAGGTAAGCATATAATCACCTTTCACTTGATTTTTTTTTTTTTAAGATTCCTTAGGGTTCATTGACAATGGGAAACTGCTTATATTTCTTTTGAAAGTAAAAGTGAGTCACATAGTTAAAAGAATTTTCATTCAAATGAAAGTTTCCTAGAAGATTTGAAGAATTTATGTTGGAACTTCAGAGGTGACAATCAGCATGTAACATTATCATCCTGAAAGTCCCTATGGTTGTCACAAGTTGTATAATCGCGTTAGTTTAGATTTTGGGGAAGTTGGGGCTGTTCTACCTCTGTCTCCAAAAGTCACACTTCAGGGCAATCTTGTCTGTCCTTTTGATCTGGCTGAAGTCACCTAGCTTTGGGAACCAAAGCTTCCCTTTGCTCATCTCCTGCATTTGAAATCATTAGTGCTGGAAAAACAATGAAACATCAATAAGGGGTGCTGGTTAATCCTGGGAGAAGGTAGCCCTCATTGGTAGCCTGGCTGGTCAATTTAAGAGTCCATTGGAGACAAAGGCACCCCCTCCAAAGGTGGGTGGAATTGGGGTCGGTGGGAGGAAGTTGTGAGATCACAGGTCTCTGGGAGACCCTGGATTTTTTAGCTCAGATCATGGAAAAATACTAAGGATTGGATGAGAGCTGAATGAACCTTGCTATTTTACAAGGAGAGAGGTAAGGATCAGGGATATCCATACAGGGTAGGACCAGTCACAGGAACAAAGGTGCTTTCCAAGGATAGGAAGAGTTTAGCCTTGAGGGGAACTACTCAGCAAGTGGTAAGAGAAATGGAAAACTACCGATGATGACGGCCAGCGGGGGCGGGAAACGGGGCAGAACCAGCATGAAGGTGTATCTGGGAATGGGAGAGACACCTGCAACTCGAGCACCAAGTGGGGCCAGGGGACATTCTCCTCTGCTGGGGTGACCACCACATCCCTCCCCTCCCCTGAACCCTGCACAAGAGTGCCAGACACGTGGAGTGGAGGCAAACAGAGGTACGTGTTTATATCAAGAGCTGGGTTGGAAGATGGGGGTGGGGGAGTCACCAAGATGCATCGCAGGCTGCCTGCCCCTGAGATCTGAGCATCAGGCACCCGGATAACTGGCAGTGAACTCTGGGGCTGAAGTCCCAGCACATGGAGGGCTAACATTTCGAATTTAGTGAAAATCAGTAAGAGATCAAAGCTCAAGAATAACCCTTGGCATCAGTACAGGATTTGATCCCTGACAAAAGCATCAGGAAGTGTTTTTGGAAGAATGTGGTTGTCTTCCTTGCCATCAACCCAAAGATGTGGTTATCGCTCAAAACATCCTGATTTCTTTACATGTTTTGTTTCTATCTGACCGCAGACAACACTCACATTATAAGCAAAAATTGCTGCTTGGTGGTGGATTAATGGATGATCTTTTCCGCTTCTTTATAATTTTCTAAATTCTTCCCAAATTTTGTACATAAGGCACAAAATTATGTCAGGAAAATAAAGAATGGAATTTAAAATAAGCACGTAACCAAATTTTAAACAGATAAGCATACCATATTAGATGAGAATCACCATATTAGGTCAGTTGTCCCTTCTGAGTTTTTCTAGAGCTCTAGTTAGCCCCCAGACTTATGGAACTTTTAAAATTTCTTTTGTTTACTCATAAACATATTGAGTATATAGAATAGTGGAAAACGAGAAGCAGAATTCCATGCAGGATAACAGATAAATTATAATATATGTCCTTGGATGAGGCACTTAATCTTTCTTTGTCTCAGTTTCCTATGTAAAATAGATACACTGTTAACCTGCCATAATTGTCAACTGGTAACTTGGTTATTTGCCAAATGAAATAATTGAGGTAAAAGTATCACCTTCAGGAATATGGGCAAGATATAAATAATCGTTAAAACCACAGGTGACTGAAGTTTAGAGGGTTTGCTTTTGAATGCTCAGGAAGGGCCATGGAATTCAAAGACTTGTTCTGTCAGGCTTCTTAGCTGGAAACCATAGAATCCACTCTCACTAGTTGAGCAGAAAGGGATTTGTTATAGGGTGTGAGGAAGCTTAGAAAATGTGGGAGGCCCAGTGATCCAAACTTGGATGCTCCACAATCAGGATCACTTCGTCTGGGAGAAATACCTCATCCCTCCATGGGGTTGTTTAGCAAAAGCCCCCTATCTACACTGCCTTCTACTTAGCACCAAGACACAAAGAACCAGACACTAGAACCTGCATTGCAGCTGGAGGAACCAAACCCCTCGGCATGTGCTTGGCCCCACTCACATCCACTTTCCAAAACTCACATCAGCCATCTGCCGAGCCCTCGCTGCCAGGGAGTCTGGAAACGTAGCTTTTGCTTCCCATGCTGGAAGTAGGTCACAGCAGCTGATGAATGAGCCAGTCTGCAGTACCCACCACCCAAAAACACAAAATGGCAAGCACACTCTCCTGAGAAATCCCAAGCAAAATGATTCCTTTTCATCTTAACAGCTGTGACAGATCCATAAAAATACCATCCTAAAGACTGAGCTGCAGCTGGCACTTTGCCATGAGGGACAGCCTGCTGGCAGCGAGGACAGAGAGCAAGCCGGGGAGGGCGCTACAGGGGAGGGTGGAAGGGTGGGACCAGGGTGTTTTGTTACAAGGCCTTTAGTACTATTTGACTTTTTCAATAACATGCATTTGTTTGTGTGTATATATCTCTTTGTGTGAGTTTCAATATCTATTTAATAGTCTAGAGAAAAATGTAATTGTTTAATAGTGATTATGTCTGGGTGTTAGAATTATGACTGATTTTTATTTTCTTTTTGATATTTTTCTGGATTTTTTCCCTTAATTTCTTTCCATGAGCATGGTTTATAGTAAAACAAGAAAAAAAAATCTGTCACTTGGGTTCTCAGATGTGATGATATTATGGTCATAATTTTTGTTTGTTCATTTTTTTTTTTTAGTTTTATTTGGGAATAATTTCAGACTTACAGAAAATTTACAAAAGTAAAAATAGTACAAAGAACATGTGAACCACCTTCTACCCAGATTCACTCATCATTAACACTTTGCTTTATATTTGTGCCATGATCACTTAACAAAATATGAAGCACGCCGAAGTACTTATGGGTGAAATCATATAGTTGTTATCAAAATGCAAGCAGCTTTGGCCTAGGTCCAGTTACCCGTCACACAAAGATTCAATGACTCAGTTGTTGAGACAAAAAGGATTGACAAGGAAGAAGGGAATTTTTAATACGAAAGACATCTTGTCGGGGTACTGGAACAGGGAGAAGCTGCCTCAAGTCATCTCTCCAACTAACTGAGATCATGAGCAGCTTTTTAAGGATGGACCACGTGCCTTGGGGCAGGTCCAGAGGGATGGTGAGTCCTGTCCAGGACACCCACCCTAAGGCCTTCAGAATCTCAACTCCTTTATCTTGCAGAAAATCCACCATTTCTGGGAAATAACTCTAAAGCTTAAGTTGTTAGTTAAGGGAGAGGATAATAAAAAACATACAGGGGTCATTGAAATTTGTTCGTGGAGCTGGTTACATAATGTCTGGTATTTGCCTTAAAATACTACAATGGGAAAGAAATTAAGGGTGCAAGGGGAAAGATAAAAACAGCAGAAAGTCATGGTTGTTGAAGCTTCATTTTCCTATACCCTCTATTTTTGTGAGTTTTAATATTTTCCCATGGTAAACAATTAATATTATGTCAACAGACAAGAACTCAAACTCTGTGAAATAATTTAAAGAGGTTTATTCTGAGCTGATATGTGTTAACATGGCCAGGAGAGCCACACCCAGGAAGCCTTGACCAAGTGGTCTCACCGTAGTTGGGTTACAGTTTGGTTTTATACATTTTAGGGAGACAGGAATTACATGTAAAGTCATAAATCAATATGTGGAAGGAATCCATTGGTCTGGCCCAAAATGATAGGACTTCTCAAAGCAAGGGATTACAAGTTATAGGTGGGTTTAAAGATTCTTTGATTTGCAATTGGCTAAAGACATGAAGCTTTGTCTAAAGGTTTGGGACATTTCAAGTCAACATAAGGAAGTCTGTTAATCAGACACAAGCCACCAGACATGTACCCAGACTCAAGTGTTCTGTTAAGTAAATTGATGACCTGCAGGAGTTGTTTAACCTTTGTCTTACATGGTCTTAGGCTTGTTAATGATTTTTTTATCTTATTGTTACAAAAAACAACTCCAAAAGGGACAGGGCATAACTAGGCATGTCTGACTTCCCTTCTCCTCAGGCCAGCAACTCAGTTAAGGGTTTTTTTTTAGGGGGTGGGGAGGGGCCCCCTTGGCCAAAAGAGGGTCCATTCTGTTGGCTTGCGGGGGCTTAAGATTTTGTTTTAGTTCACAGTTAAAAAGCAGCCAAAGGGTAAAAAAAATTATCAGCCAAAAAAAATCACACAAAAGAATTTCACTGATTAGACTGGTTCTTATCAGTCACGAGGGAAGTCAATCAAACACTCACTCATAAAAAAGAGTCTGGAAGTCTGCCAAGCAGCTAAAATTTCAGTTGAAAAGCAAAAAAAATTTGAACTAAAATTAAGATCTTTACAAGAAGGTTCAAAAAGTGAGTCTTTGGAACACATCAGAAAGGCCTTCTTGAAGCTTGTTGAAAGACAAGTCTCCGTGGATCTTCGATCCAATTATGATCTTATCCTCAGATGAATCAACTGTTGGCTGGTTGAATTTTTTTGATTGTCTTCTGGAAAAATGCTAAAAAGTTCTTGACAGATCCTTCTTAGCCTCTGTGCCAGTAATTTCTCTTTTATGTACATATAATCTCAAGGAAATAATCCAATAGGCAGCAAAATGAATTACTACCAACGTGTTCAGGCTAAAAGGGAACCTGCCTGGGCCGTGCTGTGGGGCGGTCTGCACCCAGGGAGCACTGGCAACGGCTGAGATCCTGTGAGCAAAACAGGAGACAAACCAGATGCCCAACACCCAGGCAGCAGCTATGGAAACTGTGCTGCAATCTCATTGTGGGAGAGCCCGCAGACATTAACACGCAAATGTGTGGACTATGTCAAAACATATAATCAAGTTTTAGAACTAATGTTAAGGAAGAGGGCCAGACACAGAATAGGATGTCCATGCAGGATAACACGGATGAAATTTCACTGAAAAGGAAGAAGAGGGAATATGAAAGAGGAAAATAAAGTTTACTGCTCATTTGCTTTTTTTTTTTTTTTAAGTTATATAACTTCATTGAAAAAAAGGAAGGAGAGAAAAAGGGAGAGAGGAAGAAACATGGCCTCATCTGAGGTATTTTAACTGGGACGGAAGGACTAACAAAGCCAAGATTCTACTGGACAGGAGATGAGATGAAGTCACTTGCAGTCTCTTGAGCTAAATCCAGCAGAATTCTTATTGGATAGTTTATGGAGAGTGCAAATCCATTTCCCCACATCCTGACCAATACTGAGTGACCTGTGACAAAGGTGGAAGGTAAAACATTCAAAGAATAATTTTTCAAATCACCTTCTTTGTTATGCAGATGTGGTAAGTAAACTTTAAAACTAAATATAAAACAGACAAGACTCGATTAGCATTGCTTAATGTCTCCTTTTCCCTGACCACCCTCCTCCCCACTCCCGACATGTTAATTACAGGTGCCAGACATCCCCGACCTGGACAGTCAAAACTGGAACAATCATATTGAGCCAGCAAAGCTCAGGGGATATAATCCTAAAGCAGCTTCGTTTCTTTCTCTCACTCTCCATCTACTTCTGTTTCATGAGGCTGGTTTTCCTGCCCCTAAAGGAAAAACTTGACTATGACTGTTCTGGTAACTCTTAGGTGGTGCAAGTTCCTAATCAGTAATTAAAATGCAGAGTTTCATGTGATAGTCAGAACCCTGACCATGGTTTCACTGGGGCCTCCTCCCCTTGCTCAGCTCAGGCCTCCTGCAGAGGGACAAGTCTGTAGTCAGGGAAGAGGGTGTGGTCAGCTATTTCCCTCTTTACCCCATGTGTGCTGTGCGCTTTACTCTCCACACGTATGGTTAACCGCTCCTAAGTTGGGACACAGGGGGGAAGAGACGTAAGTTGGGCAGGAAAGTCGCCATGATGACTGGCGCCCAGCAGGGGTTGGAGCTGACTGTTTTGCTTGTGGATTCTCTCATGTGCTCTTTGCAGACCCCCTCCCACCCCCGCCATTGCTGGGGAACGCTCCCCTGCAGGTTCCTTAATGGGGGTGATGGACTCTCCTCGCTTTTAAGCATGGCCCAATATGTCTAGTTTCTGTTTGCCCCTCCAGGCAGCCCTCTTGAACAGAACCTAAGAATATGCAGAGGAATAAGCTCTAAATACCCATTGCCCAGGGATTCTTTCCCAGACACACAAAGACACTCAGTTTAGTGGGGGCTCAACACAGCCGGAGAGCCAAGATGTTCTTGAGCTCACAGGCTTGTTCAGTTAATCACTGGGACAAAAACTCTCCTTTGACCAAAATTGTAGTCAGGCTCCTCTGAGTCCTCGGCTCAACTAGGCCAAACCTCTTGGGCTTCCCTCTCTGTTCTTGTTAAATCTAGTTTGAGCAAGAGTCCTGTTAAGTCATTTTAGGGAAAACCCCTCACCCTAGGTGTCTGACCATCCAAAATATCTTACCACCTTGCCTGCCTGCAGCAATAATCCTGGCAAGTCAGTTGGCCAGAAACCCCTCATCTCTGTTTCCTCTCACTGATTTTGCACCACTGCCCCTCCTTGTCCTCGGCTTATAATTTCCCGCTTGTCCTTGTCTGAGTCAGAGTTGCGTCTGATTGGCAAGACCCTGTTGCAGTGGTCCGTACACCTGTCACTATGGCCCCCCTTCAATAAAGCCTGCCTGACCATCTTAACTAGTGTTTGGATAAAAGTTTTCTTCAATAATTATTATTTCTAATTCAAGACCATGCCCTCGAGATCACTTCCTTGGTCCACTGCACAAGCCTCTCCCAAACTCCTTCCAGACCTTCCCCCCAGGGTGAGGGCTCTGGCCTTTCCCATGATAACATCCTTCCAGAGTAGGCCTCTTAATCAAGGCACCAAGAGTATAGATTTCAGAGCTTCAGGGTTGAACTGAACCCTCTGATATACGTAGTTAAACTCTAGCTATTTTCTTGGCTCAACTTCCTGTTGTGTGTTCAAGATTCTGTAATTTCTTCCTTCTTACCTTGTCTGATACCCCAATAATCATCTAAAATCACTAACTTAAAACATTTCACTTCTACTGACTAAAACCTCCTGATTTGCCTTTCCCAATAAAGTAGATTTCCCTACCTGATCAGTGATATCCAACAGTTTTCATTTGCCACTTTAGAAAAACCCCACTAACATTAGTGGTACAAATTGTATTACATTTAATGAGACATCAATGAGTGTGATCTAGGAAAAATAATAATTTGAGCCAAAACCAAAAATTTCTGTGTAACATTGGTGGTTATAGGAATCATCATAACAAGAGGTCAGCACCCAGAGGGCCTTGTGGGCTTTGAATGGGTCCAAGACCACTGAGAGACTCACCTCTTAGTAAAGTGTTAAGTCTTGACACTGAACAAGTCTGGATGTCGATGGCATGATCCATCTCGGGTCTGATTTGAGCAGATAACCCACGAGGAAGCTTGTGTGACATTCTTAGATTCTTTTACCAAGAGGGCATTAAGTTGCATATGGAATCAAGATCGCTAATTAGCTGACCTTGAGATAGGGAGAACATCCTGCATTACTCACGTAGCCGCAAGTAATTGAAGGGTCCTTAAAAGTGGAAGAAGGAGGCAGGCGAGTCAGGGTCAGAGTCAGAGAGAGAGTTGAAGATGCTACGCTGCTGGCTTTGAAGATGGAGGAAGTGACCATGAATAAGCCAGTGAACACAGGTGGCCTCTGAAAGCTAGAAAAAGCAAGGAACAAATTTCCCCTCAGAGTTTCCAGAAAGAAATGCAGCCCTGCCACTACCTTGATTTTAACCCAGTGAGACTCATTTTGGACTTCTGACCTCCAGAACTGTAAGACTACAAATCTGTATTGTTTGAATTACTAAGTTTGTGGTAATTTTTTACAGCAGTAAAGAGAGAGACGCCATTACACTTACCCTTTCTGGGTCTCAGTTCTCTAATGTGTCAGTGGGGAGGGGAGGTGGTTCTGCACTGACATTCTACGGTTGCAAGTCTTCCTGAACCATGAAAGAATCAGGTCTTTTTCAGACCACAAAGATTTTATGGGTTCAAACCACTGTAACTTCTGAAAACTTTCACATGGTAATAGGAATTGGTTGTCATGAAATTAATTTGACAATGTGCTCTTAGGATTAAATGACACTACAAAGAAAATCAGACAAATCCAAATACTGACCTTCTATAGGACAACTGTCCTGGTCTCTTCAAAAAGTCAATGTCACCATTTATATTTTTTTAAAAGGCCTTTCTAGATTCTAAGAGTCTAAAGAACCATAACAACTAAGTGTAATATGTGAAATTTGAATTGGGGCAAAATTTGAGAAATGTGAATATGGACTGGTTTTTAGATGAAATGAGGGAAGTATTATTAGTTGTCTTAGGGGTAATAATGTAGTTATGCAGGGGAACATCCTTTTTTTAGGGGATGCATGCTGAACAGTTTTGAGGTAAATGTCACAATATCTGCAACTCACTTTTAAATGTTTTACACAAAATATATAGATACAAATATGTATTAAAATTATGGCAAAATGTTAATAATTGTTTAACCTGAGTGGTATACAGGGATATTTGTCATACTATGTTTCTGAATGTTTAGCAATTTTGTGACAAAAAGTTGGGGGCATTTTCTTTTAAAAACTGTTTATAAATGTTTATTAAACTTTTGCTCAGAAACTTGACATTTTGGGCCTGGGTGCAGTGGCTCATGCTTATAATCCCAGCACTTTGGGAGGCTGAGGCAGGAGCTCGAGACCAGCCTGGGCATGAATGAAACAAAAAATTTTAAAAATTAAAAGTTAGTTGGGCGTGCTCCTGCATGCCTGTAGTCCCAGCTACGTGAGAGGCTGTGGCAGGAGGATCACTTAAGCCCAGGAGTTTGAGGTTACAGTGAGCTATAATTGCACACTGCAGCCTGCACTCCTGCCTGGATGACAGAGCAAGATTGTTTCTTTAAAAAAAAAAAAAAAAATTTACATTTTGGCTTTAAAATGTATAGAACTTTCTAAAGCTATTTGTAGCAACTCCAATTTATGACAATATAACTACCATCTTATGGAAAATAGTTTAAATAAGTTTCCAGTTAGAAAGCTCGCAGGGAAAAAAGTGATGTTCTTCTATGAATCAGTGGGAAATTACTGCCCTCTAATTGAAGAAAGCTTAAGTTGGTGGAATGGGGATTTTTGTTCTCAGCAGGTCAGATTTTCATTTCTTGATTTTGCAAACAGAAAGGATAAAAGTGAAACTCTGAATATAATAAATAGAAACTTATGGATACGTAAAAGAAGGCAGGCATAAAAATTTTTCCCTAAACCCCCCAACATCCTATGACAAATAGCAGAAGGAAACTGCAAGAAATGTGTGTTATCAAGTTTGACTGAAGTTGCAAAGCTATGTCACCCACTTCATATTGACATACAAGAGAACATCAGAGAGAATTAAGGAGTAGCATTCTAGTCAGTCCAGAGGCAAGAACAGGACTAGCTAGAGATAGAATGAGAAATACTTTTATATAATTTGCCTTTTAGAAATTTTTAAAAATATGATTGGTCAATGCTGATTTCTATTTGTATTAAAATAATACTTAATAATTTAAAGTTTTCATTAAAATATCAAATAGTGTCTTTTAATTTTTACTTGGAAATATACAGTTAAAAATCTGCAATGTAATTTATATAGAAAAATTATAATTTGATCTCATTGTGGGTGTCAGCCAAGATATCTGCTGCCACCTAGTGGACCATAATTGAGTTGCAGAAACAGCCTGAGTGGGGAGAGTAGGGGAGTTTGTCAACATCTAGCTCACAGAAATTGCGTCTAAATTTTCTATTCCAGGATCTCTATATCTTGCACTGATGTGTAAAAATTTAACTTCTTCCATTATGGTTACCGAATATACATCCAGTTTATTGAACATTATGAACTACAAACTCAAATGATTTTACTTTTCTCCTGTGACTGCCTTTGACAAGGCTTTGTTGAATCTCTCTTCCCATTCTTTACCAACATTTTGGGTAGAATGTATGTCTTTCCAGTAACTTTCACTTATTAAAAAGTCTGGTTTAAAACTTGAATTACAAATCCAACTTAAGGCTCACACTCTCTCCTTCCCCCCATCACCGGGAGAATTTTGACTTGAGAGACTTAAGAGTGAGAAATGGCCAAGGTATGTTCTTTCACTTGCACTCCCCTTCCTCTTCTGGGTCTGGAAAATGGCAGTGAATACGTGTCTCTAATTTATCTGGCCCTTTTTATAGTCCTCTCTTGGCTGCCTTTGCTTCTCTGGCTAGGATCACAGGTGTTGATGCCAAATGGGTGACAGATACCACGTAGCATACACAGCTGCTGGCCGTGCACGGATACAGGTCATTGCCTCTCCCTTGCCTATGTAGGCAGAGAGTCCGAAACATAAAGAAAGACCCAGTTCTTTGCTCAAGTTCACACCAGCTGCAGAGTGAGCCTGAGTCCTGGGGTCTCCTGATTTGTTGGCCCCAGTGCCCTTTCTGAATAGTTCTTGTGGTAAGTATATATAGATCACAGGAGTAAAGCTAATAGGAAAAATAGAATACTGTTACTTGAAATCACCACAAATTATTATTTAGCTCTGATATAAAAAAGACAAAACTAAACACTACTATCTTAGACAATTGATATAAAAAGCGTTATCCCAATAATGTATGTCATTAGTGTATATTTTTAGTAACTGAACCAATATATATAATTCTAGAAGGATTTTTTTTAAAAAAAAACATAAAAATAACTCATAGTTCTATATGGCTTTCCCCTCTGAAAAGAACCAGAGAAATGATTGATTCCAGGGCTGTGGTAGGAAATACATGAGCTGAATCTATGACATCTTGTTATGCCAAAAAACAAAGAAGTATCAAAGTCTACTGTAATTATATCAAAAAGATAAAGAGCCAACTTGAAGGGGCTTCCATAAGCCCAAAATGGTACAATATGAGCATCAATAAAAGAACAGTGACTGTAATTGGTTGAAACATTTTAAATATATAAAAATCCATGAGTTAATAATACCACCCTTCCAAACCCCTACCAAAAAGAAAAAAAAAAAAGAATTAAAAAAAAAACCTTAATTATCACCATTGGAAGTTTCCAGGGCACTAACTCATTACCCATTCATTGATAAATTAAGAGACAGAATTAAACATTTATCCTGCCTTTTCCTATATGAACTGTATTTGGGGTAATCAGATAGTTGTTGATAAAAATTTGGCTTTATAGAAGAATTCAGTTATTAATATATGATATTTAGTAGCATTACATAATAATATATGGTTATATAAATATGTCAAAACTAAATTGTACACTTTAAATGTGTGCATTTTACTGTACTTCAAGAACACCTCAAAAAAACTGTTAAAATATAAATAAATGAACTAAATAACTACAACCACAAATAGCAAAAGTAATGACAGGATTAGAAAAATCACCATTTTGCTACACCAAATAAAATAATGGGTCAAGGCTATAACATTGAGGTTAAAACCATTATATAAAAAGGTGACGGTGAACTTTGTGAACTTTATAATGGAGGATCAGGCTAAATAAACCTATTGAATAATATCTACTCACTCAAGATATTAATTATAATGGGACAAGACATTACATATTTTATGTTGTATTGCAATAGAAGTATGTAACATCCCCATGAAGTATTATTGCCTAAAACATTAAACATGAATTAAATCAAGCCTCTAAGTACAAATAGCAATTTACAGAAATATGGAGTATTACTAATAAAAAAAAGAAAGGAAAAGAACAAGTTAAATGACATCATGAAGATACAAGCAGCCAAATCTAGGATATGGAATTTCACATGAAATAAATAACTTGGTTTCTCCAGTAAATCAATAAGGGAAAGAGGGTATGAATACTATTATAAGAGATCTAAGATAATCATGATGTAATAAAAATTAGTCATTAATGACTAAATGAAAAAACAAAAAGGCCATTCCACCTTGAAAGTAAGAAATCTTCCATTAAGCAACCTTGGATGAAAGGGAAAATATAAACTATTTTCCCTGAGATTATTATTAAATTCACAAAAAATGGGACTGCAAACCTATATATTTGAATCTATGGGATTCATTTAAAAGCGATCTGAGGAAAATTCATAGTCTTAAACACTTACAGCAATAAAAATTAAAAAATGAAAGTAAGTGAATTAAATTCTCAGCTCAGAAAGCTAGAAAAATAAATAGAAAGTAACCAAAAGAAAAGGAAGGAAATAATAAATCTAAAAGCCAAAATTAATGAAGTAGAAAATTTAAAAAGTAGAACTAATTAATAAATAAAAATCTTTATTCTCTGAAAAACTAACAAAATAGATAAATCAACAAAATAATAAATGACAAAAAGGAAATAACCATTAAAACAGAGAAAACTACTTCGTACATCACTATGCAAATATATTTGAAACGTTAGATGAAATGGATCATTTCCTACTAAAATACACTTTGTCAAAATTGACTCTAATAAAGATCAAAAGCTTAAATAGAACAATACCCAAGTCAGAAATAAAGTTATCAAAGAACTACCCACAAAAAAGCACCAGGCTCAGTTTCAAAGAAAAATTCTATCATATCTTCCAAGACCAGATAGTCCCAATACAACATAAATTGGTCTGAAGAAGAGAAAACATCTACATTTATAAGTTTGATCCCTAAATTCAACAAAGATGTCACAAAGAAAATACACAACAGTATCACGTATGTACATTGTGCAAAATGCTAAAACAAAATATTAGTAAACAGGATCCAATGCCACTTTAAGAAAAGAACACACTGGATCCAATGGGATTTATTCTAGGAAGCAAGGGTGGTTTGCTATTAGAAAATCAGTTACTATGATGCACCATAATAATAGATCTATATGATGACCTCTGTGAATGCTAAAAAAAATATGACAAAACCCAAAACTTATTTCTGATGTCAAAAAAACATTCAAGAATAATAGGAATAGTAAACATTCTTAATGTAATAAAATATATACATTTAGTCCTAAAGCCAGCATTTTATAGATGACATAATAATATATCTGCAAAATCTTGGAGAAACAAAGTAAAGCTAACAAAGCAATAAAAAAAATCTAAAGTTAGCAGGATATAAAACTAACATACAAAAATCAATAGCCTTTAGATACACTCACAGTAACCAGTTAGAAAATAAAATAGAGGAGAAAGTCCTATTTACAATAGCAACCAAAAAAAGATAAATTCTAAGAAATAAACTTAATAAGCAATGTGCAAAATCAATATAAGGAAGATTTTTAAACACTCTTAAAATGCCAAAAAATAAACTTGAACAAATGGAAAAACATTTTATGTTCTTGACTAGGATCAATCACATTTAAAAGGTGTCTGGTCTTCCCAAGTTAATTTGCAAATTAAATAAGATTATCCATAAATATACCAATAAGCTTTTCGGGAACCAGATAAGTTGATACTAAAGTTTATATGAAAAAATAAATGTGCAAGAATAGCTTTTTTAAGAATCTGAAAAAGAAGTGCTATTAGAAAAGAGTACCATGACCAGATATTGAAATATATCATAAAATCTCTATAATAAAATTTTAGTATTGGCACATGAACAGACAGATCTGTGTAAAAGAATACATTAAGCCTAAGTATATATGGAAATCTAGAATATAATACAAAAAAAATTCATAAGACATCTAAAAAAATCACTGTAAATAGGACCAGTTAATATATGGTATGAAAACAACTTGATAGCCATTTTGAAAAAGGTAAAATTGGATCCATACCTTAGACTATACACAAAAATAAACTCCCAATGGATCAGAGATCTAACTATTAAAAAAAATGAGCTCTTTTACTACGATAAGGGGTCTGGCCATTATCTGTGGCATATATATCTTGCTCTGTAAACCTATGTCTTGCTCTTGCTTTATAATCCTATCTTGCTCCCCCTCAATAAATTTCACCTCATATTTGCCTTAAAAAAAAAAAAGAAATTAAACAGTGTAAATACTAGAAGTGATGGCAAATTTATTTATAACCTGACAAAAGGCTTTCTAAGACTCCACATCCAGATTCAGTAAAAGAAAATACTAACAAATTTAACTACATGAAAATAAAAAATTGTCGCATCACACACACACACAAAGCAAAGCCAAATGACAAATCACTGAGAAGAAAATATTTGACACATGTATCACAGATCATGGGCAATATCCCTAATATATAAATTATGTTTAGAAATCAAAGGAAACAAAGACCAAAAACCCAATATAAAAATGAGCAAAAGACACGCGCACACCATTACATGAGATAGGAAGAAAGCTGTGAAGGTGATAGGCTCTGTCCTGACAGGTTTCAAGCACAGTTACAGAGACCACCACTTCTCTTTTAATAAAAAGATAAATAAGAGCAAGCGGCAAATGTAAAACCCATTCTTAGCTCGAGAACTATAAAAAAAAAAAAACAGGCAGCCAGGCTAGATTTGGCTACAGGGCTGTAGTTTGCTGACCTCTGGGCTAGAAATGTTCTTCTCTAAACTCCCTTCCAGCTCCCCGTCTCTGTGTGTTGAATAAACTGCTGTTGATTCCCTATTGAGCTAACACTAGGGTTGTGCTTCGCTTATACTTTCTCGCACCTTCTTCTACAGCCTGAAGCAGTTTCTCAAGCTTTATTTACTTACATCCCCGTTAGATAAGAATTAAAAATATTGCACATCTTTTAAATAGCTCGTATTATTTTTAAAGTAGTTATTTTTGTTCTTCCAGATACATACGTGAGTTTTCAATTTTTACACAAATTTTACACAGCCTTCTCTCCCCACTCCCTTCACCGCAAAGAGATTTGCAGAATTGTCCTCATGCATCTGAGAATCACTCACTGCCTTCCGTTGTTTAGACTTGAAAATTCCTGACTGGAAAGCCCCCAAAAAACCTCACTTCTCTTTTCTGCTGTAAAAGAACATCAATTTTCCACTAACTCTGCTCTACGTGGATAGCTAACTTAAACGTCCTTCATGCAACAGCAACTTCCAGATATGCCCTCTCCTTGCCTTTCTCTTAGTCCTTTCTTCCACGGGGTCAGAATCCAGAGTCCAAGCCAGAACATGAATCTGTGCATTTGTCCTCCCCCCGCCGCCCCCATTCACCTAAGAACACGAGACACCGATCAGCTTGATGACCCTATAGCTGGTTCTAGCAGCTAAGAGAATAAAACGTTGGGAATTCACACTTAATGGTCAGTCTGTGCACAATGTCCGTAAATTGTACAGAAGGACAGAAAGAAGCTAGCTGCTTTTAGACCCATACTTGGTGATGAAGAGTCTTAAAACTACTCCTAGAAGGAGATAGGGATTATAAAATGCTCATCTCCGTAAAGAAGTCTTTCACTGTTAAGGAGCCCTGGGGGCATGCACATTGAGTGCCCACAGTGGGCCAGGGGCCTGCTGCATTTGGTCACATTATCTCTCCCCTGAGCCTGTCCAGCGTGTGAAGTCAGCGGAGACCACTAACACCTTTAGCATAACAGAGGAATCCAGGATCCCACAAGCCTGGACGTAGCTTGAGGCTACTTCCTCTCTGGGACTTTGCTACCACCCTCCTTTGCTCCCGGCCTCAGAGATCTCTGTGCATTCGTTACTGCCCTTCCCCTTAGCCTGACAATATTTTCAAGTCTCTCTTTGATTTCAGGCAGACGTCTTGTCTACACTCTCCTCATTCTAGAATTTCATCTCTTAAAAACTGAAATCAGAAAGCCTTGCAGACTTCCACTTTCTGACATGTAATGTCCCTCCCTTGAGACAAGGAGAACAGACTGACCACTAGCTTGAATGGGGGAAAGACCAGGGAGAAGGATAAAAAGAATAAAAATGCAGATAAATCCCTAAAATATTATCCAGACACATAATTATTTTTTCAGTATTTACATAGGTTCTTAGATGCTTTGCTTGCACAATTTTATATCTCTCATCATCCTATCTACTGAAATAAATGGACAAATTCACTTTCTATGTCCAACCCCATTTTCCTCCATTGAATATTTCTTTCTACTGTGGGCCTATGTTTCCATACTAGAGTAAAATCACATGATAAAATATTATGCAAAAAAAAAGAAAAACATCCCAAAAACCCAAAAAATAAATAAATAAATAAAAATAATTTAAAAATTTAAAAAATCCTATGCAGCTGTTCAATGTTAAGTTGTGGAAGAACATGTGATGATATTCACGATAAAATAATAAAGGCAGTAGTATGAACTATGCAATCACAATTGTTCATACTTGCATATAGCCTATAGAAAAAGGCTAGAAAGTTCCTCTCCAGAATTTTAAAAGGGATTGCTGGGTGGTTGAATTATGAGTGGAATTATTAATAATTATTTTCTTTCCATATTTTCAAATATTTCTACAATATATACGTGTTATTTTCATAATCAGAGAAATGATGTTATTTTAAAAATTGAAAACATTTATTGAAGTTTTGATTTGTATGCTGGGTATATGCTATACTTCAGTAGAGTGGTTTTCAAAAAACAAGACCTGGGATCTTCAACAATGAAAATAATAAAGAAAAGAAACATCTCCTGAGATCATCTCAGTCTCTGGTTCGGCTTTCTTGCTCACCAACCAAAGAAATCTTTTGTACTAACTAAATTTCTTATCTGTCCCATGGAAAATGTATTATCTTTTTTTTAATTCTCAGATATTAATGTGCTTAATAAAAGTATTTTGCAAACCATGGGTACACTAATTACAGATTCAAAGAGGAGGCAGCATTATAATCGTACCATCTCCCCACAACTGACCACAAAACCAGGAAGTACCCTGGGTATGCCAGACAGGTGGTTAATGTCCTGGTTCACAGGTTGAGTCATCAAGAACCAGTTGAATAAAAATCTGGTCTGACTGCTTGTCTGTACTTCATAATTCTTGCCTCCACCCTCTGTCTCCAGGATCTGCTCTGTCTGTTTTTTTTCCATGGAAAATCAGACAGCCCCACCTTCTCGCATAGGCTTGCAGGCCAGATAAGGAGCTCAGAAAGAGGAAGGGCACTGGTCCCAGCCATAACTAGGGAAGAATTAGGGACGTGAAGGGTAAGAGAGCTACTGTCATTGCTGAATCTGGGCCTCACTTCACTTATAACCACTTAATTTTCTTGATTTTATTATGTCTGAATCGGTTGTTTTTACCTCCATTTGGAGTTATAAAGGGGTTTGCATCAATCAGCAACACCATGCCTCTCCTGTCCTCTGTTTTGTTTTGGGGTTGCTGCGTAACCAGAGCAGCAGCAGAGGGATGCTTCTGTGATTTGTGCTGAGAACTGTAACCTGGTTAATATTCTTTTAAACCTGATCTCTGGCACCCAATCTGTGGCAAAAGCCTCAAAACTACACCTTGGGTCTCTAAGGTCCAGCTGACTTTTCGTTAACATTAGTTTAACCTCCAGGATTTTAATTCTCCCCAATTTGTTCATTCATTCATCCAACTATTTATTATTGAATGCCTGGAATGTATAAGATGCTATCTAGGCACTGGGGATGAAATGTTGAACAAAACAGACAGTCCCTACCAATAAAGCTTCGATGGTTTAGATAGGGGGTGCAGCCCAAAAGCAAAAGCAAAATGAACAACCAAAAAAACCCAAAACAGACCAAGTGCAGTGGCTCAAGTTTGTAATCCCAGCACTTTGGGAGGCCAAGGCAGGAGGATCTCTTGAGGCCAGGAGTTCGAGACCAGCCTGGGCAACATAGTGAGACCCCATCTCTACAAAAAATATTAATAAAATTAGCCAGGTGTGCATGGTGGCAATTCCAATAGACAGTAAGAGCTCTGCTAGAGTAATTGCAATTACAAAGTACTACAGGAGTACACAGTGGGGACACACAGACATTGAAGGTGTGGGGATATGCCCAGGGGAAGTGACATCTCAGCTTAGGCCTTGTATTAGTTTTCTAGGGCTGCCATAACAAAGCACCACAGATTGGGTGGTTTAAACAACAGAAATATTTTCTCTCAATTCTAGAGGCTAGAGTCTGAGATCAAGGTGTTGCAGTGTTGGTTTCTGCCAAGGCCTCTCCCCTTGGCTCGTCATCCCATCTACTTTTTGTCTTCACATGGTCTTTGCTCTGTTTTTGTGCCCTAATTTTCTCTTCTTATGAGGACACTAGTCATATTGGATTACACTCCACCCCAATGACCTCATTTAATTTAATTACTTCTTTAATGACCCCTTTTTTTTTTTTTTTTTTTGAGACAGAGTCTCACTTTGTTGCCCAGGCTAGAGTGAGTGCCATGGCATCAGCCTAGCTCACAGCAAGTTCAAACTCCTGGGCTCAAGCGATCCTCCTGCCTCAGCCTCCTTGAGTAGCTGGGACTACAGGCATGTGCCACCATGCTCGGCTACTTTTTTCTATATATATTTTAGTTGGCCAGATAATTTCTTTCTATTTTTAGTAGAGACGGGGTCTCGCTCTTGCTCAGGCTGGTCTCGAACTCCTGACCTTGAGCGATCCACCCACCTCGGCCTCCCAGAGTGCTAGGATTACAGGCGTGAGCCACCGCGCCCGGCCCAATGACCCTATATTTAAACACAGTCACATTCTGCGGTACTGGGGGTTAGAACTCCAACATATGAATTTGCGAGGGCACAATTCAGCCCATAACAGGCCTGAAGGATCAAGAGGAGTGAGCTAGGCAGATGGACACACAGGGAAGGGCTTCCCACGTGAGCAAAGAAGCAAGAGACAAAGCCTAGAAGAACTCAACAGAAGCCAAGTCAAAGAGGGCTTGGGAGCTGTGTTAAAGAGTGAGAAGCATGTTCTAAGGAGAATGGAAAGCTAGTAGGAAACAGTATAATCAGATTTGCTTTTGAGAAGAAGTATGTGGCTGTTGTGTGACTAATAGAGCATGGTTGAAGGAGGAGGCCAGGGAAAGCTATTGCAGTTATTCAGGGGAAGGTGACTATGGCCCGAGCCAGGGTGGTGCAGGCCAGGCGGGGAGAGGTGGATGGAGTCAGTGCAACTGACTAGAGCTGGTGATTACTGGACGAGGGACCTGAGCGGGAGGGAGTCTTTCTGACTTAGGAAATGAGAAGACCAAGGCACGGAACATGCAACGAGGATGATTGGATGTGCAGGAGAAGATGAAGGGATCAGTCAGAAGTAGACCCTGCATCGGAGAGAGTGGCCAGCATTACCCACCAGCATCTCCACTGAGAACCACGGTTTATGTTAGGAAAGGAAAGAAGAAAAAGTACTCAAGTACCCAACCTGGTTTGGTTATAATGATGAGAGTTTTCATCTCATCTATTTCAAATATTGCAAATGAATCCACAAATCCAAATGTATCCTTTTACTCTGTTTTACTTTCTTCATCTCTCTTTGCATGTCTAGATCTTTCACAATGCACGTGAGGATGCAAAATGTAAGGATGGTTGCTAGTTTCTAAGACATCTGGAAATGAAAACATGACTCGTTTCCATTTATGGAATACTAACTTTACATACACCAGTCACTGACCTAAATACTCTACATACATTTTCTATTTAATTCTCTCAAGCCTGAGAGGTAATCATCATCTCCATTTTACAGACAAGGAAACTGATGCTCAGAGAGGTGAATTAACTTGCCCAGGGTTGCACAGCTGGACAGATTCTGGAACTCCGCTGTCTCTCACTCCAAAGCCCAGGCAATTAACCCCTATGCTTCCACTTCCTCCAGCAAGTCCTCCTTTGAGAACTGGGATGAATTTCAACTCATTCCATAAAAGCCTTATCATCCTTTTCATGCATTTTAATGAAAAATAGTTAAGTATTCTTAGTAAAAACATCCCACGAACTTGAGCTCCATTTTAGAATGTAGTTCGAATAATGCTCCTGGAACAGCAACCTAGCAGACCTGTGACCATGCTGGCTTGGCTCAAACCACCAGGCCATAGGCTTAAGTTCCCGATCATCTCCATAAAGAGTAAGATCACCCCAATAAGGGGGTGATGAAATTTTGGGTGGAGCAGTACCTGTGAAAACAGCAAGGAAGGACGAATTTGAAAGATCTGAAATCCTAACTGCCAGTATGTTTGAGTAACTCCTGGCAATATTGCGCCTGGGTTTCTGTGCAATGAGCTTTTAAGTCGGACCTTTCTTACATCAGTATTATGCCAAGACCTCATTTGTTGAGTCTAATGTAAAATTTAAGTTGCTAATACTCTATTTCGGTCTTTAGAAGGCCCCCTGAAACAATGCAGTTTCTAAATATCAAGGGATATAAAATAAGTTTTAAAACTTAATGCTGCCTTACCTTCTCCCCCCAGTGGCTGTGTCAGTGCAGGGGAGAAGAAACGCTAGAATAATTCAAATAAGAATGACACAGAAGGTATCAGCACTCTACAGGTTGTGGAGAAATATTGATCAGCCTGACTTTGGATTGGTGATGTGGTGGTGCTGCCATAACCATCATCTGTCCCCTGTTTAACGAGCTCCACCAACTTAGGCACAGAATCCTCAGCTAGGACTGGGGGCAGGGCATCGGGCTAGGACAAACACTTTTAAGGACTGACATACAGGCTCCCATGTAGTGTATGCTAAATGTACTACAGCACAAACCCAGAATCCACTTGCATCTATAATACCTCGATCTGAATAGCACATGTTGCCAACATCTGCTTTAGCTCTTTCCTTGGGCTGGTCTTAGGTGTTATCTCTTTGCAAATAATGGCTTTCACCTAGCAATGGGCTACTTTTCCAGATTTCCACCTTTCACCTCCCTACTGCCTCTATAAAGTTAGAACACCAACATTGTAAGTTACTGGGCTCCTAAACTTAATGCACATAAGAATCACCTAGGGAACTTTTTTTGAAATGCATATCTAGGGCCCACTCTCAAGAGATTGTAATTTAATAAATCTGAGATGGGGCTCAGGAATCTGCACTGAGCAAGCATCCCAGGTGATTCTGGTGTAGGTGGTCCCCAGACCACCTTACCAGAGCACTGCTAAGTTGAACCTAGCAACATAATTAATCCATGCCAAAGCCAAAACTCATAAATTAACATTTATCAAGAAGTCTTTGAGAGAGTATGGCCCTATGTTTATGTGTCTTTGGGCCCATTTTTCCCAGGGCACAAGCTGATGCAATTGTCATGCTAGGGGAGCCTATGATTGTAGTGTATGTTTCTGGCTGGGACAGAATTTTCTACATAGGGACAGGCGTAGCAACATTGATTTTATAATATTACTCCAACCTCGCATTTATTATTAGTCATAAAAGTTGAGTCAACTCCAGTATTACCAGGTCCTTTGATGAGTATCCAGGGTGGGTAGGCCTCTGCAACTCCTTCCTCCTCCCCCTGAAGGACAAAAAATCCCAACTCAACTCACAGAGCAGGCTGTTCAACAAAGGTTCAAATGACCCCGAGCCCATACAAGCATCTCCACATTGTTCTGAGAGTACCCCAAAGCCATTGGGGTTGTAGAGACCACTTGTTCCTTTGTCCTGTGAGAAGTGGGAAGGAGATGATTGCTGCTACACTCACTGTGAAATGAGAAAAGCTGTGGGTTGTTGAAAATTTACTCTGGAAAGATGTTTGACAACTTGTTCTACAACTAGTTCTACAACCCTGCAAACTATGCTCCCAACCTTCACCCTCGGTGTCTTGGCACCCAGAGGGGTGCCCTGGGCAGTCATAGTCCCCAGACTTGTTGGCTTTAGCTGCTTTAGTCCCATCTTCAGTCTCAGCACATCTGCATAAACCTTACTGAAGTCAACCAAGTCCAGGACCATAGCAGCAGGTGTGGGTTAAACAGACCCTTATGTGCCCATCCCAGCCTTCCTTCCCCCCCCCCCCCCCCCCCGATGCCTCTCCATCTCTAACTCACTGCAAAGCACTAACCTCTAACTCATGGAAGCTCATAACTCACCTTTTCAGATCTCCTTGGGGCCTCACCCTCTGCCCATTACTAGCAACCACCCCCAATGAAAAGCCAGAGCCCTCTGTGGCCAGAATTTTTATTTTTCTTTGCCTTGTCTTGGCTAGGATTTTCATTACTTTTTGCTATAGAAAAGTTTTTCTTGCAGCTTTAGGAATTTTCTATGGCCAGAGAAGTCAGAGATGTCCAGAAAACTTCAAGTGTCTAGAATGCCATGACCCCAATAATTAGGATGTGGTTGGTTAAGGGTATAAATTCATAAGTATATCATACTTTCAAAAAAGTAACTATCAGCTCAATTAAGGATACTCATTAAAGAAGATTTAATGCAGATATGTACCTGTCTCTAAACTGTATATTCAAATAGTTTATTATAAATATAGGGAAAATTTAAGTAAATATAAATACCTGAGGATGTTCAGATAGATTTTTTTGTTAAGCTTTCAACGCTTCTCTAGAATTATTTAATCCAGCATTGTTTTTCCCATATTATAAAACTACCTCCTCCCTTGTGCAGCAACTTCTGAACTCTCACCCTTGGCAATTTTGCTCTGTTGAAATGGATAGAGGCAGATTCCCAGAGAAGTATGGAGGTAGAATAGACACTTGTGGCTTAACAAAGTCAGAACAAGTTTTTGAATCAAGGAAACACCAGCTTTACCTGCAAAAAGGTAAGGTGATTACCTAACTGATGTGATTCATAGATGCTGTAAACCTTACTTTGCAAAATGTATTTGCTCACCTCTTACATAAAATGTAACCATTGTATTTCTTCATCTCAAAGCACTTACTCCAGTAAAAATGCAAATACCCGTGAGATTTTTTATTTGCACCATTTTGTGAAAGATTTACAGATTCTATCTTTAGAGTCAATTTTGACAGATGAGATAGAGAATAAGTACAGTAACATCTAAGAGATTAGGAAGGGATAGAAACCTGAGTGCCTCACAATGTTGGTTTCAGCAATCCCTAAACCCATACAATCTGTTCACAAACCTGGAATTTAATGCCTTTACCAATAGAATTATATACAGACAGTCTCTGATTTACAATGCTTCAACTCGGATTATTCAATTTTACAAGTTTGTCAGCATATTAAATGCATTTTTGACTTACGATATTTTCAACTTACAATGGGTTTATCAGGACATAACCCCATCATAAGTTCAAGTGCATCTGGACTTACGATAGTTCAACTTATGATTTTTTCAACTTTACAATGGGTTTATTGGGGCATTAAGTGCATATTCAATTTATCATATTTTTGACTTATGATAGGTTTATTGGGACATAAGCCCATCGTAAGTCAAAGAGCATCTGTACACAATAGGAATATTGTTGTTGGGGGCAAGAAAAGACAAATGTAACAACCATTTACCATTTCCTTCCACATGCCTTACTCAGGATCTAGATTTCCTTGGCAAGATACCTGAAATTAGCTGCCTATTTCCCTTCTCCTGTCTTATTGGAACTTGGTGGGGAAAAGGCACTTAATACTAAATGCATAGACTCATATAGTCAATTTATCTTCAACAAAGGCATTGATAAAATTCAATATGAAATAAAGATTTTTGGTTGGTTTTTTTTCCCCCAGTAAGTAACGTTGAAGCAACTAGCTATCTGTAAGGAAAGACATAAGAAACTTGAATCTCCCAGCCCCCACCCCATACATACCATACAGAAACAAATTTGAGATGGGTGATACATTTGAATGTAGAAGCTAAAACCATAAAGCATCTACAACAAAATATGGCAATATATGTTCCTGAACCCTAGGGCAAATATTTTCAAAACATGTTATAGGCAATAAACATGAAAGAAAAAAAACAAGAACTTCATCAAAATTAGAAACTTCTGCTCATCAGAAAACACCCTTTATGAAAGTAAAAACACAAGCTACAAACTGAGAGAAAATATTATATATACACACATACATATACCATGTACATATATACATATTATATAATCTGACAAAGAACTAAGATCAAGAATTTATAAAGAACTTTTCCAATATGGAGAAAAAGTAGAGCAGGGATAGGGGGAAGACTTGAATAGGAGCTTCATAAAAGAAAATATCCAAATGGTCAATAAATGCTTGAAAAGGTGCTAAAAATTATTATTCATCAGGGAAATGCAAATAAAAACCACAGTGAGCTTACACTATATACCCAAAAAATGGCTAAAAGTAAAAAGACTGACAATATCAAGTGTTGGAGAGAATGGAGCAACCAGAACTCCTATGAATTGCTGATGGAGTTTAAAACAGTGCAATTCGTGGTCATAAAGTAGTGTAAAGGACATTGGAAGCTAAGAGGGGAGGGTGGGGAGAGGATAAAAGCTTACCTATCAGGTACAATGTACACCGGTCTGGTTATGAGCACACTAAAAGCTCTGACTTCAGTATTATACAATTCAGCCAAGTAACAAAAACATTTGTATCCCCTTAATATTTTGAAATAAAAACTATTTTTAAAAAGAAGTCATAAAACTATGTAAAAAAACAAATGTATATTTATTCAAAAATAGATAAATAATAAAATAAAATGGTACAATCACATTGGAAATTATTTGATAGTTTCTACTAAAGTTCTACCTTCCCTATATCCCAGGATTTCCACTCCTAGGTGTATTCCCAAGAGAAGTGATTCACTCATAGCAGATTTATTCAAAATAGCCAAAAACTAGAAACAATCCAAATGCCCATCAGCAGGAGACTGAATAAACAACCAGGATATATGCATCCACTGGACGATTACACAGCAATTTAAAAAACTATTGATAAATCTAAAAACATGGATGACTCTCAAAAACATTATGCTAAGAAATGAAGAAAAAGAGCACCTACAGTATGATTCCACTTATATGAAGTAGAACAAACAGGCAAAACTAGTGGTTGAGCACATAATAGTGACTGGAAAGAGTGTGAGAGAACTTTCTGGGATGATACAAATATTCTACAACTTATTCCAAGTATGTAAACAATTATAAAAATTAAGGTACATATTATTGAGCTGTGCACTTAAAATTTGTGCATTTTACTGCACATAAATTATGCTTCAATTTCAAAAAGGAAAAAAAAAATCCCACCTAGAATCCCAAACTATGTGTAATCCTGATGGGAACTAGAATATTCCCCAGCCAAATAGATCTAGGTAGAATTGTTACCAAAAATTCAGTACTTGTCCCCAAGGCCAAAGAATGAGGACAAGTGGTTTAAGGAAAAGAAAGAGAAGTTTATTAATTTGCCAGCAAATTTAAGTTCTGGGCAGGAATGCAGATCTTAATTCCCAAAAAGGGTGAGGGGTTTTAAAGAGATGGCTCATAAAACATTTTGCCCTTTTGCAGACTTTTACCTCTGTTACATCTTCCCCACTGTCAATTTTACCCTTCCATATCTATGGGCGGTTGGGCAACGTAGTCATCGAGCTACTTCCTGCTGAATTGGGGCAATGTTTTAGATGGAAGGTTTGTTTTTTGTTTGTTTGTTTGTTTGTTTGTTTTATTTCAGCTCATCATGGGGGTACATAAGTTCAGGTCATATACATTGTCCATGTCCCGTCCATCCCCCCGAGTCAGAGTCCCAAGCGCGTCCATTCTCATTCTCCATACAGTGTGCCTGGCACTCATCATGTAGTCATAGATGGAAGGTTTGTACTTATTTATTCCATTGCAAAGCTTTGGCAGTAGATTTACAAAAATAAAAATCCAACAGATTACCAGGTGAGAAGAGGGCATAAGCAACAACTACAACCGTGAGGATTGACAAGGGGAAATGGAGAATATCTGAAAAAAGAGATTTTACCCCGCTTGGTATCTCAGACACTAGTAGGACTCTGGGTCGTTAATGTCACCTTGTACATAATGTCTGATACAGGGCTTCATAATAAAGAAACATGGGACCTCTGAGTATGGAGCTATTCATCACAATAGCAAACCCAGCAGTGAGACAGATCAGCAGAAGAGGCTATGGATTGGGAAATCCTCATTAGGGAGTTGTCTCTCCATCTTCATAGGGTCCCTCCCATTTCTCTACCAGTTGTTGTTTGGGTCCTTGTTCTTTCCAGGCTTTAAGAAACACCTGGTCTCCTAGTTTAAAAGATAGGAGGGGTGCTTCCAACTGGGGGGGACCTGAACAAGGCAAACTCATGCATAGTGATTAGTATTTGATTTATTTGTTTGATATATTGCTTTACTCTGCTTTCCTTACTCATTATTATATTACCATACTTACCTTGGGGTGCTAGAAAGGGTCTCTCAAAAACTATTTCATGGGGGCTTAACTTAAGCCCGCTTCTGGGGACTACCCTTATCCAGAGGAGAGCAAGCGGCAACACCTTATCCCACTTTAGGTGGGTTTGACACGATACAATATCATTCATGGCTCATAGATCCTGTATTAATCTATACTCATTAGCATGGGACTTCTTGACAGGAAAGACTGGCGTATTAGAAGGGGACAAATAAGGACAAATTAGTCCATGAATTCCCTCCAATGCCTCCTTTTTAAGGGGGTATTGTTTGTTCTGAGGGTGTGAGGTCCCTTCTTTTAACAGAATGGTAATTGGTGTGGCTGTTACGGCACGTCCCAGGGCCCCATCGGTCCATATGGCCTTACTCACTTTTGGGGTAGACCTCAGGAGGAATAGAATTTGCTTCTTCTTGCAGATGTTGCAGTTGCAGTAAAAGATGTGCAAGTCTGCTGAGGCCCAAGCTTCAAATGCTTCACAGCATTCCAGCATGCCTCACCAGGCCCTGGTATTCAGAGGTGTCCAGCAGGAGCTTGGTGGTGCCCTTGGAGGTGAGCCTCTGCCACTTCTGAAACAGCTCCCAGTGCTCCTGCTGCTTACTCAGGTCCAGCATGGCCACCAAAGACATCGGGGTTGCCAGAGTCAGTGGCAGAGGTGGTGGTGGGAGCAGCACCAGCTCCAGCAGTGGGTCTCCAGGGCCTGCTTCCTGGGCCCCCGGCAATGAGTTCCTAAGGCACTGCTTCACCAACGGCTGCCTTGCCACCACCTGGCCCCTGCCCCAGCCTGGCTCACAGAGCGCCAAACACGGCTGGGGCTGGGGGTCCAGGGCAGCAGCCATGGGGACCCCCAGCGGCTTCTACGTGCACAGCTTGGTGGTGGCAGCACTCCTGTGTCAATTAAAAAGTCCACTAATCAAGTCCTCACTGTCAGTTGTACCCGGGGCTCCTGTGGTGATATTTGGATTGGTGCCACTAGTGAGACGTGGACACCCAGGCCCCCTCCTTCGTCATCCAAGTCCTGGACTTTCTGTTCTTCTCTAGCCTTATACACTTTAAAGGCGATATCAACGCTGTGAGGGATTCATGCCAACTGCGCCTTCCACACGCTGTAGTTTAGCACCCTGCCCTATAAAAGTCATATTAACCATGTGCGTGGTTTTTAGGGGCCTCTGGATCCTCATCTGTATATTTCCAATATACCTGATAAATGTATTCCAAGAATTCAGAGGGATCTTCATTAGCTTTTTGTTATAATTCTTGGACTTTGTTTAAACTCGTCTGTCTAGGCACTCCCCACTGGAGGCCTGCCAGAATAGACTTTTGGTAATGTTTTATTCTCACACCATCTGCATCCACATTAGGATCCCAATTTATGTAAGTCCAGTAATACCCTGCCAGTTGTCCTTGCACATTCAAGCCCCCTATTGGGTATTGCTGTAATGGAAATTGCCCTGCCCCAGCTATGGGTGCCCTCTGGCCAAATTGAGTTCTCTGCTGGGTCTTGGAAGAAGAGACCATTCCTACTCCCAAGTCACAACCCAGTGGACATGGGACTGAAGAATCAGACCTAGTCATACCTACCCCTACCATGGGCCCTTCCACCAGCAGTGGCAGATATTGGGGGAGCCAACAGTGAGGGAACAGGTTCTGCAGGATTTGGATTGAAATAGTCATGAGATCCAACCTGGTTAATTCCTGCTCACACTGCAGTACATACATTGGCCAAGCAGTGTTACAATAAAATGCCATTCTCTTTTCAGACATAGACTTATAGCTGTAAGTTGGCCATTTAGTTAAAATTCTCCCCAAGGGACTTTCAGATGGCATAGAAATGGAGCCTCCCATGTTGAAACAAAAACTCACAAACAACAACAACAAGCCCAAGTGAACGAGTAGACAATACAGGGAATTCCCAGCGCAGATCATCTCAATGCCAAGGCCTACCAAACAAACGGGAACCACACAAAAGAGAGCCACCCAGTCCAAAAGGGATGAATCCCCCAGGCTCCCTACCAAACAATGGGAGCTGTACAAACAAAAACAAAATTCTCCTAGCCCAAAAGGGAATGAATTCCCCAGCTTCCCTTGTGCTGTTCAACTGTGACTTCCACCCCTACGGCACCTACACATGCCCTACTACAGGGCTGAAAAGCTCAGACCCTTCCCCAGATGAGTGGGATCAAGGGTCTCAGCATGCACACTGCGGAACTTACCAAAAGGGCCGAAGTGTCGTCACTCTTCCCAGATCTGTTTCCTTTTCCTCAACGAGGTTCAGGTTGTAAGGAGCTGCATCTACTTTGGGGAGGGAGAGACAGGAGTTCCCCAGAGCTAAACAGACTCTGGCAACTGCTGGGGTGGTCCCTCACTCTCTCACCCCAAAAAGATGATGATCCTACTGGTGAAGACCCAAGGCTTGACCCAGGGTTGCTCCCACCCCTTCCAGCCGTAACAGCTGTCACAGGGTACTGTTCCACCAAGGCACCAGTGGGTCCACCCGTGGACACCAAATTCTGCTACCAGAAGTTCAGTACTTGTTTCCAAGGCCGAATGAAGAATGAGGACATGTGGTTTGAAGAAAAAGAAAGAGAAGTTTATTAATTTGCCAGCAAATGAGGAGGATGGCAGACTCCCATCTTAAAGAAACATCATCCTCCCCTTAAGCAGAAATACCGGGCTTTTAAAGGGGGGTTTTGGCCCCAGGCTGTTGCTGTTTAACTGTAGCTGGTGGTTTTGGTCAACCTTATCTCCAGTGAAGATGATCTCATGACCTCTGTCTGGATGATTCTGTTGAGCCATCTCTTGTGGTTTAAGATACTAGAAAACAAAGAACAAAGAACTTTTTCTGCCCCTTTGATTGCTGGCCTCAGACAGGAATGCAGGTTTTGATTCCCAAAAAAGGTGAGGGGTTTTAAAGAGACAGCTCATAAGACATTTTGCCGTTTCTCAGCCCCTACTTCTGTTACAGAATTACCTCACTTTCCAGTTTGGAGACAGGAAATGCTAGGCCTCCCCAAGAGGTTGGCTGAGCACTAAGGGCTCATTCTCTTTCTCCCCCCGCCCCCCCAGAGACAGGGTTTTGCTCTGCTTTCCCAGGCAGGAATTCAGTGGCACCACAACAGCTCACTGTAACCTGGAACTCCTCCCAAGTAGCTGGGACTATAGGCATACCACCATGCCTGGCTAATTTTTTTGTGTTTTTATGTGTTTTTGTGTGTGTAGTGACAGGGTCTTGCTTTTTGCCCAGTCTGTTCTTGAACTCTTGGCCTCAAGCAATCCTCCTGACTTGGCCTCCCATAGTGCTGGAAGTATAGGCCTGAGCTACCATGTCTGGCCCAGGGCTTATTCTCTTGATTCTCTTCTTATCACCCTGTTTTGCTCCACATCAATCCACATGATACTCTGTGTGCCCACACCCACCCAAAATCTACTAACGCTAAGCATTTAGCAAGTTCAGTCAACTTTCTGCAGGCTTGGAGTCACATGAGGGGTCTCAGCATGGGTGGCCCTCCTGCCACCCCACTGGCTACACTGTTTCTCCACTCTCTGAATACAGAACAGAAACTCTGCTTTTCTCAAGCCAAGAAGCCAAACAACACCTGGGTCACGAGGTCTCAGCTACCACACATTTTGGCAGCCAGAAGTGTTTTGAGTGTTGAGAATATAGTAGGAAAAAACAGGCAGTTATTTGGTGTCTTCCTAATGCAATAGCCTTCACATTGCTTCCAGTTTTATCTTCCTAAAGCACAAATCATTTCTGTACAGCTCAAAATTTTCAGTGACCCCCATTACCTAATAACTAAAGTGTAAAAACCTTTCACCTGTCTTCCATGACCTGTCCTCAGTCCACCTTACCTCCTTCTTTCCCTCCTCACCACAAGGATAGCCAGGAGCAGTAACTATGTCCTCCCTGGGGCATGCAAATGGGGCCTTCAACAACCATTTATAAGGTGATGTGTTGGTGCAGTGGGAGTTAAGACTCTAATGAAAAACATTAGAGGAAGTGGTATAAAAGCAAGACCAGTGGATACATAAAGAAAGCATTCAAAAGGTTGTGCTTTTTCAGCTGCTACAAGCTTGAGACTCCGTCTCTACAACAAAATAGAAAAATTAGCCAAGTGTGGTGGCACATGCCTGTAGTCCCAGCTATTCAGGAGGCTGAGGCCAGAGGATCCCTTGAGCCCAGGACTTTGAGGTTGCAGTGAGCTATGATCATGCCACTGCACTCTAACCCAGCAACAGAGCGAGACCCTGTCTCAGTGGGTGGGAAAAAAAGGTATTTTATGTGCAATAAAATCCACTCACTTGAAGTGCACAATCTGATGAATTTTGGTACTTGTATACCATTGTGTAACCACTACCACAATCCAGATATGCAACAGTCCCATCTCCCTAAGGCATTTCCTGGTGCCCCTTTGTAGTCCATTCCTCTCCTCACCCCAGCCTCAAGCAACCTCTTTTTGTCCTTTATAATTTTGCCTCTTCTAGGGTTTTATATAAATGGAATAATGTAGTCCATAGTCTTTTGTGTTTAACTTCTTATACTTGACTTTTCACTTTGACTTATTTTTGAGGTTTGCCTATATTATTGAATGTATTACCATTTTGTTCCTTTTTATTGTTGAGTATTATTGTATACTATGGACATACCACAATAGTTTTGCTATTCACCAGTTGATGGACATTTGGGCCATTTTCAGTTTTGAGCTATCATGAATAACATAGCTGTAAACATTAGTATACAAGTCTTTGTGTGGACCTTTGTTTTCCTTTCTCTTGGGTAAATACCTAGTGAAAGGGGAAGCCTTGCAAAAATAACAGGAAAATATCTAATCCTACAATTTCCCCAGTAACAGTTAAAGATCAATCCTGTGAGTTCTCTCACTAACAGGTACTCTGCAGGAGTTGTGTTTTGCACAACTTCTGAAGAAAGATGAATGGATGGAAAAGAGATATAAATCTCTCTCTTTCAAAATTGGTTTTTTTGAGAATCTGCTTTTACAGAGTTCCTGAATAAACAGCAAAAGAACAAGCTCTGAGCCTCAACTATATTTCTAGGACAGGGTCACATCTCCTATGATAATCCCGTCTCCAAGGAAAAGCAGGAAACCAAGTCTTGGACTCTGACCTCTTTGCAGTTTTTGTTATCTGCCTGCTGCCGCTTTTGTTATCAACTGACAGCCATCGCTATTTTTTTTGCTCTTTGTGCCCCTTAAAATCAGAGAGCCACTTGGCCTCGCTGCTGGCATCTCCCTTCTCTTTCTTTGGGATGCCACGCCGTCTCCTTGCTCTCTTCTCCCCCTTCCTCCCTCTCTCTCTCTCTCCCTCTCTTTCTTTCATTCTCTCTGTCCTTCTAAAGGATAAAATAAGCTTTTTAGTTATATCTTAATCTCTGTGTGAGAAATCTTTCTCCACCTGTGCCGTGAGCACCTACTAGCCTTTCCCCCCTGACACCCAGGAGTGGGAACGGTGGGTGGTACGGTACGCGAGTGTAACCACACATCCACCCCTGGCGATGATTAGCTGGGAAAATCCAGAGTCACAGACCTATAACAAAAGCTAGAGACAAGCCCAAATTCTCAGCGTCTTCATGGTTCAAGAGCTCCAAGTCAATAGTAAAATGCTTTTGGCTGAATAGTGGCTGAATAGAGGCAACCACCCCATAGGGAAGCCCCACAACTCACCCATGAAAGAAAACTGCTGTCACAGATAACTCCTGTGAAAGAAGAGCTCACGGATAAGAAATACGAAGCAAATGAGGATGTCCAGCTCCATAAAAATACCCTGAATAATTCATACCCCAAAAAAAATCCAAAAAGAAATCTTAAAGGTACTTTAAAAACAAATGTGTATTTAATCAATTGTATGTTTAATTTAATTAAATAATTAACACGGAGCTATTAATTGGTGTGCTTTTCTTTTCTGCACTTCCTCGTGTCTGACTCTTCCCCCTGAGTCGAAGGCATCCATCCTACCTTGAGAAGAATTAGGATTATTATAATAGGAATACAAAAGACAAAAGCAATATTTGCTTTGGGGAAGTTTTTACTTCTAAAATAAATTCCTGAGGATTAAGAGGGAAGAGCTGAGCGTACCAGAGAACAGACCCTAGACAGAGAACAGAAGACTTGCTGCTCACTGTGTCCCTGGCCACTGGGGAGGTGGAATCGGAACGGCCTGGACTAAGAGGTAAGCAGAGAGGTAGAAATGGGCTGTGGCCGCGAGAAAAGCTAGGGGCTGGATATGGAAAGCTCTGACTTGAAGACACAGGAAGATGAATAGAACAGCATGTGGAGGGGCTGTCAGGATTATCAGTAGCCAGAGACAGTGGCCTCGGAAAGCTAAGCCGAAGCCTTCAGGTGACCTGTGGTCTCCTGAGTGAGCACCTTGTCATCCAGGTTTGCTGTTCTTCCCAATTCATGGGGTGAAAGCATTCAGTGGAGACAAATCTGTACAATGCCCCGTAGAGTACCCAGTAAGACACTCGTCCGTCTCCAAGAATTTTCCAAGCACCTGCCAAACATAGTTAAAAGGAAAGAAGCACCTCTCTGTATAATGATATAGAACAATCTCCAAAATATATTATTAGGAGTAAAATATTATTAGGAGTAAAAAGAGCATGACAGTTTATGTAGTAGAGTTCCATTTATATAAAAGAAAAACATATACACATGTATATGTGCATATATGTGCATGTAGTTAGTTATTTATATTCGTATGTGTAAAGAATGTCTCCACATGATACACAGAAGCGGGTGCCAGTGGTCGTCTCTAGAGAGTAGAAAGTGGCTGAGGAATTGAGTGGCTGAAGAAGTCATTATATGTAAATTCTTTGGTTCCTTTGAACATTTTTATTATACATATGTATTACATATTCTCAAAATTGAAAAAATATCTATAAATATTCACACAACACGGAAATTTTTTTTGTATATAAGTCGCCTGCTGAAGCCCTCACAGATGTATGTACAAGAGGGAAAAAATACAACATTGTTTATCAGGGGGAAACACTAGAAACAAACAAAATCTTCATCAACAGGGGAATGAGTATGTAAAATATGGAATCGCATATAACATGCAGCAGTTAGATAGAATAACATATAGATCTAGCAGAGAATAGCACAGAGAAGTTAAAGGAAACGAACTGGATTAATTTCTCATCTGTGTATCAAGACTCAAAAACATGTGGAGCAGAAAAAGAACATAACATCAGATATATGTTTAACATATAATTTGAATAAAAACTTTAAGAACACACTAAGTAAAAGTACAAAAATGGACTAGAAGGATGCCAAACTCACAATGCCATTTACTTCTGTGGAGATCAAGGTTGGGGTGGGGGAGTTTCCTCCATACCTGTAATATTTTATTTCTTAAAAACAACTACCAAAAAATAAAAATAAGGCAAGCATGGTGGCTCATGACTGTAATCCCAGCACTTTGGGAGGCTGAGGCAGGAGGATCGCTTGAGGCCAGGAATTAGAGACCAGCCTGGACAACATAGTAAGACCCCTCTCTACAAGAAAAAAGAAAGAAAGAAAAATTAGACAGTCTTGGTGCACATGCCTGTAGTCCCAACTACTTGGGAGGCTGAGGTGGTAGAATCCCTTGAGCTCAGGAGTTTGGGGCTGCAGCAAACTATGATCATGCCACTGTACTCCAGCCTGGGTGACAGAGTGAAATCCTGTCTCAGGAAAAAAAAAAAAAAAAGAGGAAGCAAATATGACAAAATGTTAAAAGTTTTAATTCTGAGTGACAGGAATATAGATGTTTGTTATTTTATTCTTTGTGTTTTTCTGTATTTTAAACATTTCTAGAAATTTACATAAAAGTACACATATCCAGCCAAGGTCCTCCAGATAGATCCTTTTACTTTCTTTTTAAAGTCAAATAAATTCCAGATAATCAGCCTTAATATTATTGGTAAGAATTTCTCTAAAAAACTTTGTGTTAGAAGTTTTGAAACATTTAGAAATTCTGGTTGTGACTTCAGATTTCATACTTCAGATGATGAAACAGGATGGAACCACTGTCAAGGAGAATGCAGGGATGTTTGAGGCTTGTTACAGCATGACTCCCATACACACCCATTTGTTCCTCCCCCAGCCTCTGTTTCTTCCAGATTCCACTTGGCATATAGTGTTGAGAAAGCAGGACTTGCTTTGGGGCGTATTCATTTTCCTCGTGCCTCTTTGCTCTCTTGTGAAACATAAAACATTCTACAGGCAGAGCTCTTTAAAAACCCAAGTCTCCACTCTACCTGATCATTTCAGTTTCAGCTGGGCTCAGCATCCTGCCCAGCAAAGAAGCCTTCGGCCAAAATGATACCTGGAGGCTTAACTGAGGCCAAGCCTGCCACTCCAGAAATCCAGGAGATTGCTGATAAGGTGAGTTGACTCAGGGAAGAGTTAGATCCAAAAATCTTGGTTCATAGGTTGTCTTCATGGTAAGGGTGTGGGTGAACATGAGAACAAAAACATTGGGAAGTGTGTGGTCTTGTGCAGGATTCCTTACAACTAAAATGGAATACTGAGCTTTTCAGATGAAACCTGAAATAATCTCAAGACTGTGAGAGTGATCTTGAGCATTTGCCTTCCCTGAGCTTCATTTTCCCGTTTGCAAAAGATAAATTTATATTGGGTCATTTCTAAAGCTCTTACAAGGTCTGATTCTAGGATTACTAATTCAGTTTATGATGAAATTTTTCTAATCTCACCAAGTGAAGCCAACATGTAATTAAAGTCTAAAGTTGTTAACAATTTGATGAAGTAGATTTGGAATGCGTTGCAGGGAGTTTTTTAAAATAAATTGAATGAAGAACAATACTGTAAAGACACTTACCAACTTCCTGTACATTTGCCTAAGTAGACAGTGTTTTAGTCTTTTTGTAGTTAGAGCGTGATTAAACTAGTAGAAAAGAGAAGTGGGATAGTTTATGGTGATTCTAAAATGTTACAGGCACCCAAATTGTTTATCCCAGGGAAAAACAGAACTCAATGTTTTTAGCAAGTTGATACATTTTCTAAGTACTGTTGGATTAGCTATCACCTATATAGTAAAAATTTTGGCCAAGCACAGTGGCTCATGCCTGTAATCCTAGTACTCTGGGAGGCTGAAGCGGGAGGATCTCTCGAGGTCAGGAGTTCAAGACCAGCCTGAGCAAGAAGCAAGACCCCATCTCTACTAAAAATAGAAAGAAATTAGCTGGACAACTAAACATATACAGAAAAAGTTAGCCGAGCATGGTGGCACATGCCTGTAGTCCCAGCTACTCGGGAGGCTGAGGCAGAAGGATTGCTTAAGCTCAGGAGTTTGAGGTTGCTGTGAGCTATGCTGATACCACGGCACTCTAGCCCAGGCAACAGAGCAAAATTCTGTCTCAAAAAAAAAAAAAAATTTATTTGCATATTTTATGAAAGGAAAATGCACACAAATTACTACTTTAGGTTGTAATTTGTTGCCTTATTGTTTTGTATCATTTCTTCTTGTTTTTTCCCTCTGAAATGTCATTCTATGGCACTGTTTGGCAAGCAAGATCAGGTATTTATGTGATTTAAGAGATGGGATCCTTTATGTTCAGGAAACTCTTTAAGGAGCCAGATGCCTGGAATTCTACCAATCATTCTTTGGAACTAAATATTTCTCATTCAAGAGACCTTTTAAAAATACTTTGGAGCTTTTTTTTTCTTGAAGAAGATAATACTAAGTCATTAATGCCTTTATTTGAATCTCCTAGTCAAATCAGCATTCTCAAACTTGAATGTGCACATGAATCACCTATGGGTCTTGGTGAACTGCAGATTCTGATTCAGGAGGTTGGGGGTGGGCCTGAGATTCTGCACTTTGTCAGCAGAAAAGAACCCAAACTCTATAAACTAATTTGAAGAGGTTTATTCTGAGCCAAATACGTGTGACCATGGCCCGGAGAGCCACACCCAAGAAGCCTGTTCAAGTGGTCTTGCCATGGTTGGATTACAGTTTGGTTTTACATATTTCAGGGTGACAGGTATTACACTTAAAGTCATAAATCAATACATGGAAGGCATACATTGGTTTGGCCCAAAAAAGCAGGGCATCTCAAACAAGGGATTACAGGTTACAGGTAATTTTAAAGACTCTTGGATTTGTGATTGGTTAAAGAAATGAAGCTTTGTCTAAAGGCTTGGAATGTTTTAAGTTAAGATAAGGAAGTCTATTAATCAGAGATAAGCCACTGGACATATACTGGATATATAACCAGACTCAAGTGATCTGTAAGTAAATTGATGACCTGAAGGGGTGATTTAAGCTTTGTCTCGCATAGTCTTAGGCCTGCTAATGAGTTACAAAGGATCTCTCCAAGAAGGGAAGGGGGCATGATGAGGCATGTCTGACCTCCCTTCTCATGGCCAGCAATTCAGGTATAGGGTATTTCTGGGGTCTCCTTGGCCAAAAGAAGTTCCATTCAGTCTTCTGGGGTGCTTAACATTTTATTTTGGTTCACAATTTCTACCAGGCTCACAGGCAATGCTGCTGTTGTATAGGACTCACTTGCCTACAGGACCAGGGATATATGGCATCCTACAAAGCCTATGGGGTAATAATCAGGGTGCCAACATAAAACTTCTCAATTTCATTTGTAAAATGAAGATAACACCTCTTACCCTGCCAATCTCAGAGCTGTAAGGACTAGGTAAGATCATGTGCATTAAAATGACTTGAAAATGAAAAAGAAATATATAGGTGAGGCATCACAGTTGTTTACTTCAAACTTTTGCCTGAAATCATTCCTGGCCCTTTTAGGGGACCAGAGCTGTAGGGGAATAGGGAACAGTAGAGATTTGGAATAAAAAGGGTACAGAAAATTTTAATGATTTTTTTAAAAGCCTATCACCTGGTTAGCAAGAATAATAATTTTTTAAAATAAGAAGCTGCTGGAAGGCCTTGCATTGTTAGCAACACCTATCTGTAAGCCACATCTTACATTATAAAATTAATTTGAAAGTTTGTTTCTGGCTGCTTGCCTCAGGCTCCACCTTTGCCAGAGAAGGAGAACAAGAGGCAGTATTAACAGCAGTTACCTCACCCCAGGAAGGTGTTTTGCTGTTTTAAAAGCCTGCCCTCCAATTCAACCTTGCGTTTGATCTTTGTAACCTCTGGGGCAGGCAGGGAAAGCATCATGTCCATTTATCAGATGATGAAACCAAAATTCAAGGAGGTTAAGAGTCACCTTCTCAAGAAGTGAGCTTACCCTCAGATTTTTCACACACAGTGGCAGAACATGGAGAAGCTCCCTGAGGTGAGAGAAACACGCTGAGGGGAGGGAGTACAGGAAACTTGTCTTCTCTGTGCACACACCAGCCTCACATTTAAATCAATATGGGAAGTGAGTGTCAATGAATCATCTCATGGTAGGTGCATTTCGTGAATATTCTCTTAGGTGTCTAGCCTTGTTCTAAATATTATAGAAGCTACATAAGGGCTGTGAGATTTCGCCCCTGCCCTCAAGGAGTTTACAGTGTAGAGGAAGTCAAGATAGCTGGAATATCCAATTAACTACTTTTACATAGTCCTAGGTTTTAGACCACGAAAGACATTAGAAAGTGCTTGTCAAACCTCCATACTTTCAGGCGAATAATTACTGTGTAGTAGTTCAGTTTCTCAGGTGTTGAACTCCTCATTATATCTTATCTGCCCTCTCTTGCAAGAGAGAGCCTTAGGGGACAATTCCCAGGCAAGTGTTGGAAGGTAGAGGAATAGTCAGGAGACTCTTTACAGTTTAGGAAGCACTTTCCCATTAATTATATCATTTATTCTCCTACAAACAACCCCAAGAGGCAGGTATTCTTATAACCACCTTATTAGTGAGGAACTTGAATCAACTCCAAGATTATAGAATTAGTTAAGTCTCCACGCAGGGCTAGGCAAATGGGCAGGTTCTGGGAACCACATACCTAGTATGATTTGGGGAGGTTCAGGAAAGATCGCTACTACCCGTCATTTACTTTGTAGTTTTATTCCTTTGTAGTTTTATTCCTTTTAATTTTGAATATATTTCTATTTTTTAAAAACCATCTGTTAAAATGCAGTATTCTTAGAAGAGCTAAAGTTAATCAGCTTTATTTGTCCTTATCCAAGAGCTTCTTAGCGGAATTCCAACTGAAGGAAGAACCCCATTGGGGAGGGGGGCACGTATCAAAGAAAACTCATAGCAGGTGTCCCAGGAATTTGACATCAAAGGAAAGAGGGAGGTTGGATGAGGTCAGAAAGAAAGGAAAGGCAAACAAAGGGTTTTGGGATTGAGAAAACTTGAACATTTTTGAAGGCAGAGGAAAAGAGCTTGCGCATTCTGAGGGTAGCAGAGACTGCATGGGTCATTGCGGTACCGTGTATTAAAGGATACCAAAGGTACTTGGGTCCAGAGCACACTTGGAAGTAGCCCCCTCTTCCAAGATTCTTTGTATCAGTTAAAGGCCATCGGCATACCCATCTTTTCTATTGTGGGAGACAAGTGGTCAGGATGGAAAACATTGATTATGTAGACAGTACTGTGCGAAGGATGGAGGGGGGATGTGAAATGGTTCCTGCCCTCAGGGAAATTTGCATAATAGATTGGAGGTGAGGGAGACACATAAAGAAACACAGAGCCATGCACAGCCCATCCATGGAAACTATAATATGGGCAACGGAGAACCAAATAAATGAATGGCCCCAACAGCAAAAGCCTCCGGATCATTATGCCTGATCTATTATCTTATGTCATAACATAAACATATTATCTTATGTTTATGTAAATAAACATTAGATGAGAATTCTAAGTATGTTTACATGTTGGAAAGAAATGTTATTTAATAATTATTTTTAGAAATAAGGACTAGTGTTACACATGCAATGTGTGCATGCACCCTTTAATCATAAACCTGATTGCTGAATACCATTCCTGACAAACACAGAACACACTTTTTGTCAGCCAGGACACCACGCAAATACCTCATCAGCATACCGTCCTGGGCACACCCTGAAGTTCAGCATGTCGTGGCTCTCACTCACCTACATCCACAAATTCTCGTGTTTCTCTCTCTGTCCACATCATCCTCCTCGGTCACTCTCCTGCTGCCCCACACCCAAAGAACCTGCCATTCAGCCACACCAGAGTCCCTCAGGCACTCGCCTCCCACCTTCATCAGAACATGCCCTGGCTCACTCGGTCACTCATGCAACCTGGACCCCACGCTAGGTGGCTTCATACACTCCTCCGCCCCTGATTTCCATGACCCTGGGAGTTCCTGGCATGCCAGTCCTCAAAGATCACTCTCACTGCACCACTTCCTCTTTGGCATCTGCTCCAGGATCAAAGAACTTTGCTCAAGGAAGGTGCAGAACCACAGAAACCTAATCCATTTCAAATCTCGGAATTCACATGAACAGCCACAGCAGCACCCTGGGTGCCGGGACATCCTTTCAGTCATATTTGCTGGTCATTCTCTAGAAACCACACAGAGGCTGCTCAGTCCCTCCTGTCCCCATGGTCCTTCTGGCAGGTATCTCAGCTCCTGCCCTTCTTAGAGGATTGCAGGCAGCTGATGAGAAATGCCCCAGTGACCCTGTCCCCTACTGGCTCTCCGTCCTCCCTCCAGTCTTAGGCTCTGTCCTCCTTTCTTCAGCCAGCTCTTCCTCTCTTAGCCAGGTGACTTCTTTTCTTCTATCCTGGTGCCTTGCCTCATACTTCCTCCTCCCTTCAAAACACTCAGACCACAAACGTCCACAAGTCACATCTTACCAGCCCTATTGTCCTTTCATGCTACTACCCAAACTCTCCTTCGTTACTCTGTAAAATGTCCCCAAATATAATCTATCCATGTTGCCACCATTATCCTTCTGTCCATTCTCTCCTAAATTATGCCCTATTCTCTCCTGAACCAGCCCGCTGGTTCTGCAGAATGATCACAGATTAGGGGAAACACCTGGGTGCTGGGTGCCTCGTGGCTCAAATGCTCAGATCTCAGAGATCTCAGAGAACTAACAACTCACCAAGATTTGTGCTCCTAGCTATCAGAAAAGCTTGAATGACCCTAGGGTAAATGTGTTTACCAGGTGCTCCTGCCTGGTAGCCTCCTCTGTTGGCTGGGGACCTATTGGCAAATCCCCTCTGTTCCTTCCGTCACCACTGCCATCACCATGCACGGCAGGCTGACAGAAGCAATGGTCAACTGTATTCAGCGCAAGATCTGTCTGTGCCCCCTTAAGTTCCCAACTGCCACTCCCAGCTGGCCTTCATACTCCTGGTGCCCATCCTTTGCTGGGGTGGGGAGATGGGGGGGTGCAGCCGGCGGCGGGGGGCAGTCTTTAGCACCAAGCCACCTTCCGAAACCAAGCTGCCTTCGCTGACCAGCTCCCCTACTCTGCACCTGCTCCCCAGCTCAAATCTCATCACCCAGGTCCAAAGTATCCAACACTAAACCACACAAATCTGTTTTCCTGGAAAGGGGGAGGGAGGCTGCAGATTGCAAAGGCAGTGAGCGAGAAATCAAGGTACACAATCAGACAGGTGCCAGGGTATTTCAGGAGACAAACCAGATATTTGAAATCAACTCTCTCATGGAGAATTCTGGATTTGTGGACTGCACAGATACAATGGAAAGGTTATAGATATGGATCTATTTCTAGAACAGATAGAAATAAAACCTTATGATACATGCTAAAAAATGAAACATGACCAAAAGACTGAAAAACAGAAGGAACACAGATCAGATTCTTATGTTACCAGGCAAGAACTTTAAAATAACTATGATTCATAATTTTTCACCCTTAAGCAGTCATGCTCTACTTACAGCCTCAGTTCCTTCACTTGTAAAATGAGGTTTAAATGGATACCTTTGTCAGGGAGTGGTGGCTCACACCTGTAATCCTAGCACTCTGGGAGGCCGAGGCAGTGGGTATCGCTTGAGCTCAGGAGTTCAAGACCAGCCTGAGCAAGAGGGAGACACTGTCTCTACTAGCGTGCACCTGTGGTCCCAGCTACTCGGGAGGCTGAGGCAGGAGGATCACTTGAGTCCAGGAGTTTGAGGTTGCAGTGAGCTATGATGACACCACTGCACTCCACCCTGCAACAGAGCAAGACTCTGTCTCAAAAAAAAAAAGAATACTTTTGGGGTTAGTGTAGAGATTAACCCTTTCCAGCTCAGCTCCCACTTGGCTGGTAGCCAATGTTGGCAACCCCTCATTTTGAAGCACAAAAGGCTTAGGACAGGGAACCCTAAGACAGTAAATCCTTTCCTCATCTTCTGTCTGCACCCTTGTCCACCTTCTACTCTCCCCTGTGCTCTGCCTCTTCCCATTTCTCTTTTTTACTCACTATTTGTCTTCTCCCTTTCTCCACTTTGGAGCTTCATTTTCTATCTCAACAAAGCAATCACATTTTTCCCGTCTATTCTGAAGGCTATAGGAGAAATTGATGGTGGTCCACAGAGTGTCTGGCCCCTCAAAAGTGGTCTGAGAACTCATAGTTTGTAAACGTCTACATCTTTAAAAACAATTGTGGTACCCAAACTAAGGCACCAATAGAAAAGGATTCAAAATGTCTGTCCTCTGATGGGAGGGACCATGTGGCCTTAGGAGGCCTGATTGAAGCTGTGTGTGCACATAGAATGTTTTAGTGAAGGTCACAGAGGCGACTGGCCAGTAAACTAGGTATATTCAACACACAGAGTTATTTCCTTTTCCAACCAAGGGATAGGAAAAGACTGAAGGCGGGGGCACAAACCCACAGATAAAAGACAACAGGAGATAGGCAAACAACACCACAGAGATACCAACAATATTTTGGAAGACGGAAAACAGATGAACAATGGAAAATGACTGAGCGGTCTAGACAGAACTTAAGCCCACAGAGGGGAAATTCAAAGCCAGAAGTAGGCAGATTTGTGTTGCAGAACTTCACGATGGCTTGGGCATTAGCAACACTGGAAACTTAAAGACAAGAGTGAGGCATGGGGCCAAAACCGAGAGGTTTGAGGGGAGATCGTATGAGGAACAATTGGACCTTCCCCTCCCTCTCCTCCACCCTAGAAGACAAGCTATGACCCTGGCAGAAGACTGGAGCTTTACTCTTAGCAGAAATTGAGGCAGAGGGATCATAGGAGACTCTAGCATCTCAGGCCCGGCTGAGGGTAGGAATGAAGGACCAATACTGAAAACCAGCGGATTCAGTAAAAGTTTACACACTGAATTTGGGACTCTCTAGCTCCCTTCTCATGCTTGGTTCAGGAAAGCTGGCATCTAAGCATATATCTCCCTGTGGTAGACAGAATGATGGCCCACCAAAGATGTCCACATCCTCATCCCTGAAACCTGTGACTGTGTTACTTTACATGGCAAAAGGGACTTTGCAGGTGTAATTAGGTTAGGGATTTTGAGATGAGAAAGTTATCTTGGATTATCCAAGTATGCCCAGTGCAATCACAGGCTCATTTTAAGAACTGTGCACAAATACTGTACTTTAGTTAGTAAATTTACTGTGTATAGGGGTATGGGTTAGCAATTCTGAAACTGTTTTATGCATATGCTACAACTGAACAAATAAGTAAATACATTGAGAATAACGAAAACCAGACTTCTTTCTCAGTGTATGAGAAAGGAGTTACAGATAAGGAAAGGGGCAAAGCTGCATGAATCCTATGGTGTTGGATTATACACACACACACACACACACACACATATATATAATGTACATACATAATGTATTATGTGTGCACACACAAATGTGTGCACTTATATATATTATATACATATACAGATCAATAAAGATGTATGTGTGTGCACGTGGGTGTGTGTGTATGTGTGTGGGTGTGTGTGAGTATACATACATACATTTTGTAGCTCTTTGTACTAAGTGAGCCCAGAAGCAATGACATCTAGTAACAATGAGAATATACGGTGCCAAAATCTTGGATCTTAAATACCATTCTCCAATAAAAGGAGCCAGGGACATTTTTCCTTGGAGAAATGATTGATTCCAGCAGGGAGGCAGGGAAAATTCAAGATAAGCCTGGAATATCTTGTAATTGCTCATAAAATGCTGGAGGCATGTTGAAAGGACACAGGCATCAGTGAAGAAACTCCCAATGGCCAAATCTAGAACAATTTGCACAACAAAATAAGTAGTAATGAATTATAATCCATAGAATAAAAGAAATATGCATGAGTCATATTAATATAGAATAAGTAATTGAATAAATAAATAGGAGTGAGAGAGAACAGCTCTTCCTTACAGTAGAATTCCAGTTAACAAATGTACAAGGAATGACAGAAATAGAAAAGTCACCATTTGGCAAACCCCACAGTAATAATTGTTGTGGACGAGAAACATCAATGGATGCTGAAATTGGTGGATGAAAGTACGAAGAGAAACAGGACAGCTGCATAGTCAGAAAGTGTCTCCTCACAAGACATTTATTATTATAATTACAAAGGGAAAAAAATAGTAACTTTACAGTGGAGAAACCTGGCAGACATCCTAACTAAGTGATCAAAATTAACATCACTAGTAATGAAACAGGAAATGTAGTTCCTGACGGGATGTACTAGAGCACATTACTCTTGTACAGTCCTCACAAAAATGTAAAATATTGATGTAAGAGAAGATCAAACAACCCCAAGTTGAGGAACATTCTGCAAATTATAAGGTCAGTATTCCCCAAAATTGTCAAGTTCGTGTATGACAAAGACAGACCTAGAAATTAACCCAGATTGGAGGGGAGACTAAGGAGAGATGGCAACTAAATGCAATGTAGGATCCTGGATGACATCCAGGAGCAGAAAAGGGACATTCTAGGGATGATTGGCAAAATTCTGATAAGGTCAATCAACCACTTAAAAATATTATACCATGTTAATTTCCTGGTTTGGTTATGGTTATGTAAGATGGCAACATTAGGGGAAACGGTGAATGATATAAGAGAATTTAGTGTACTATTTTTGCAGCTTTTAAGTCTAAAATTATTTCTAAATAATTTTTTTAAAAAATCAAATAGTAATTATGGCTCTCCTGTTTTTTATCAATGAAAGACACAGATAACTATTAGCTTTACAAATCAATACCATATTTCATTACCACACCAAGTTGATGTATAATAAATTCAGCCTAGAACAACAAAATTTGACATTTTAACCCATGCAATCTTATTAAAGATAGGTGATTTCTGTTTAAATACTAAAAATAGCTCACAGATTTCATTCCCATCTGAGGACTTTTAGGAGCACGAGGTTCCCAGATTGGTAAATCACAAAAATGAAGTCCAATATAGTTTTGATAATTTGTTTTCTCTTTTCTCTTCTTAAGGTTAAATCACAGCTTGAAGAAAAAACAAATGAGACTTATGAAGAATTTGAAGCTGAAGAATATAAAACTCAAGTAGTTGCTGGAGTAAATTACTACATTAAGGTTAGAGTTCAACATCCACCTTAGCACTAAACAATATTTCTCAATTTACATAAAATGTTTCCTGTTTCCCCTACCATATAATTTGTTCTTTCTGGTTGTCCTAAATTAAGTTGCCCAGCATGATACTGTCCAAGTGGTAGACTTTCATATTTGGCAGATGATGTTATAACATTTTTTCCTTGTGAATTGAGAACACTTTTTAATATTGATTCTTAATTTCCAGAGATTGTATGGGAAAAGATTTCATAACAGTTAGGGCATGCTTGGTTTGTGGCCATGGCTGTCAATAGTGAGGATAATATTTCATCTGCCTGAAGGCATAGGGTGTAGCCAGCTGGTATCTGGAAGCATATTCCACTTCAAAGCTGAATGATTCTATATGTCTAAATTAAGTGGATTTAAGAAATGACTTGAATCATTAGCTGGGAAAATAATGTAAACTATTTTTGCCCTTTAAATAAACATTTTGATTAATATAATTTAAAGGATTATTTTTGCAACTCGAATTAGTAGATTTAACTTGTGGCACTCTAGGTATAGTTTAAAATAGTGGAAAATTTAAAATATTTTAAAAGTTAATTTGATAGCTATGTCAAAAAAATTAAATGATCCAGTTCTAATTGAAATTATTGAGAGGGAACCAATTCAAGTCAACCGTGGATATTTGGGAGCCATTTCCATCCTTATGTAATTAAGATGATGATAATTCTATTTTAAAAATAATAAATATTCAAGTATATTTACTTAATATTTACTTAATCCTTTGGCCAGGGCACAGTATGGTTTATTTCTCTTTAACAAACAATTAACTACTTAAAATGTATAATTTTTTTAAAAAATGTTTTAAGCAAAAAAATAAAATAAGTGGATCTAGCCAGCTCAGCAGAGGAAGGTTACAATACTGGGTTGTGTAGGTGGAGCAGCCCAGTCCTGCCAAATTTGAGCTCTTAGTGTATAGGCCAGGCCTGGGGAGACACATGTGAATGAGACCCTGCTGTGTCCTCAGAAAGCAATGGCATTCTTTCCTCCATTCTCAATCTGCTTTCCCCCTGGCCAGAAAAGTTAGTTTTCCAGTTAAAAATGATTTTGTTCAAAGATAGGAAATAGTCCATCAAAACTGGAATCATCACTATAATAATTTATGATTAATACAAACGCATAGGCTTCACATATGGACCATCTCACACATTTCTTAAACAGCTTATCAGAAAACTGTCTCAAAAATTTCTTCTTGAAAATTTCTTCCCTTTGCCACCCTCCTGCCCTCTCTTAACCACAGTTCTCTCTCTCTTTCTCTCTCTCTCTCCTCTCAATCTTTCCATCCTTCTGCTATCAAATTTCTCCTACTGGATTACAGCCACTGACCCCAGTTCCTTCCTTATTTCTTTGCAGTCTGGATGTTCATCACTTTGCTCCGGGCCACTCTCTGGAGTTAAGGTCTTGCTAGTAATGTGACCCGCTCTGTGTATCTCAAGTACCTAGCAAGGAGCAGGGTGGTAGAAGGGAAGGACTGTAGGCTTAGATGTCAGACCACCCTGGATTTAAACCCTTGTTGGATTTGTTCTACTAATTGAAACCTGTGTGATTGAAGTTCCCTCCTCATCCTCTCTGAGCCTTCATTTCCTCATCTGCACAATGGGGGTAATAACCTACTTTGCAGGGTATTGTGAGGTATAAACAAGCTGGGAATTTACTGAGCACTTACAATGTGCCAGGCACTATTCTAACAGCTGGACATGTATTACCTCATTTAGTCCTCACAACAAATATATGAGATAAGTATAATCACTGCTCTTGTGTTACTGATGAGAAACTGAGCCCCAGATGGTGAAGTAACTAATAAAAGTCACAAAGCTATAAGAGCAGAGTCAGGATTTGAACCCAGGTAGTCTGATGCTTACCTAGTGGCCGTGCTGCCTCTAGTAATGTTTGCAAAGATTGATGCCCTGTTCCAAGGACAAAGAAAGTGCTTTTAAAAGGTTATGCCCTAGAGTGAAAAGAACATAGATGTTGGAGCCCAACAGATCTGGGTTTAAATATTGGCTCTGCCACTTATTAGCTGAAAGATTTATGGAAAACTATTTAATCTCTTGTAACATTCTTCCACATCTGTAAAATTGACATGGTTCTGCCTTTCTTCAGGCCTATAATAATAAGTAAATATAATCATGTATATGAGATACTCATCATAGCGTCTGGCTCACAGTAAACATTGATAAATGCCAATTGTAAAGATAGGAAGTGACGTCAGAACACAATAAATATTATTATAAGACAAAAGTTTTATTGTTTCAACCAAGAACAAAAGTAAAAATTCTTACCGTGAGTTTACTGGTTCCAGATTTATGTCCAAATTACTATTTCAAACTTCACACCAACGACTTCCGAGCAAGACCCCTGTAATTTAGAAGGGCGGCTGTCTGCCCCTAGGCCCTGCTCAGTCCTACCAGTGGGCATTTACAAAATGGGTTCTAATATAGGTGTGGGAACCATACATCCCAAATTTTCTAGGGCAGTTCTGATCTTCTCCCATGTCAAACTGCATCGCAAACAAGGTGTCACACTTTGAGAGTCAGAAAACAGCATCACCAAAACTATAGGCTGTCATTTGTTTTCTTGCTCTGTGCAACTCTGAAAATAAAATGCAATTGTGGGATGTCATTTGTGCCCAGATTATAAGTTAAAAAATAACAAAATAAACCTAGGACCTATGCCTGTTGCCATGCTATTAGCCAGCCCTTTCTCTCATAAAATAAGCTCGTGGGTTTATGGAAGCAACGAGTTTAAGAATGGTGGGCTGGTCTTGCAATGCTGCTTCCCCAGGGCTTACTGCACTGTCTTTACGGGCTTGAAGATCTTTCACTTGATGGAGGCCCCTCTGAGTGAATCTTTTTCTTTTTCTTTTTTTTTAATACTCTTCAGGTACGAGTAGGTGAAAATCGTTATATTCACTTGAAAGTATTCAAAAGTCTTCCTGGACAAAATCAGGATTTGGTACTTTCTGGTTTCCAGACTGACAAATGCAAGGAGGATGAGCTGACCGGCTTTTAACAGCATGTTCCCAAAGTGTTCTGGTTCCTTCCACTGGCTACTGAGAAATGATTCTTTCTAATAAACATAACCAAAAATAAAGAAGCATTCCTTTTCAAATAAATGTCTTCAATTATTTCTCATTTATTGTATTAAAGAGAAATTAGCTTTTCTTTCTCAAATTCAGTGTTATTGCTTTGCAGTATAAATTCTATATACATCGATGTCAATTGGAAATCGGGTAAAAATTAGGCCTAATGCAACTGGCTAACGGATACTACCACCTCCACCATAGGCAGGCTGAATCATGGACTATCAGTTAACCAATCTCCTTGTTCCCTGTGGTTCCTGAGACCCCCAACATTCCATCTCTACCCTCACAATTTAAAATGAAATCAAGTATTTTACAAAATATATTTTTATTTTGAAACAATTTTAAACTTACAGAAAAGTTGCAAAAAAAAACCCCACTTTTTTTCCTGGACATCTGAGAGTAAGTTACCTACCATGATGCGCCATCACCAACTAATACCTTAGTGTCCATTTCCTACAAACAAGGATACTCCCCTGCATAACTGAAATACAGCCATCAAAATCAGAAAATTAACATTAATACACTTCTAGCATCTGATCCCCAGATACCATTCAAATTTTCCTACTTGTCCCAATAATGTTTATTACAAAAAGATCCAAGCCAGGTGAGGTGGCATGCACCCAGCTACTAGGGAAGCAGAGGTGAGGGAATCTCCTGAGGCCAGGAGTTCAAGGCTGCAGTGAGCTATGATCTTGCCTGTGAATGCCACTGCACTCCAGCCTGGGCAAGATAGCAAGACCCCATATCTTAAAAAAAAAAGATCCGGTCCAAAACCATGTGCTGTATTTAATTGCCATTTCCTCTTTTTTAACACCTTTATTGAGATATAAATTACATACCATAAATTCACCCATTTAAAGTGTACAATTAGCTTTTAATGTATTCACAAATGTGTGTAAACACTACCA